>NC_051214.1:40929958-41245458 GCF_015220715.1 Pygocentrus nattereri
TCAGAGAGCAAAAAGACAAACAGGCTAATCTACTCGCCACACACACACACACACACACACACACACACACACACACATATATATATGATTAAACACTGCTGTGAGCCAGACTGATAACTCACAATTAGAGGACAAAAAAGAAAGCAGCAACCAGTGTGTGTGCACGCATATGAGTGAGCATGTGTTTTATGTGTGAGGGGAGAAAGGGAGGGATGGGGGGGAGGACAGGCGGAACATCATATAGGACAAGAAAGAACCCGCTGTGGGGTCACCACTCATCTCCCCTCGACCACAATTAGCATACTAATAGGGCAAGTGCTGCAATCTGAAGGCCTGGCAGTAGCACTGACTGATGCGCAAACAGCCACTAGCCAATCAATCTCCACAAAAGCACAGGGCCAAGACAACCCCCGACACTCAGGTCCTGAGTCTTGGGCAAGGAGGGGTGCCATGGTGACAAATCCAATTAAATGTCTGTTGGGCCGACTTTGCATGAGGGCAGAGCCAAGACACAAGCAGCATTAATTAATGTGAAGAATGACAAAAGTATATCACAGCTTAACAGCAGCCATCAGGAAGCATGAATCACACTATAAGATTCAAGATTCAACAGTTTTATTGTCATGTGCACAGCAGAACAGGCAGTTGCACTGTACAATGAAATTCTTACTTCGCTGTTCCTCCACTCACCAAATATAATCTTAAGAGAAAGCAAAGTTGAAATAAAATTAAAGTTACACGTGCATATGTGCAAATATGTAGAGCAGCTGTTCATAAAGTGCATCAAGTAACAGATGTAAACAGTAAAAATATTGTTCTGTGCCAGTAATAGATGTAAACAGTATTGTTCTAACAGCAGCAGTAGTGTAGGTAAGGTATAAGAACGTGTGAGGACAACCATGAGAAATTTTGGGCAAAATGATGACGGGAACAAACTGAAATTTCTTAACCAATCCAACGCTTCATGAAGACAAAGTCCTCCCAAAAAACTCCAATTAAGCATGTGTCAAATATTCAGCCAACACATTACATGCAGTAACAAACGTTCCTCAGCTCTGTGAATAATAGTTTGATTATTACAGGTCCAGTAATTTTATTTTACTGGCTAGCTTATTTCATTTCAGTTAGTGATTGTACTTTGGATATGTAGGAGTGGGCGTCAGACAAGGTGTGTGCAGCACAAATCAAAAACGTTGTTGCCAAGTGCATATTTGTATTACGAGATCACATCTGGCCCTGCAAGCCTACTCCAAAAACAAAAAAAGTCAACTTTAGACAATAAATATGTCTTGGCTGATTAACTACAACTGTGTAGGAAGAAACTGCATTAATTTGATTTGTATTTTTAAGGGACACCTTAAGTTTAATTTGTCTGCTGCAAAGAAAGCAAATTCTTGCTGAAGCACCTTTCACCACCATCACAGTGTGATGATGGGAGAAATCAACGCCTTTAACAGGAGTCTGACCTGGATTAACATGAACAGTAGCATGTATGTGCATGCATTCATGTGTTTTTGAACAATTTCAGGATAACATTATCCTGACTCTGTAAGAAAACCAGACAAAACGTAACTACGACACTGTAAGCAGCTTTCTACAAAAGCTATTTATTTAATGTCAAAAGAACAAAAACAGTTTAATTATTATTTTATAATGGCACAATGTAACTGTGACATTTATTTCATTAAAAAAGCACTGGTGAACTAGTAATGTGGTATGGTTAAATTTAGTCAAAATAATGCAGTATAATAAAGTATCGGTAGAAATCAAACATACAGCACATCATTCAGGTCTTCTACATGGGCAAATGTAGAAAGCAGGAAAGCCTGTACACAAAGCTACAGTACTCAAGTTCTGAATAAAGCTGTGAATGTGACACAGCACTGTCTCTACAGAGATGTAGAGTGTGTGTCAGCGCGTCTGGAAGAAAACAGGGATTGGCTGAGGAACGTGTCACCATCACATCACATCACATGCATACACACAGCACAATTCTAAGCATTACATCATCCCATCAGCAGCCACCACACACAGCTACAGCAACCAGCAACGAGAAGACAAAACCTGTACAATCATGATCTGGCCAGAAGACGTTTCACATTCTGGACCAAATTTAAAATGATCTGAAAAGAGGAAAGAGAAAATAGAAAGGCATAGCAAGAAAGGATGAAAAAGAGACAGAGAGAGAGTAAAGAGCGCAAAAAAGACCAGCAGATAGAGAAAGAAAGAAGAGAGAGGGAGAGAGAGAGAGCAAGGAAGAGCGAGTGAGAAAGAAAGACAGGGTTAGAAAGAGAGATTGAGAGAAAGAGAGAGACAGTCGCACACAAAGAGAGATTACAGAGGAAGCAAGAAAAACAGGGAGAGCGAGAGAGACAGGAGAGACAAAGAAAAACAGACACAGAGAGAGACAGACAGAGAAAAGGAACAGAACAAGAAAGGGTGATTAAAGAAGAGCATAGGAAAAGAGGGCCTTGTCGGTCACTGGTCAGAGGAATCTCTCCGCTCTCCCCTGGGAGCTTCACCAGATTAGGCATTTCCGAGGTGTCCTTAATCAGATGTGAGTGCAGAGCAGAAGAGAAGAGTTGAAAATCTAATTACGGTTGAGTTTACATAACGGAGGAGCAATGAAACGGCCTCTGTAAACAGCGCTCTTAAACCACATAAACACAGCCTGCATAGAGGGAGGGAGGGAGGAATGGAGGCAGGGAGGGAGAGAAACAGAAAGAACAGAAAGCAATGGATCTGTATTTGGCCAGAATTTCAACTTTGGTAAAGAGTAGGAACTGGTGTGATCTAGGCCTGTGCCTAGCGATGAGTAACAGAGGACACCACTGATGACTGACAAGTAACCTGATGAAGCTTGCAAGACAAGAAACTGACAATCTGATTAGCTCTTATTTACTATAAAACAGCTTGCAAAATATGCTGGCAAACGGGGGGTTCTTGACCCTGTAACGCTCACTACACCTACCACATAGCTCTTCAGCTTCTACTCATTTTACTTTAGCTTGACTGCATCAGCCTCCACCAGGCCCACTTAGGACACTGCCTCTCTAATACTGCCAATCATCACAGGCTGACTCAAAGAGGCCCTCATTCTCTGACCATACACTACTGCACTGTCCCCGCCTGATACGCTTCACCAGCTCATCGATAATGAAACTCATTAAAATAGCTGGGATTTCTGTGCCTTTCACACAGCCCTCATTTACAGCGACGGATGTGCTAACAGGTTGTGGGAGGGCTTACTCATAGCACCAAGACAAAATTGCCAAACAAAACTGCAAACCACAAATGAGATAGACGCAGGAGACATGCAAAACACATGACATCATGTAGCAAGGAAATACAACCAACACATCCATATGATACTGACTCGCATTGTTAAGTAATGTGTCATGAGTTCAGTGTATTAAAAATGTTGTAGCATGTAGCATGAAGAGGACAATCATTAAGCTGTATGATGACTACAATAGCTAACCAAAGGTTAATGAACAAGCAAATAGTAAGGCAAGACACCACAAGACTAATACAAGATCCAGCAGTGTGGCAGCAGTGATTATTCTATTCATATCTGGACATTATAGGGCTGAGAGACATGGCCAATACATTCAAATACATTTCTCCATATCACACAATATCAGTCATTTACTACTGTGTATATTTACTAATGCACTTGAACTCTAACAACAAAAGGCTTTTTCATGTTGTGATAAAATACTTTACCATCAAGACTGAACACACAATTAGTCACTACAGATGAAAATATGAATTACAGAAGTACATTTTAAAGCTCTTAGGCAGGTTAACGTTTTTATGCAACTTTAGTAGAAACTAAATAGCACTTGAGTTAAAGTTCTTCAACTCTTCAATTGAAACTCAGCAGCAACATTTGCAAAAGTTTCATGATGCAGCGAGTCAAAAACACTGATGCAGCATAACGTGATCGAGTTAAACAGCAATGACAGCTGAAAAAAATATATAAAAAGATGATAAGAATGCTGCAAATATGTAAATACCATGCAGATGACTTTATGGGGAGAACAATACAGTCTGTAAAAAATGTATATATATATATATATATATATATATATATATATATATATATATATATATATATATATATATATATATAAAAAAAATCAATGCTAATTTGGCCAACTAGTGGAACAAAACTAAAACAAAGAGTTGCCTGCAACTCTGCTTTGGAATCGCTTGAAAGTTACACAGAAACTATTTTGCATGCAACTCAACATGCAACTAGTTGCATTAAAGATTCACAGTATAAAGCTAGCCCAAGTCTCCACAAACAACACTTGCTAGCTACCTCTGCTAACAGTCCCACTGGTTTGTGATGTTGCGAGTGAATGGCTAGATGAGTCCTGCATTCACAGCAGCTCTACAGTACAGAATCAGGTCTGAGGGGGAGTGAGAGTGGACAGGAGATGCTAATAGGATTTCTGCATGTTAATTTAGTGAATGGCATGCAGTCAACAGTCCTCCCACCCACCCAATAGTCCTGCAGCCTGCAGAAAGATTTTCTATTCCCATACAAATACACAGAGCTAACTTCTTTGCTTACTCATAAACTGAACTCAAGGTACTCGAACACTCAATTAATCATTCCAAGAACCAGTATTAAGTTATTCCTTCTGGAAAATGTGAAGAAATTATACACTATTGCTCATTTTTATGGTGAAGTAATTATATATATATATATATATATATATATATATATATATATATATATATATATATATATATATATATATATATATATATATAATTTTTTATATGTTTTTATATCTTTGCTACTATAAAACATTGTTGCTTTAATGTGAGCATGTTGCATAGGACATTTCCAATTATGAGAGAAAGCAGAGGAAATATGGCTGTAACTGCTAAGTAGTCTAGCTGGCATTGGCTGAACTAAAAAAGATTAAAAAGATCTCTCTCTGTTCTCAATGTTACCTTAAGATATTTTTGTTCTTAACGTTACATCATCCACCAAAGAGAGAAAACGTATGTAGAAAGCCATGAGGCTTTGCGTTCAAGTACTGCAATGGTTAGCTCATCTGAAGAGGCAGTCTTTGCTACACAAGTTTTACCTGACACAATAACTATGCAGTAACTTGTGAATTTCCCCGCTGTGGGACTAATAAAGGATTATCTTATCTTTAAAAAAGGCAACTATTTTTGTCACTATTTTTTGTGTAATAAAGTGTAATAATTTTGCATAATAAGTAAAAGTACACTTCTATTCGCTGCTAAAATATTCCTTTGTGGTACCTGTTTTTGTACCCTGCTAGTACCAGTGCACCAGTTTGTGCATTAGGAGTAAGAACTACAATACAGTATCATCATCAGTCAAAGTCCTTTTCCCCTTGTTCTTTCCTGTAGTTCACAACTATCTGTTCATTAACTCCTCTGGACTCAACCAGCAAATTATTCAGAAATCATAGTAAGCAATATAATAGAATATTTTATTTTTGGGTTGCTACAATGTCAGAGAAAAGCTGTGTGTAGAGTAAGAGCTCGTCCAAGAATTTAATTACAGAGCCATGAATGGAATGTTTTACACCACCACCAAAAGCCAGATTGTGAAATGTGTTTGTACCACTGTGCCTTGTCGGTTTATTTCCTGTGCTACTTGTGCGCATTGTGATTCATGCTGCTGTGTTCATCCCCAGTGTCTCGTCTATTATTTACCCATTGTTGCTGTAAGAAATGTGCAGTTTCCAACATGTCAAAACAAGTTCCTGTACCTGACAATTAAGTGATGCTGATTAACGGTCTGATCAGAAGCATCCCCTCAAATCAGTCAGGAGGTTCCTGTTTGGAAGCAGGGGGTTGCTGCTGGTGGAGCTCCGTGCAAAGTGGAACCGAGGAGTCATTTTGCAAAAAAAGTTTGACTATTTGCCCTATTGACGTAAAAGTCATTAATCTCATTAATGACTACTTCAGTTGCTTCATTTACTGAGATTCATTCACATAACAAATCCATACTGTTAAGTCTTTTGTAGTTTGTCTTAATCTATGCGGTTTGTATATCGTTGCCGTGGCTACTGCAACTCTGCAATTTCCTTTGGGGTTATTCCTGAACCATTATTATCATTATTAATTATAATGTATAATTATTATTTTATTTTATATTTAAATTATTATATTATTTTTCCCTCATCCACTCGTGCACAGCAACCTAACCAAAACTCAGAAAATGTTTGAGGCCAGCAAAAAATAAAATTTTGTGGAAATTTTGATGGAGAAATACAACAGTTTTGTCTTTTAAATGAGATACGAAGAACTGTGTTTAATGTGGTCAGGGACATGAACTAGCATGGTTAAAATGCTGAAGTTTAATTTTGGGTTCACTTTCATACAAGTACTAACCACCCATCAATGCTTATTACCAAAGTCATCATTTTGTGCTATGTAGGTTTTACACCAACAGTTTCACTGCATCTGCTGAGCAATTCATTAACACAAGCTGCCCAAATCCTAATCAACATCTGGACCATAAGGACAGTGTGGGTGAATTAGTGTCAGCCAGACTTTGCTGCGTATGGCTGATGGAAGCAGACGCAAACTCAGCTCTGAAACGCCTTCCCCAGCCCATTGCTTAAAATAGCGTAGCCAGCCAGCATCTGCACCCCTGCCCCTGCTGACAGCTGTCAGAGCCATCCAGGAGCATGCTGGGAAGACAGTGCTGCCACCCAGGGCTAATGCCACATTCTCATCTTGCTGAGCTGGTGTTCAGACACCTCCACCCACACCAGCACTGGACTGGGTGAGAGGGCTCAGACATTACATCAGAACATAACATATACAAAACATATTTCAATACTATTCATTAAAAATACAGATACTGAAACAGCAAAAAAAAAAAAAAAAAAAAAAAAAAAAAGGTCAATCTGCACTGTGCACATAGAGACCAGTCATTTGAATTGACTACAGCCTGGCAAGCTCACAGGAGCAGCGTCATGGTGCTGGACACAGGCTGGGCCACTCTCCACAATGGCTAATCCTAACGCTGTCTGAGCCGAAGTGTGTAAGAGGGCATGTGCCACCTCATACAAAAACACACACCCATATACACTGGCCAGCTTTGTGGGCTTTTCTAAATCCTTTAATATTCTGACAAGACAAAATCACGGCTCATTAAAAAAAATTCAGAATAGACTACAGAACATTTTCTGCACACATCACACAAAGAAAATAAACAGAGGCAATGAGTACAGTTCAGCAGTTTCTATTAACAAATCTTTTCTGAAAACAATGCTGCAAACAGTTTAAGATTCTTAATGGTATGCTATAAGGAACAATCTGCGCAACAATTTTTTCTTTGAGGTAATTAGTTTTCTTCCTTCAGGGCATAAAAACGCTTTGCTGACTAATTAACTAACAAATCTCTTAATCTATTAAATCACTCCATCTCAATGGCAGCCCTCCCCCTGTTCAGACCAAACACAGGCCTGACCCTGCACCAGAGACCACCTGTTCCTCTACTTGGCCTCATTTCACTAAGCTTGACCCTCCATTTGCGCGGCTCGCGCCAGGTTCTCTCTGGGCAGATGCAGTCAGCTGTCAGAATTTCACATCTGGGTCCCACACTGGCACCATTCCAAGCCTTGCTTAGACACATGCACTTATTCCTGTGAGGATCACAGCAGGGATACCACTAACAATTATAGCAAAATAACTATATTAACAAAATAATACTTTATTATTCGCTTAATAGATGAACCTCACTTTTATGCTAATCTTTGTCATATTTGTCAAATTTGTGATTTATAAATTAAAAACTTAATTATGATCGCTGGGTTATGAAAAAAAAATTCATCTGGATTGGTTTGGGTATGGACACACACACACACACACACACACACACACACACACACACACACACACAGAGAGAAAGCCATTTCATGGGACAGTAAGTGCTTTAATCAGAAAAACACTAATACTATGACAAACATAAATAATTAAACAATACAAATAGATTTTATGTATCTTAATGTGTTTGTGTAACCACTTTCAAATCTCTCCTTAAGGTAGCCCAGTATTATTTGTGGTTGTCTTCCAAAACCTGGTCCAGCTAATCAGTGCTTCATTAAATTAAAAGCGTTCAAGATGGATCACTGTAAACACATACAGTGGCTAGAAGCTCAGAGGAGAAGCATTAAGTGAACTAGATATTACCAACAGAGAGCAAGGACTGTCGTCATAGACCACAGGGCAGTTAATTAAGCTCTAACAGTTTCACCCTCTATGTTCTCCATGCTGTTCTACTTTCAGGAATAAGTTCAAACATAGCTGGCTAAACACTGCAGACAGCTGAAGCTCTCCTGGCCAATCGAGTCCAAGTCCTGCCATCACCTCTGCTGAGGTCCGGCCTGTGTGAGCGCAGGCCATGGCCACGCCCCCAAAGAACAGCCCAAGCTAAATCTGATTAGCAGCCTGTTTGTGTACCCGGATTACCAGTTCCTAGAGTCTGGGCCAGCCAATGCTCTAAAAAAACATACACAGAAAATAAAGGGTTAACCACATTACTAATGCACTGCTGACCACATCCAACCCCCTCCAGACCTCTGTCTTTACCAGAGGTCAGTCCAGTGCGCGTGTGTGTGGGCTGGAGTAAGACAAAGGGGGCACAGGACACCTCATTCGTGCAAACTCATGCACCACTGCAGCTTCAACAACTACATATATTTTTCAGTATTTATTGTTTGCACCCTGCAAGGTCAATACAGCTTCCATTCATTTCGGACTTGCTTTCAGTTTTCAAAGAAATCTGCAGGGATATTTTTTCCATATCTCCAAAGTTCAGTTGCATTCGCTGCTTCTTTAAGTGATGTTGATGGTTGGACTCTCCACACCTGTGGATTTTTTTTCAGAGCTGAAGCAGAGCTTGGTTCTTTCCTCTCTTAAAGTTGAAAACTTTGAGTATTGTATTTGATGGGGATGATTTGAGGGATGATCTTACATGTATACAGTACATTAAATGTGTATAATATACACATTTCTTTTACTTCATATTAACCATGTTACACTTATCACTGTTAAGCATAGATTTGCATATCAAGCCTGTATTCCATATTTTATAGCTCTTCTTCATGCATGAGATTTATAGAGTAAAAACAGCTTCAATAAGGACTCAACTGAAAGGTGAAGCTTGGCTATCAGCGGCTTTAGGGAAACACATGCTTTGATTAATTGATTTTTGGAAAAGGGGGCACCTCTCACAACCCCCCCCCCCCAGGACAGGAATGCAATAAAGGCCCCATGCCCTCTTGTTTGATAGAAGCACACTGCTTGCTCAGCATTAACTGCAGGATGGGATGGGCAGTCCGGCAGCAGCCGCTGGCCCCAAAGCCAACTCTCATTAACGCGCACACACACACCCAACAGAGATGCTGGAAGGCAAGCACTACTCACATTAGGCTGGACATAAGACGTCAGACAGATGATATTATGACTCAGAACTATATACAAGAGCACTTGTCTTGTTTCCACTTGGGGGTGTTGAGGAGGGGCTGTTTTTAGCCCCTTTCACATTTAACTCTGAATGTTATCGGCATACTTGCACTGGTAATGTTTGGGCTTTGTGTCATTCACACAAACAGTATTTTACTAAGTTACACACGCTCGAGAATGCTGTGAAAATACTGGTGAACAGGTAAACAGGAGGTGACGTTCTCAGCATGAATACCCAACAATTCCTTAATTTCTTAAGCATGTATGAAATTACATTCCTGAGACTTTTTCCTCTCAAACAATGAGTACTGTACAATAAAAACACAAACATGTAGCACAGAAATTCTGCATCTAGGGTTACCACTTCAGCTCAAAATGCAGCAGAGAGACGTAAGCTCAGCTACAGAACCTAATCCTCTCAGTTATAACACTGAAGTGCTGCCTATGGCCTAAAACAGGTCACGAGCAGTGCACTTTTCCCAAACTGTCCCTGTGCTAAATGTAATCAGACTCAATCTTTCTTTGTATATAGTGCAGGGTCGATTTCTGCTGCTCTCCTCTAGAATTACTCACAAAATACACAGCTGTCATTTGATGTTTGCATTCACAAAGCTAAACTAGACAATTTCCCTGCAAAAAAAGAAATGCTTAGCTTTGCCAACAGTAATCTAGACATCTACGTATTTCCAGGTGATATATATCAGCTTCTGTTCATACATGAGCTGTCCCAGTAATTTTCCGGGTATTGTAGTCTCGAGCAGGAAAATCAAAGTGTCAGCTTTACCAGGATTTTACTTTGTGTTCATATTTAACCTCATCCTATTACATTACTGTTACATTCCCAGTAATTAATAAATAAATAAATAAATAAAACATGAAAGTGCTTTTGCCATCTGAATTAGAGCTCCACTACACATATATGGATATTTGGGCAAAACCCATTTCCATGGTTACACTTACTTCATAGTGCCCCCCACAAAACTCATAAGCTTCAACTCCCAAGATTCCCATATCACCAGGCTGAGCTCGATACACAGTTTGCGCTGAAATCCATGGCTCAGAAAGATGGTACATGAGAGTGTGTGCTAACAAAGCCAATGGCCTAAAACCAGAAAATAAAATCATGTGCACTGAACACTGAAAAAAGCAACAACAAACCAAAACACCATAATGCAGAAAAAAAAAAATGTACATAACTCAGGAATATGAATGAAAGAACAGTGTACAGAGAAGCAGCCGTATTCCTCCAACAGGAAAAGCACAGACTAGAGCGGAAGACTGATTTCCTCTCTCCACGCAGAGGGTCACATCCGTGTGGGGACGCTTTTTTTGGGCAAGAATTATTTGTACAACCCATGATGAACAGCATTTCCTGCACACAATATAAATGCTACAGCTGAAACAATACATTAACAAAGCTGATTAGATTAGATAAAACTAACTGCATGAAAAAGGTTGTGTTTTTTTTTTTTTTGCTTTTTGCAAATACATACACACTTTTCTGTGCAGACAGAACTTTGAACAGTGGCTGCATTGTGACAGTTAAAGCGAGAGAAAAAAGCTGAAGGTATTAACGTTTCAACAGGTTCATCAATTACAGAAATAATTAGTAGTGCCAGCCCTACTAAATCCCTTAAATTTAAATATTAACAACTTGAATACATTCATAAATACACTTTGTTCAAAGTGCTCCACAAATGGAGCAAGAATGGATTCTATCTTCAAGGGTCAAGGTTGACGAACCACAACAACTTGAATGAAATAAATGAAAACAATCAGGTTTTCAGTAGCCTTTCCCTATAGAAGCGAACATGCACTACACATCCAGTGAACTACACCACTCTCAAGCGGGACTACAAAAATGTGCTCACTCAGTGTGAAGCATTGATTAAACACCTCAGTGACAGAGACAGCAGCGTGTGAGCTGCACTGAATGTGTCCGCCTCCGCAGGCCGGCCCTCTTTAGAGCCTGCGGCTCAGCAGCTGGTCTCAGCGGCTAATGCAGAGCCAGCGTGAGGCTTACAGTTCTTCCTGTTTGATAGCTGAGTGCTGACGGCTGCTGACCTCGGGACGGTCGCTCCACAGACAGGAACAATGCAGCCCTTTCATACAAACACTTGTTGCCTGTCTATGCCACCGTGCACTTGCTCACCAAACTAGGGAGTGGTTTCGGTCTCAGAGAGAGAGAGAGAGAGAGAGAGAGAGAGAGAGAGAGAGAGAGAGAGAGAGAGAGAGAGAGAGAGAGAGAGAGAGAGAGAGAGAGAAAGAAACTCAAATGCTGATACCACTGTTTTTTTTTTGTACACATATACAAACTCAGCAGGGAGGTGCCTCTCTAAATCCACACAACCTTCTCAAAGAGAGACAGGGAGAAAGAGAAAGAGAAAAAGAGAAAGAGGGCGAGAGCGAGAGAGAGACTGAGAAAAGTGAGAGAAGAGCACTAGAGAAAAGTTTGTGAGAAAAAGAAAGAAAAAAGTGAGAGAGACAGAGTATAAAGTATGAGAGAGAGAGAGAGAGAGAGAGAGAGAGAGAGAGAGAGAGAGAGAGAGAGAGACTGACTTGATACCACAGGGAGAGTCATTTACGGCAGTAAAGTGGGTCAGAAAGAGCCGTCCCACAGATCCGTCCACACCAACTCCGTCTCCTAGGAGACTGGGCACAGCTATGTGTGGGTTAGCACATGGTCACAGAGAAGGAGAGAAAGAGGGGGGCCCTGCACCAGCCATAAGACCAATACCCAGCCATGTGTATGTTGTTGTTTTTTATATATATATATATATATATATATATATATATATATATATATATATATACACACACACACACACACACACACACACACACACACACACATTTTTAAAGACAATAAAAAATCATCAACCTCACAAAAATAGCTACATGCATCTTTTTTCTCTAAAGCTTGGTTAAGCATTCGGTTGCCCTAATGATAGTGCCAATCTTGTCAGGTAAGAATTACACCAGTCTCTTGAGCGGGCCTCTTATTCTTATCCATTGGGGCCCACTCAGACTAACTTTGTGTCTCATGTCCAATCACAACACAACACTGACACTCCCACATTCCAGGATGACAACTGTAGGGTGTCTGTGTGCGATGGGTTCAAGTAACACGGTGGACCCCTTGACAGCTTGCCTTACCAATAAAATCACCAGACCTCAATCCCAATTCCGATTTTAAAAAGTAGGTGAAATGTGCACAAAGACAGTGGACAGGAAATACTGTAATCCTTAGTGGATAGGATTGGTGCTGTCATCAAGGCAAGGGGAAACATAACCATGACATTTTTTTTGTCAGTGAGCTTATCCTTTCCTTGATCCTGAATTGGTAAAGTGCTTTTTAATAAAGGTGTATACTATATTTTTGAAACCAATAAAAATATAACATTTTTGATTACTTTAAGATCAAGATTAAGTTAAGGGTTAGGCTTAAATTCTTTTCACATATGTATAATACATACGTGGCATATTATTACATATCTTCATTTTTGCAATTTTTGGCTTTCTGCATAATTTGAGCTCAGCAGCTGGCTATTATATTGTGTGAGAACTTCAAGATTAAAGGACCAAAAGAAACGCTTAAAAACTGCTTACAATAAAATCCCTTTACATTAACTTGCATTAAAAAGAAAAAAAAAAAAAACATTTTTGCTCTCTCCAGTAAAGTTACCATTTTGGACAGCAACGATATACAAGACGTGTAGAGCGTATTATTACATGTAGGTATTTACTTATATTTATATAACACATATGAAACATTATTACATACAAGTATGTATATGTACATATATATTACATATAGGTGCTAACACATGTTTAATACACATGACGCATATTGTATACAAGTACTTAAATATATACATATCGCTGCTGTTGGAAGAAACTCCAAAATTACTTTACAAGAGAAGGAAAAAACGTTTATAATACATTTAGATATATACAAATACACATATACATGGGGCACATGTATGACCCCATATCCTGTGTATAAAGTATGTGTGTGGGGGGTGTTGGGAGGAAATCTCTACCCAGTGAGTTCAGGAAACAGGGAGGAAAGTTCAGAGAATGGCCACATCCTGAGCTGCCCACTCCCTCACCATCCACCACAGCGCTGATGAGTGAGTGCCACTGAGGACACAACCAGTCATTCGTGCACATTTGTACTCATTTCCTCTTCTCCTTGTTTCCATCCGTCCCTTATACACATCCTTTTCGCACTCTCCCTTCATCTCCTGTTCTCTGAGCTGTGTATAG
Source organism: Pygocentrus nattereri (assembly GCF_015220715.1). Taxonomy (NCBI): domain Eukaryota; kingdom Metazoa; phylum Chordata; class Actinopteri; order Characiformes; family Serrasalmidae; genus Pygocentrus; species Pygocentrus nattereri. The sequence goes on from NC_051214.1 coordinate 40,943,702, forward strand.
TGTGAGATTTTGAATGTCTGATTTCTGCAAGCTACAGTCATAAACTGCCTCCAAAACACTGCATGTCCCTTTAAGCCAAGGGTATTAGAAGCACAATTTCTAAGATTTAAAAAAAGAGAGCAACTGAGCGAGCGAGCGAATGAGCGAGCGCGAGCGAGAGAGAGACAGAGCGCGAGCGAGAAAGACAGAAGACAGAGAGAAGCACTGTTCTTAGACGGGGTGAAAAGTATCAATTTCCAGACGACAATATAATCCAGACAGCAGAGCAGCAGCTATGGCTTCACCATGAAAATTCAGTAAAGCCAAACATTACCACTGAGCCTATATACCTATATAAACTCAAACACAATGAACACACTGACAGACTCAGGTTATGAGCAGTACAACAATTAGAGATGCAAATACTGGCAAATTATTTTGAGCAATAACCAACTGTTATTATTTAGTGGTTACTTATTAAATGGCAACATCAATTATACAATGGACAGATTATACAAATCTGACTCAACCCCTTCACACTAGTACTTTGCAGAACTTTTGCAGCAAAAACAGCTCCAAGTCTGTTGGGGTAAGTTTCTACCAGCATTGTACACTCTACGGGGAAAGATTTCTCCTAGTTCTTCCTTGACATTTTTCTCCAGATTGTACAGGTTGATTGGATGATGCTTGTGGAGCAAAATTTCCAAATATAGCTACAGATTCTCAATTGGATTAGACAAAGCCACTGTAGAACATTCAACTTTTTGTTGTTTAACCACTTGAGCACTGCTTTGACATTCACAAACCATTCTTAACAAGAAATGTCTATTAAAATCCACTTGCGTAGTTTTTACAAGGATTGTGACATTCACTAATGCTTTCTTATTTGGGATTTTTGGGATCAGAATCTAGACACACTCAAGAACACAAAGGTGCAAACAGTTCTCTGGTTCAAAAACACATCATGAATCTGACACAGACTTTTCCTTTCACAAGAACAAATTTAAGAAAAACTTACTTATTGGTGAATGAGGCCCACTGCCCTGCCGTTACGTAAATCAAGGAAATAAGATTGAGTGTGCTTTTTTTTTAAAACTATATTTATTTGCTTGTTAACAGTTAATTGATTTGCCACTTACATGACAAATTATACATATGCTATAATATATTATTTTTATCATGACATTCCATAACAGTGTGTGTAAATTATGGGTATAATCACTTTTCTAGAACTCTTACCTACATAACTACATAAGTCGCTAATTAGATAACCGCCCACTTTGCCATCTTATTTTATAACTTATTTTCACCAAATTATTATATTTTTCACAAGCGTTGAATTTAGAAAAATCAAACGTAATTGTTCAAATCCTTCTTAAAATGTTGCATGACTGTTTGTTGACACATTTTGCCCGTTTCAACAATCATATTGTGTATCCTGAAAATATTAGTATTGCAATGTTATATTTTTGCCATATCGTGCACCTCTAATGCTATTACTGCCAAACTGTTTCCCAATCAGCACTGCAGAGTAAGCATCAAACTCTGACAGTAACAGGATATTCCCTATTACGAACTCAGCTGACTCCCCACGATAGTGCCAATACTTAAAGCCTGCTTCAAGGACGCACATTTGAAGGCCATGATGCTGGGCTGGCTGTCAGAAATAACATCTCTCTCCAGACTACACGCATCAGGACGAAGCTGACCGGGGCACAGTAGGTCTCTCTCTCCATTTTTCCATTCCTAGGCAGGGCTAAGGGGTGGAGAATCTAACTCATCCCCTTAGGCCTGGCTTCATACGTTTATCCAACAAAGGTACGCCTTTTCAGGCTGAAAAGGAATTACAATAAGAGTAGAATCACGTGTCCTTGGTGCGCTGAGAGAGCACACCTGCTGTGCCTTATGCATAACCACAACACTCTTCCATCTAATCAGGATGTTTGAGAGACTAATAAGACCCAGCATTGATCTCAAAAGGCAATAAATGATTCATATTCTTAGGTCAAGGATTACTTTGTGTTTTGGTTTCAAAACCCATTCCAAATACAGTTCTGCATACTGTTGGGCCTGAACAGGAAGCCGCAGAATTCCATTCAACTTCGATCAGAGTGCTGGAATGCAAGCAGTAAAATGTACAGGTGTTTTTATGGGGACAGACAGAGGAAACGGTTCTTAACCTTTTGACCACCGAAAGGAAACCTCAATTTCCTCTGTGCTTCATTAAGACCACAAGAGGGGTGGGGGCACCAGAGCTTTCACCTCTCTTAGCCTGAGGCCTACCTCATCCATCACTTGGAACCTGCTCTCCTCAGGCTGTACAAACATAAACCTGACTCAGCATCCCCCCCAACAGCCTCTGGGCATGTGGCAACATCCTGCACTGCATCTCAAATGCCATGACATTGTGAGTCTAATGAACCCAGCGTTAATATCCACACAGCCCAGATGTGGAACAGACCACAAGCCCAGATCTGAAAGGAGTTGCACGGACAGGCTCAGACATTTAATTTCCAAGACAAATGTGTGTTTTGCAATGTTAAGTCTACCGTCCTGGTGAAGAACGCCTTCATCATATTTCGCCTTACCAGGCCAGCAATAGCAACGTGTGTGAGAGCAACTGTGTGAGCATGTGCACATGGGTTTATCAGGTCGTTCATCATGCTGAAATATGCACCACGTAAACAACAGTGTAACAGTACCTGGGGCGGTGGAGGATGGGAACGCTGTTTCTGGTTACTGCATGAACAGGGCAGAACACTGTGTGTTGTGTCTCTGTGGTGCACAGCTGTTACAGAGCCAAACCAGAAGTATTCCTATCCAAGGGCACACCAAGGTCTGCCGTTCCACAGCAGGCTCCCATCAGTCCCCTCTATCCATCTCCAGGCCAGGCATGGTTAAATCCACGCTTAACTTATGTCAGTTCTCATCTTCACCAACAGGAATGCGACAGCTTAATTTAGCGACGCACTGACAGCATACAGCAGGGCAATAATTATAAACGACAGCAAATTATGTGCGTCCCATGAATCAACAAATAAAGATAAACACTACACAGCTATGCGTGACTGTATAAGTGGGCCAAAAGCTTACGAAAGCTGTGTAAATTACATAATTCAGTGCAAAATCTACTTTCACTCAAGAGGAAGCAGAAAGCAAGAATGCATTAGTCAAGCCAGAACATCAGCAATTAACTAATAAAGCCATGGTTTCATTCAAAGAAAGGTATGTGAACACTGTATGGGAAGGACTTCATATTAGATCATACTGCAAGATCATCAAGCCTGAGTAAGCATTTTTTTTAATATCCCATATTTTACAACCATATCATCAATGTTACAACATAAACCTTATTTCCCCAAAAGTGTAACTTAACAAAAGGAAAGAAAACTCTTCCTAACTTTTAATGGAAGTTAAAAGCAATTTTGGACCAGTTCTATTGGTCTATTCACCACAAAACTTTGCCACAATGTAAAGGATAGCAGGTTTTTTTCAAATTCTGTTTGAAAACTCCCAGATGCCAATACAACAATAATTTGCTGAGTGTACAAACTGGGACTGAAATCTACCTGGAATGGCAACATGGAACCATGTAAAATGTATTTGTATTTGGTCAAAACTGCACAAAAATGAATAAAATCCAGACATTTTAGCATAGTAACCCAGTGTTGCCTAAACATTCTGCTCTTCTGAAGCACAATAAATATGACAAACCCTGGTTTGAATTATTGGTCATATCTGAGACATCTGTCTGACGATGACCATTTAATAATTTTTTTTTTTAATATAGATAATCTGCCATTGCCGATGACATTCTATGACAGTTGACATTCGCCTGCCTGTAGCAACAAAATGCAACAGAATGCAGCAAATTTAAGTGAAATAACGAAGAACTTATAGTGCATCTTTATCTTACCAAAAACAAACAAAAAAAAGACAATGATAGACGGTAAACAGACAAGGCGCCAGTCACTATTTCCTGAGCTGTTGCCAGTGCATTTTGTATTCTTGCTCTTATGATGAAAAATATAGCCACTCAAATAAAAAGAAAACATCATATGCATGCATCAAAGTCCTACAGTGCAACACTACCTCACCACAGAAAAGCATTCCTGCACCACAAAGTATTCAGTCTATTCAGCAGCACCTGGCAGCAGAGAGTAAACTACATTCTGAGCTGAAACTAGAACCCTAACAAGGACCTGAAATGTTCAACATAAAATATCTAGTTTCTTTTAACTGTATTCTGCTCTGTATTTTTGCACACTCATCATACCCTTCAGTACTCCCAAGGCCCAGACACCTGTGGAGTCTCGCTGTATGCTGGCAGCGCCTTTGTTTGCTGAAACCAGGCCAGGCTTTGTTTGAAGTCATCACTGAGAGAGAAGCAAGACTCAAATGGAAGGCAGACAGACACAGGATTCCCACCTAGCCTGATCGTGCTGTCTGCCTTTGTTTCCCTGTTCGAGGTCACCAACAGGGGCCAGGGACAAGTAGCTGGAATCAGGTGTGGTCATGCAAGTTTCCTGGTAGTCTTCTAATTTGGCTGTTTCTCAGGCAGAGAGATTATCTCTATGCAGTTGGGCTAGAGCCATCATGAGAACATGGCAAGCCCATCCATCCATTATCTTCCGCTTCTCCGGGGTTCGGGTCGCGGGGGCAGCATCCTAAGCAATGCGGCCCAGACCTCCGTTTCCCCAGCCACTTCCACTAGCTCTCCAAGGGGGATTCCGAGGCGCTCCCAGGCCAGCTGGGCGATATAGTCATGCCAGCGTGTCCTGGGTCTTCCGCGGGGTCTCCTCCCAGGTGGTCTTGCCTGTGACACCTCCCGAGGGAGGCGTCCAGGAGGCATCCTAACCAAATGCCCGAACCACCTCAGCTGGCTCCTCTCAACGTGAAGAAGCAGCGGCTCTACTCCAAGTCCCTCCTGGATGACTGAACTTCTCACCCTATCTCTAAGGGAGAGTCCAGACACCCTGCGGAGGAAACTCATTTCGGCCGCTTGTATTCGCGATCTCGTTCTTTCGGTCATTACCCAAAGCTCATGACCATAGGTGAGGGTGGGAACGTAGATCGACCGGTAAATCGAGAGCCTTGCCTTATGGCTCAGCTCTTTCTTTACCACAACAGACCGGTAAAGAGCCCGCATCACTGCTGACCCAGCACCAATCCGCCTGTCAATCTCCCGCTCCCTTGTACCATCACTCGTGAACAAGACCCTGAGATACTTGAACTCCTCCACTTGAGGCAAGAGCCTATCCCCAGCCCAGAGAGGGTTCTCCACCCTTTTCCGCCTGAGAACCATGGTCTCGGATTTAGAGGTACTGATTCTCATCCCTGCCGCTTCACACTCCGCTGCAAACCGATCCAGCGAAAGCTGAAGTTCGCGGCCTGATGTCCCCAATAGGACCACATCATCTGCAAACAGCAGCGATGTGACCCTGAGGCCACCAAACCGGACACCTTCCATCCCCTGACTGCACCTAGAAATTCTATCCATAAAAATTATGAATAGAATCGGTGACAAAGGGCAGCCCTGACGGAGTCCAACTCTCACTGGGAACGAGTCTGACTTACTGCAGGCTATGCGAACCAAACTCCAGCTTTGTTTGTACAGGGCCTGAAAGGCTCCTAGCAAAGAGCCATGTACCCCGTACTCCCGAAGCACCTCCCACAGAATACCCCGGGGAACACAGTCGAATGCCTTCTCCAGATCCACAAAGCACATGTGGACTGGTTGGGCAAACTCCCATGAACCCTCCAGAATCCTGGAGAGGGTGAGGAGTTGGTCCAGTGTTCCACGACCAGGGCAGAACCCGCACTGCTCCTCCTGGATTCGAGGTTCGACTATAAGCTGGACTCTCTTCTCCAGTACCCCTGCATAGACCATACCAGGGAGGCTGAGGAGTGTGATTCCCCTGTAGTTGGAACACAACCTCCGGTCCCCTTTTTTAAAAAGAGGCACCACCACCCCAGTCTGCCAATCCAGTGGCACCGCCCCCGATGTCCACGCAATGTTGAAAAGGCGTGTCAGCTGAGAGAGCCCCACAACATCCAAAGCCTTGAGGAACTCGGGGCGGATCTCATCCACCCCTTCTTAACTACCTTTGGCCTCAGTAATGGACAAGCCTATTCCCATGTCCCCAGACTCTGCCTCCTCACTGGAGAACGTGTCGGTGGGATTGAGAAGGTGCTCAAAGTATTCCTTCCACCGCCCAATGACGTCTTCAGTCGAAGTCAGCAGCACACCATCTCCACTATATACAGTGCTAGTGGCACACTGCTTTCCCCTTCTGAGTCGCCTGACGGTTTACCAGAATCTTTTCGGAGCCGACTTAGTCACTTTCCAAGGCCTCACCAAACTCCTCCCATACACAGGTTTTTGCCTTGGCAACGACTGAAGCCGCAGATCGCTTGGCCTGTCGATACCTGCAAGCTGCCTCTGGTGTCCACCACCGGGTTCGAGGATTACCGCCCCGACAGGCACCAACTACCTTACAGCCACAGCTACAGTCAGCCGCTTCAACAATGGAGGAACGGAACATGGCCCATTCTGAGTCAATGTCCCCCACCTCCCCCGATATCTGGTCAAACATGGTAAGCTACAGTGGTTTATGTTACCATACCGTGAGTATGTACATGTATTATATATGCCTTACATCTAAAAGGAATGAAGATCACCAATAGAGTAAGCAAAAGCTAATCAGTCCTGTAGAACACATGAGAGCTAAGAGGAGTGTGATGCACTGACGGGACTCCGCAGGAGAATGCAGAAGAATCACCGAGTAAATCGATATGCTCTCAGAGCCTGTCATGTAACAGCACGGGTAGGAACGTGGAGCTTGGCCACATGCCCTATGGGCACCAACCCCACAAGCCAAGCCAATTTGTCAACACAAGAGTGATATTAACACTCACTTCCTAATACTAGTCATTAGCAGTCCAGGACACTGGTCCACAGTTTCTTCTAGAATGAGTTGAAGTACCATTTCACCAAGTCTGTGCCAAAATATTTGCTTGATCACATCCTAACACAGTCTTAACCTCTTTTAAATAATACAATTACCTGTCGGTCTGGTGTCTGTTACCTGATAAGAGTAGCAGCCAAGCCACTGAATAATTCAGCAACCTACAGGGTTCTAAAACTTGCCAATAAATTCTTTTCAAAATCAACATTTTAACTGCTACAAGGGCTGTCACTTGGGCTCAGAATTTCAATCAGAATTTTTCTTGTTCCTGTTTGTCAAGTATTTAAAGAACACAGACAACAGTAAACAATGTAAGACAATGTTATATCAACATTTCCATAAAATTTTCCAAGCCAGTGGTCTTATGTTCCAGGCCAGGGAAACGATGATAGACAGCCTCTAACCAATAGGGATGTGCACGGATACACAAGTGCTCGGTTAACCTCCAAGGCGCCAATGTTTTGGTCAGTATCATTGTTCCATCTCATCACAGGGAGAGGAGAAGACATTATGCAGACCAGCAATTCAATGAAAAGCAGGTCATGTTTTAACAGGATTGTGGTTAATGTTACAGTTTTGCTCATCCTTGTGAGCAAGTATGTATTTTGCCATGTCTAAACATGAGGATGCGATAACTAGGCTAGCTGGTGTTAGCTAGATCCAGAAACAGTGGAAATACATTTTCTGACAACTAACATGTTAGTAGATCATCTACTAAGGAGAGAAGCCCTACTGTAAGACAAGTCCCTGCACTTCCCTACTAACTAGCATGAGTGACTGAAGTGTGCAGCACTATTTAATTAAACAGCTAATTTAGCAGTTTATTTCACTACCTTATGTGTGTATAAACATCTATTATTATAAGCTTGCTATTCTACTGGGCATCCATGTTTGGAGCATTGTCTTGTCAGAAATAGGATGCCCTCTGAAGCAGACCACAGAAAGTAGCACAGAATGTATTTTGTTGTGTCCAAGTTGTGAGAGAGCTGTCTGATACAAATAGTCATACATTTAAATACCTACTTTAGTCACCAATGGCATGTTATTCTGTGCATTTGATAGCTTAAACATTCAAATGGACAATTTCTACATTCTAATGTGCATCTTACCATTGAATCTGATGATTTTTTTTAATGTTACGGGAAACTTTCAGGCAAACCTTCACTTTCACTCAAAAACTGAAAAAGATGGCTTTCTAAAGTCAACGCATCTATCACTTTGCTGATTGTCGAGTTAGCTCAACTGACAGCCAGCTGTGAGACAGAGTGATGCACATTGTGCCATGTGAAGAAAGGGATGCTTCCAAGTGAGTCAGCAGAACACCAATGCCTTCCACTGCCATTGATGTTTTATTGACAAACAGGGAGAAAGAAAATCCGTGCAGCCTAGAAGATGAAAGAGTGAAACCATTCATTTTCTCAGGCTGCAATGTCTCTAGCTCTCAGCAGCTTGTTAACATCTAAAGTGAGCCATCACTTATCTTTCCTGCACACAAATCTGATTATCATTTGGCAGAGCATCGCAGACATCCAGTCATGACACTAAGGGAGGTTAATGCTTTCAGCATTCAGTGACAGCCTAACCCATACACCAGAAACAGACAAATCAATAGTCCAGAACCTCATTTCCCCCCAAACACATTACATCCATCCTCATTGCTGTCTGCAGGCTCAGATGGGATGGAAGCTTAGCTATGCTTTTGCACTGAGAGCACCTGGGAGCACTTCATTTCAAGCCACATGTAAAAAGGAATTTTCTTTTTTGCCCTTTTCTGAAATACCTGACCCTTCTCCAAACCTTGAGGTAAAGTCCTTTATTAATTAATCCCATAATTAGCAGCCATCCTTTGCTGCATGATTAAGATGGCGGAGGAAACGGGCCTGTGCTTTCCTTCCGGTGCGAGAGGGTGCGAGACGGCCCTCCTGCTGCATTCAGGCTGCTGGGAAGGTGAGCACATGACTCCACTCATGTCAGCTCAACGCTAATTGCAGCAGCAAATCATTTGTTCCCCTCAATGAAAATAATTAATCAGGAAATAAATCAGCCTGATGTGATTAAAACTGGTTGGGTCATATTCACTCATGCAGATGCGGAACAGGGGCACTACAATGTGAGCAAAACAGAGGAACAGGAAGGGGCATTTGCTTACTAGCTGTTTCAGGCAGATTTTAAAAGCAATGTGTGAATGTGTACACAGTCTTCATGACTCGCCATGTCAGTAAAAATCTACTCGTCATGTTGAGCTCCAAGTCTTGGGCAGCCTCTTTAACACCTGATACGCTGATTCATTTTCATTGCGTGGATTCTTTTCAAGAAAGAAAGCAAGCAAGCAAGCAAGCAAGCAAGCAAGCAAGCAAGAAAGAAAGGAAGGAAGAAAGCAAGAAAACATTCAAGAAAGCAAGAAAGAAAGCAAGAAATGGCAAAGACAGAAAGACACAAAGGCAATAGACAAGAAAAATACACAGAAAGACAGGAGAGAAAGACAGCAACAAAGACAGAAAACGAAAAAAGAGACAAGACACAATTAAGACTGAGAAACAAAGGACAAACAGAAGACAGACAGACAGAAATAAAAGAGGAAGGAAGGAAGGAAGGAAGGAAGGAAGGAAGGAAGGAAGGAAGAAGGAAAGAAAGAAAGAAAGAAAGAAAGAAAGAAAGACACCCATAATGAAAGAAGAGCAGGTCCAGCTGTAGCATTATCAATCGGAGGGCACAGTCTGAGGCAAGGGGCCTGCAGGGCTGCTAATCTGAGAGGGCTTTGAGGACAGAAAGCTGTGGCCAGGCTCAGCTGTGCTGACACTCAGCCCCCTCTGGGATGGCGTTTGATAGAAACGCGAGGAGCATGGGCCGACACCAGCTGCGCTCAGACGGTTAATGCTACAAAGAGAAAATCATAACGGAGCTATCACAGTGCCTCAGCAACTGCAGGAAATTAAGGATGAAGGAAAAGCTTTGTCTCCAAAACGATATATGACAAAATGATGGTTCTAAAACTGGTGGTAAAAAGCTATGCAACGTTACAGCTGGAGTTTTTAACATTTGGTAGAAGAAAAAAATTTCAGAATGCTCCAATATGGAAATTGTGGGCCTACGGTGCTTTCATATATTAAGGGTCCACATTGTGCAAAAATGAATTCATCTAAACTTTCTGTAGTAAAAAGGCTTTGAAGAAGTACGTAAAGATACTTTTGGATGTTTCAAAATGTACTGTTCACTCTTCAGTCAAAACAACGCCCTATATGGAAACTTATTGGCAACCCACTTTGAATCAGTGTCAAGACACAGAAAAAAAAGAAAGAAAAAAAAAACAGCCTATAATTCTAAGGGATAAACAGCGATTTCAGTGTCTTTGTACACTCCCACAAATATCAGTCTAAAATTTAACTCATCATGACAGCAAACACCTCAAAATTACATTTAAACTAATCATCTACATTAAGACATTGCCTTGCTAAGTGGAAAAAAAAACCCTCAGGCCATCAGGCTGTGGAATGCAGGCAAGAACTAGTTTCAAGAACTACCAACCCATCATTTTCATTCGCAGTAACACTTAGCAGGATTAGCCATTGTTGATGTGTACCGAGATTACTGGGTGCATAATTTGTCCCTTGATAAATACAGGGATTAAATGACCATCAGCCCTTCTTAGCTGTGCTCAGAACTGGTTCGAATGACAAAATGTGGGACAAATGTGTACACAACAGGCGCAGGGATTCAAAGATATTGTTCAGCTGACTGGGATCTTCACCACCCCAAAATTCTTCATAGGAGTAACCTCTGCATCTTGTCAGAGTGCGTATGTGTGGTGGAGGGGAGGCAGCATAATCCTCTCCTTGTACCAGGCGGAGAGGGGAACGGCGGAGGAATGTGGCTAGCTGGACCTGACAAAACCCAAATGGGTAATTGCTTTCCCAGAGAGGACCACATGCTGAGGCAGGGAGACGCTGCAGTGAGAGCGGGGGAGAACAGCAAGACGCACATCTTCATACAGCTAAGGAGCAGAAGAAATTACCCCAAAGAACTGCCAAAAAACAACCTCTGTGGAATCTCAGAGTGGGTGTGGGGGTCTACAATGGCTGAGGTTTTGATAGTGTGGAAATAATTACCACAAGTGACCTCGCCTTGTCTCTCTCCCCGGCTCACTCACTCTCCCCAGCCCTTTCTGCTGTGGAGCTGGGGTGTGACTGTGCGGTTGTGGGCGGCAACTCTCTGGTTTCACTGCATTGTGAGTGTGTTCTGAGATCCGACACCACTCTGAGGGGGATTACACAAAACAACCAGGCCTCTACATAGCAAGGCTTCAGAGTGATGCAACACATTCCTCTTCTCCATCCCGCATAGACATAAATAAATGAATTAAATTCCATCTTTGAAAATTTTCATAAAAAAGCAAGAGTAATATTAAACCATCACATAAGCATGCTAGCCAAGGAATTGGCAATAAAGCATCTAAAATATGTTGTCAAACAGCTTGATTAAACATTACAAACATTCACATTCTGGGTTCCTACTGCTTTCAGGATATTATTTTCCAGGATTTGTCCAGGACAAAATCCAGGACAATTTCCATGACTAATACATACAATGCAATGGTTGTCGCTCATTTCATACAGTCACGCAACTGCAACTATCCTGAAAGCTAAAGTCAGCAATACAACTCCTAATGAACCTTTACCTAGTGATATACAGACACTCAACCCACACAAATCATTCCATAACCACTCATTTGATTTAAATAGCAGCAAAATGTTACACAATGCAAACAGCTGGCGACGCAGGGTCAATCTATCTGTCCACATGAATGGGCAAGAACTACAAACAACAATAGATATGGACGAATCACTCAAATTTGGCATTAGCAGTTATCTTGGACATCTTAGTGGCTTAATCACGCACTTTTCCAAAACTAATATTCATAGAACATTGGGTCAGTTTTCTTATTTCCCAGGCGTTCTCCATGACTGGAAAACTAGTTTATACATTTTCAAGTTTTCCAGGACATGTGGGAACCCTGGCATTACAAAAAAAAAAAAAGGAGAATGATTTTGTAAAAGAGCATGACTGTTGTGTAAACACAACATTGCATGACATTAAGTAAACATGAAAACAAACCCTACATTAACCGGCTACACACAAACAACAGTCTATGGGGATGTCAGACATGCACAGAACTTCAAACGTCAATGACCATGTGCAACGTAGCATTACGGTGTTAGCGTTTTCAAGAAGACACATCACTCATCCAAATGGTAATCCCCTCTCCACTGGAGAGCATTTTCCAAAATTTCTGTTTCCAATTACCTAAAACACACGAACAGAGGGCTCAAACGCACAAGAAACACATAAAATAAAACATATCTACAGATTTGTGGAGGGGTCTTATGCAGCACATTACAGATGCAATTTCTCTTCTCAAAGTCTGCATGTGGTTGTAATATGAACAGCTGATATTCCCTCACAGGATATTCTTTCATTTCCATGGCAAAAGGATCAAATTTCCTAGGCTTTGAAAAAAAGACATAGGAACCTTGGGGTTTAGGAAGAAGATCCCTGATCTTAACTAGAGGAAGAAGAAAATATGAAGGAAAAGTAAAAAGGACATTCCTTTGAGCAAGGAAGAATTATTGTTCATGACAGGATGGGTCAGGCCACGCAGGCCGAGGTGGACTTATAAGGGCAAACCACCAATCCCCATGACTAAAGAAGTGCCAGACTTGGATAATTAATGACAGACAGAATCTTTTCTCTACATACATTAAATGAGAAAAACAGGACACTCCCGATGACCTTAGGCACAGCAAAGTTGGTACCAAAGCGGAAAAGTCATTGAAAGCAAAACCATGAATCCAACAATAAAGCAAACTTAAAATCTCAGTAGACACTCTCTTACGGGAGTTGCGGTAATTAATCTCTTGGACCCCTGAATGTCTCAAAAAACAAAATTCTGGGAGTCTATGCCCTGGTCTACCTCAGAGTGTCACTGTAGCAAATTAGCTCATCCATTTAGTCCTTTGTTGTCTATCAACTATAACTATGCTTTGGATACTTCCGGAAAAAAAATTTCAGTATGCCGCTGCAGATTGATAAATCTGAAAACTTGCCCAATTTCACAACAGATTTAAGAAAAGGTGAACGGTTACTCATTTCTCAAACCAAAAGGCACTAGAGAAGATTTGTAAGATCTCAAATAACATGAGGAGGACCACATCACAAACCAAGAAAAGAGCGTTTTTATAAGAACTGTTGAACTAAACACTGAAGCCACGGAGGCTAACACCAGCACCACTAAGGCAAGTCAGCTAGCAGTTAGGTAAAGTCTAGAGTAGCCAGCATGGGACTCCCTCGATACTTATTACACACACGGTCTATACCCATGTTTCAATTTAGTTCAGGTAGGTTAAGTAAATGATCGTGCGTTCCTCCTCTACCTGCAGCAACCAAAAAATTCTCATCTCCAATTCCACACGCTAGTTAGGTTGAAAACAGTTTTTGAATTCCAGAAACAAAACATGTTACTTTAGAGAGTCTTAATTAGGAGATTCAACAGCAAAGATATAACAGAAGTACAGGCACATCATCCTCAGGATGTAAAAGGTCTGTATGATATTCTGATGTCAGGGAAAATAAATAAAAACATATAAATAATCCTTCCCCCTACTTGCAAGTGTCATGTTCACAATTTGACGTTAATACCTCCTTGCAGTGTGGGCATCTGGGACTTCGCAGTGATTGTAACTTTCCTTGTCAGTGTGAATGTCCTTTGAGCCTTAATGGCTTTAATTAGAGTGGTGGCAGCAACAGCCACAGCCTCCGGAGATGAGGGAGCCAAGACTGGCAAGACTGCCCGTCCCCTCCACCAGTAACAATTCAACAATCTAGCATTCCGGTGGCTGGAGGCAAGAGGTGGAGCACTGGTGACAGGTGAAGCATTTCTGTTGAAGACTGTTTATAGAAGACTGGAGGGTCTGTCTACCCAAATTGCTCAGCCATGTCAGCGTCTCCAGGGTGAAACACAGTGGAAACAATACAACTACAATCCTAGAAATCTTTAAAGCTTTACTGGTAGCCTTTATACGTCAAAAATAAAAATAAAAATAAAGATTAACACACACACACACATACACACACACACACACACACACACACACACACACACACACACACACACACAGTAGGGGGCAGTGAGCACACTTGCCTGGAGTGGTGGGCAGCCCAATCCGCAGCGCCCGGGGAACAGTTGGGGGTTAGGTGTCTTGCTCAAGGACACCTCAGTCATGTGCTGTTGGCTCTGGGTATCGAACCGGCGACCTTCCGGTCACGAGGCTGGTTCCCTAAGCTCCGGCCCATGACTGCCCACAAAAAATTGCGAACACAACGCAGAACCTTGCCAGCATGCATGCAATTTTCCATGATCGTTAGCTCCAAGCTAAAATGCTGTTAAAAATATTCCAATGCTATAAATGTTACCATGTATATTTAATATATACTAATATTGAATTATCGAGTACTGGCATGTCTATATTCAGCACACATGGTTTAAATAATCAGATGCTCTTAAGGCCTGAATTCATTGGCTCAAGCGTGTAAGGTGAGGGCTGGAACTAAATTACTGTAATGTAGATAACCAGAGACACGACTGGTCCTTGTGCAATACATGGATGACTATTAGAAAAGTAATTTACTGCTTTTCGGCAAACGGGAACCGCACAAAATACACTGCGTTCATTATTTAAAAGGAATTTGACTGTGCTTCCATTCTGCTCACAGCAGTTTATGCTTTCACACATAATTACTCTGACCAGTGCTGTTCAATGAGAGCAAACAAGCCCCCAAGTTAGAAGCAAATAGGAATGCATAAGGCTGGGGTTCTTTTCATCTATTTTGAACAGATGGAGGTGCAAGCTAAGTTTGTTTCACCTAGTATTGTATAGCCCCCACTGAGGTAATTGGTATTGCCTATAATGTATCAAGCAGTAAAATATAGTATAATATATATGAAGAGTGAACATAGACTCTAACATAAGTAATATTTATTAGATAAAGTGGATTTTAAAAAAAGTTAATAAAAAAAATAAAAGAAATTTAAAATAATAATCAAGGCAATCAGTCACAATCAGCTACAAAACTAAAAACTTCAATTTGCTCCATGTAGGCTATATTTGAACCTTCATAGAACCTTAAGCCCAACCCTCTCAAAGAAACGACAGAAAACACCCTTGCTAAGGAGGGACAGCAGGTAGATCCAGGTAGCATTCTAACCTTAGTTGTCACAGTTAACTGGGAAGCCAAAATTTTCCCACACAGCTGATTTCAAAGAAGCAGGCGGGTTTTCAAGCTATTGTGTACTATTTGTACTTGCCATAGCGTGACTGACTCTGTACAACGCGACACAGCACGGGGCTACCTTGCTAACTGCTTATAGCTTAAGGTTTCCAGGTGGAACTCGCTCTTGTAAAATTTAGTTTCACAAGAAATTTAGTCTTAGCACACAAGCTACTGTGTATTCTCTGTACAACTGCTTGCATTAAACCGTAATATCCATAACGCACTGGCTCAGGACAAATACACATACTGTACATAACCCTTTGTTCTTCTATTTTGTCTGTTCAATAATAGGAGATCATGTTATTGGCTGAACAGCCAACCAAAAAAATATTAACCATGAGTGGCATGCACTTAAATCATACCAAACTTCTATGAAGCTGCCTCAAACCACCTCAGGTAAAAACACTGTTGACAGTGCATCTCTTAACAACATTACAAAAAAAGCCCAGCGCCAAAGCAGCCCATTAGCGCCTGCATGCTGAACTCTAACAACACTCATTTTCAAGTTATGGATGGCAATGTGTTGCTGTATCTACGGACACAGTGGTACAGGCTGAGTGTCAACATTTATCCACAGATTGTATCAACGGGGCCGTGATAAAGACCCTCTGAACTTAAAAGTGGGTGTGAAAGCAATCAGCACCCATTGACTCCAAGCCAACTCCACACAAAGCAGCATCAAGGGCATTACACATTTACTTGCAATGCATGGCATGAACAGTCAGTTCAGCCTAGATACAGTAATAACAAGACAAGTTACTGTTTGAAGATTAACTTGTGGGAGGAACATGTTTACACCACGGCCTGGGAGAGCAGGCCGGATTTGAACTTTAACCTGGCGAGTGAAAAACATTTGTTACGAACACAACTGCTGTTCTTGGAATTCCGGGAGAGCACAGGTAGTGCAGAGCACTTGTGCACTTCTGTGCAGGGTGAGGTTTGAAGTCATGCAAAGAGGCATACTGTGTAATGCAAATATTAATAAACACTGTTCTCATACAGTAGGCCTCTAGGATATATATATATACACATATATCAAGGATAATGCTGTGTGTGTGTGTGTGTGTGTGTGTGTGTGTGTGTGTGTGTGTGTGTGTGTGTGTGTGTGTGAGAGAGCACAATGAACAGAACCATACCAAAGGAAAAAATACATCTGGATTACCACTAGTTAGGCCAATGCCTGTAAAAGAATCCCCTTTTGGATAACCATGTGGAATAACTGCAGTGGACAGTTAAGTTAAGCTTATTTTTCATCTGCTTCACAACATATTTGATAAATATTAAGTTTCAACCCACACCAGCACTTTTTTTTTGCTCCAGCATCCACTTCAGAGTTAGAAGCCATTTCAAAAGGTGGTGACATTATTATTATTATTATTTTTATTTCTAAGTGAATTGTGTTTAAAAACATTGGCAGATGTACAAACAATGAAACTACTACAACCAGTACTAATACTCCTAACAACAACAGTAATTTTGAGATGGACCCCAACACCGAATTGGATGTGGAAGCAAACACAGTAGGACTGTATGTGGGCGCGCAGGTACGTTAAATTTGTGGTTGTGGTTTACTATGAATTTTAATATTGTACTGTCCATACATTTCAATGTATACATTTACGGAAGTAGACACTTTTATCCAAAGCGTTTACAGTTTGATTATTTTACACAGGTAGGCGAAGGTTGTGTTAGAAGTCTTGCCTAGGACTCTTACCAGTATGGCGTAGGGTGCTTGCCCAGGTGGGGGGATTGAACCCCAGTCTACAGTGTAGAAGGCAGATGTGTTACCCACTACTCCATACAAAACATA
The DNA here is from genome assembly GCF_015220715.1 of Pygocentrus nattereri. Taxonomy (NCBI): domain Eukaryota; kingdom Metazoa; phylum Chordata; class Actinopteri; order Characiformes; family Serrasalmidae; genus Pygocentrus; species Pygocentrus nattereri. The sequence continues at coordinate 40,960,784 of NC_051214.1, forward strand.
GCATACCATACTGTACCATCATGAATTCAACCAGTGCAGCTCAACAGCCACATTTCTAGTACAATCTCATCTATCTTGGATACAAAAAAAAACATGGTATTAACGTAGGATTTCAATTCACCCACATTTAATATTTAATGTGGGAACACTAATGCCTTGCTGTGGTTTGCACGGAACAACTCAATGAATGAACAACTGAAAACTAGTTGGTGGTTCTTTTTTTTTTTTTAATAAATGACAACAAAAACTCCCTGTGATTAAAAGGACTGGAGGTTGAGGAGTGTGAGTCACTGCACGCATCTCTTCTCTAATGAATGACTAATGAAGATGGGGGTAAGCTTGAGTTCACCAGTCCATCATCTACTACGCCAGGCTCTCTCATGCTTGTCTACAGTGCATAGTATGGAGACAAGATTCTGCTCTGAACTCACCTTTCTCCTTTGCAATTTGCTTTCAGAAGTAGCCTCTGTAACGTCTGAGCTTAAAGAATACAATGTCATTACAGCAGTATCCCCACACTGTCTTAATGTGAATTACAGTGGCAGAGAGACAAGTACACAAATCAAACCCTGTAATAGAGAAATCTGGCAACTCCCACTGCTTGTCACCACAATGTAAGAGCATCAATTAGTGTTCTCTAGAGCAATAATCATCCGAGACAAAAAGACAAGCTTTTGCTTTTACACGTCTGCTTTCAGCCACGAATAAGGGGATTTTGGTTGGGCTCTCATCACAGTCTGGGGTAAAATATCATGTCCAAGAGTGATGCAATGCAAAAGTAACCAAAAAAACCCAAGTCCACACAGTTAGACTACCCAAAGCCTTAAATGAATGCTCTTTCTTCCCAAGAAATAATTAATTCTTCAAAAATAGAAATGGAGCAAAAAAGAAGATAAATGAACAGCTTCACATAAGTATTGCAACAGCACCCTTTTAATAAACGTCTTAATAAAACTGTTTCCTGGTTCCACTATGGACCAGGTGTACCCATAGCTTTAGCTCTCTCACAGATTTGTTATCACATAGATTGCTCAGTGGAAGCAGGGGACCAAAGGAATGTGCCCATCATATCACTCACCACACTAAACAAAGCAGTCCTCATTCACCCCACTCAAAACTTCCTGCAGGAGATGAGCAAGAGCTCAGCAGAAAATAAACAGAGAGTGACAAAGAGAGAGAGAGAAAGGAAAGATACTTGTCAGAGAGACATGTCTAGAAGGGATTGCTTTCTCAGTGTACTTTTGCTGAGGCGCAGCATTTCTGTGGCTGACATCACACGCTTTACCGTGGCTTCTGCTGAATGAGACATTGCCTAGCAGTAGAGACAGCGGGGTAACTCAAGGACAAGTCTCATAGGTAGATGAACCATGCAACATGTATTAACATTAGTCTGAGATACCGCCACTATTGGACACAAGGGTTGGACACAAGATACCACCATTATCGGACACAAGATTAATCGTATTTGTGAGAGTCACTTTGAGTTTTCTTAATGAGCACACCTTTAAGGGCTGCCATGCCAAAACTGATTAAATTACATTACAAGTGATCACTACAAGAATACAGAATGTACCTTTAGAGCGAGTGACATAACCACTCTGATACCAAACCAATGACAAAGTAGGCATGAGCAATATGCCCATGCTTATTCATTATTATGATAAATTATGTCATAGAAGGCTTTTCTGAGCGTATTCATTCATTCATTTCTATGCCTCCTTTACTACCTAGTCTTAGATTTTCTTGCATTCTTTGTTATGTAAAATGATCGTGAAAGGTGCCATGTAATTGTATTATTATTATTACTATTATTATTATTAGCAGCAGCAGCAGTAGTAGTAGTAGTGTGTATCATCAGTATTTAAAGAACACTAACTACACATTTTCATTATAGAGTGAGCATAATTAGGCCTGTTTAACTGGATTTTAGAGCAGTATAGGCCTGGGTGACAGGGCAACGTAAGAGGATATCGTCAATGGACAAGTAAGTCGATGGTGATGTGTCAAGGGGGATAATCGCTGCTTTGGTAAAATAGCAGATTTTGCTATTTTTATATAATTCGCCACTAAACATCTTGAAAAATATGTTGGGAAAATGGGGTTCACATTTAAGAAGTGTGCAGGTGGGGCATAACTGTAAGCGTTGGCCCTATAATAAGGAGACTGCGAGTTCGGTCGCTGGTGATGCTACAACCACCCACGGCCGTGAGTCCAAGAGAGCACAACTGGCCTCTCTCTGGGTTGGTAGAACGGCCCCCCTTCTCCCCCATCATCCAACACGATGCTAGCAAGCACAGGCAGCTGACATAACAGATCTGGCGGTTGATGCTTTCCTCCAAGCATGTTCAGTCGTCCAATGTTGTTCGAAAAGATGCGGTTGCTGGCTTTACAAGTCTTGGAGGAAGCTTATGCTAGCATTCACTCTCCTAGCATGGGTAGTATCGTTTGATTAGGGGGAACTAACTAGTGGGTGGAATTAGAGACTACTCTAGTCTAGAGGTGTTCATTAAAAAAAACTTATTTCTCTCTGCTACACACAGTAATTTACTTTTATGTGAATGAAACTGAAAGGGAATGCCGCAGTACCTTGGAACTTCAAAGTGAAAAAACAAGGTTAAATGACAAAGAATAGCATAGAGCAGCTAAGTTAACTCTAACCTGAAGAGAAAGCTCCTCCGATCTTCGTCTGTGGCTTTGGAAATGGCTTTTGGAAACTTGCAGTCTGAAGCTTCCCCAGAAGGAAACGCTATTAGCACACAAGTGTACGAACCTGCAGCACTTTTTAAATGTGGCAGTACAAGTTCTATTTTGCCTGTTCAAACTTACTAAATTTCAGAAAAACTAAACATTGCGATGCATATTGTGAAAAGTTCTTTAAGTATCATGATTTGAACAATATTTTTGTCATACCACCCACCTGTATAGCATAGCACACACTCAACTTTTAAATAAAATCTGAACCTTCCTGGATGTTATATTCACTGGTAGTAGATTTAACTCTTGATATATCTGATGTCATGATTAGCAGCCATTACAAAATCCAGGACCGGAAACTGGATTCAAGATCTCTCTACTAGCCTGTTGAAGACCTTTAAATATGATGCCTACTGTCACTTAAGTGTTGTGTGTAAAATATTAAGCAGTACTGCTTACTGTTACAACACTGCATCACAATAAGAAGCTTAGACATACTGTGCTGGCCTATATAGAAAAGAGACGACGACGACGACGACGACGACGACGACGACGACGACAACAACCACAACTAATTTTTTTTTGTCCACATATACAGTCTTACTGGACACTCTAGCCAAACATCAGTGTAGACTGAATTTTAAGTGGCCTTGCTAAATGCTGAAAAAAAAACTATACAGCAGTTAGGACTGCATAGATAAATTATTCAGTCTACGAAAGTATCATAAAAGCTAATAACTATACTCCCACCATAGTTTTCAGAGTATCACAGCCCTTCCATCAGTCACAGCCTTGTTGAACTTTTATCTATGGGAGATTAGCATGACATTCAATGACTCCTCAGAGTAGTCTGCTATCACAACTTGCTATCAGGCATTGAGACAAGCTGTGACATACAAGAGCCAGACTCCCTCTAAGCCTAGCCAGCAAGAACAAAAAAGTGACATGAATTCTGTGGCCTAATGGAGTACATATCAAAGTCACACTGCAGGGCCTTTGAAGCAGGCTTTTCAACAAGATTGGATATACAGATCTCCAGGCCAAACACACATGCTTTTCGTTATTTTGAGTTTAAAAAAAAAAAAAAAAAAAAACAACACACACCACCAAGTGTTGCTTTATGTGTGGGGACAGACGCAGATGACAACCATTTCAGCCCACGGCAGCTGGTGTGGTCTGCACATGGAAAACCAAAGTGGTAGTTTTCAGAAGACCCAACTGACGCAAGCAAGTCAAGCTGTGAGATTCCTCACGGTCTTGTTTCAGGATAAAGTACCACTCCTTAACCTCCAACCTCTTGTCACAAAAAAGGGCAGTTAGCCCATTAGCAGAGAGCCCATTACCAAAAAGTGGCTTGAAATGGTTTAGGTCGCAGTTCTGTTAAACAAGAGGCAACCTGCTCTGTGTTTATTTTAAATGAATAAATAAATAATTCACAGCTGTGCTGGAACTTCCAACGAGGTTTTGCTAAAAGCACAAAAGGGAATAGCCACCTGCCAGAACACTCAGCTGGGGCTGAACAGGGTGAAGTCGTAAAGCTAAAGCGTCAGTATCAAACCTCAACCAAACACTGCTAGATTAGCTAGCCAAAATCTAAGTACTTATACAGAGAGCAAGGAGTCTTTGTCTGTGTGATACACAGTGTGAAATCTTTGCCTGCTTTGGGTAAAAAAAAAAATAGATTAAAAAAAAAGGAAAAAAATATACACGGCATATTACAGAGACAAAACACACCTGCCTAATCTGCAAATCAGGAATTTGCAAGCTCCCAAACAGATACGAATGAAGGCAATAATTTACTGTCCTCAAGTGTCAGCTTCCACAGTCACAGCACTAACGAATAAAGCCGAATCGCTGCCTTTGGTCTCGAAGTTTTGAACTTGAAACTTCAAACACTCAAAGAGGACGCTGATCTCCACGCTGTATATCACACAAAGACTACATTTTTAAATTTCTTAAAGCTTGAATGAATTCATTCATTACTACCAAATCCTGACCACCTGTAAAAGGCAACAACTTAACCCTATCAAACAGAGCATTTTGCCGACAATACATGTGAAGAATTTGGCCATGGCCTCTTTAACTCATTTAAAAATCTACTGTAGTAGATTGGGGGGGGGGGTATTGCTTGTAATTAAAGTAGACATAATAATAATGTGACTAATGAGTGACTTCTGTGCAAAATGACATCATATTGGCAGATATTTATTTTTTAAAAAATAAATAATGCTGATAATGACGACTGATGATAATAGTAATGACAATAGGCATCGGACAGGTGTTTAGATTTGACCAATATTTCAAAATACATTTAATTATGTATTTATTGTACTCCATAACAGCACAATATGGTGTCTCAGGGCCAGGAAGATTTTATAAATGTTTCAGCGTCAAATATGTACATGAAAATACTGGATATCGGCACTGGCTTACAGTTCCTATATTTATTCTTCTGCCATCTATTTATTCGTTTTCTTGTTCAAAACATAATTTCTTGTCACAAACTATAAACATGTACTAACGTTTGCATTTTTTACATATCAAACAAACGCAACAACTGCACTGAGAAGTAGCATTATTAACAGAGAAGAGCAGATTAAACTGTAGTAATAGCCATGTCTTTGTGTTGGCCTTAAAAGGTTAAAACAGATTAACAATAATGCATGTCAAATATAAATGTGTAGTGGTGGATTTAAACTGTTTTCCACCAACTGTTGGGGCAGATCTTCAAACAAAATTCTGCTTTCACAAGGAAAACTCAGTATAGACAGGACTTATTATCACTCCATTAGATTGACTGATTAGCCTGAAAAGCACTGGTTCATTATTTACTGAACTGGAGCAGAATTTTTGGGTTATTTTTCTTTTGAAGGTTCTTTGTGTTTGATGACAGCCGATCTGATTAAATGCAGTTCCGCATCAGAACTGGTAATGGATTCCAGATGCATGTTGTCATCTCCCACAGACTAGTGTCATTCATTCGCAGAGTATTATTAAAGGCTTTTTAAGGCATGACTGCACAGTGGGAGTATCACAGGGAAGGGAGAGGGTCTTCTTTCTGTGTAAATATTTGCAAAGGGTGATCTATGAGTGACTACATAGGCAAAGAGGGGGAAATGATGTCAAAGCATTCCCCAGTAAGCACAGTACCATTTCTTTTTCTACTTTAGACAAGAGAGAAAACACAACCACGCCCCACTTACCTATAAATAAACCATTACTCACAGTGCTGTTATGATTAACAAAACATTTTTAAAGATACTACTCCGCACTCTCACTCACTGCTTGCACATTTATCGATACCAGGTAGAGACACGGGTGACATGCCAAAACCTGCTACTCAATCCTGCCCAGCAGCTACACTGCCATTCTTTATTTAGCACTGATAGACTGAACAGCTTTCTTAATTCATACAGCTCAGGTAGCCAGAGCTGGAAGTAAAATCATTTGTCACCTCATGCTCACCAAAGTAATAAGTCAACCACAGCAAACATTTAACTAGGGTGACACAGAGGGACTTGGTAAACTGGAGGTTCAAGGTTAGGTGATGCCGTTATGCTGAAAGCATTTTAACCAGGGCCTCCAGAGGTGCTACACTGTGTCCTTAGGAAGAGTAATTGACTCTGGACCTCAAACCTTTACACACATCCAAGTGGCCCTCTGGATCAATAAATTGCAGGAACGGTAAGGTCCAGCAGTTAAACAGGAGCTGGCGTTAAGGAGTCTTTAGCATCTTTTCCAGCCACACAGAAACATTAAGTTGGACTATCATATCACACTACATTTATATGTTTAATACGTTCACCTATAAATTTATTTTCACCACTTAATTTAGCTACTGCTCATTACTTACTGTTGTTACAATTCTGGGCAAATATAAAGCATCACATGCTTTTTGTGTCTTTTATCAGAACACGGCCAAAATTTGTTCAGCTTTTTACATTTACAGGCCACATTTAAGCATTTGTTATAAGTTGATTAATTCATGTGAATAATCAAGTATCAAAATATTCCTCTTCACGGTTACTTGATAGAAGCATAATATAGAGAGCTTTTGTTGCATGGTAGGTGGTGGCTGCCTAGATGTGTATCACAAGGCACAAGTGTACAAACAATTATCTGGTTTACCATTAAAGGTTGCACTTAAGGATAGCATATGAACAATTATAGTACAGGAGACAATAAAACACACATTTTGAATGCCCGACTCCCCCACCTTCCAAATAACTACAGAGAACTCTCTGCCAAGCAAAGTTGCAGTTTGTCTCAATGGAGCACAGCGAGAAAGGCGAGCCTAACACAGGCCCCTGATTGTTCTTCATAGGACATCATTCAGCCTGCTCTAATAGCCTGAACAGTGACAGCGGGCTCAGACAAACGCGCTTTTGAGCACACTGTAGAAATGAGTTGGGCCTACTACACAAAAGAAGCTTTCTAAAACAAGCCAGCATACCTTAACTCCATGTTAGTGAAAAACGTCCTTTGCTGCAAGTTAATTTATGGAGCACAACATTTCTATCTGCAAACAAGAAGCTGTTGGGATGTTTATATATTTTATGATATATTATCTCAGATCATTAAAATGTCAGACTGGACAGTATCTAAAACATGATGTTAGATTGCATAACCAGTGTCCAGCCAAAGGCCATACTCCGTGCACTTTGTAACGAATAAATAAAACCTGCACTCGTTAATCTGTTCATACTTCTTTTTGGTTTTGGACTTAATAATAAAACAACTACTTTTTGCAAATTCTTGCATTTAAATTTTTTTTTTCTACAGCACTTTTCTCGTATTTGTCAACTTATTACAAGTTGCATCTGCTTATTTGATTTTAAAATGTGATCTAAACATGGCACACTTACTACTTCCACTGGCCTACAATTTTACTTGACCTTTTTGTTCTTCACATTAGGGATGCGTACAGGTACGTACGTAGTAACGTATTAACCATTCAAGGTGCCAGTATTCGAATACTGAAATCATTTAGATTTCTGTTAAAATTAAGAAAATATACAGTCCAAGAATAAGATGAAACACTAAATGTGTTTCCAAGGTCATGTTGTTAAGGACATGGCTGAGAGCTTGGCCCACCCTGGTATTGCTATATTGCTTAACAGGCTACTCTGGCTAATGTTAATAGAAAGCGGATTTCTCTGATAAACTAACATGTTGGCGCATCTCCAACTTATGTAGACTCCTCATCAGCATCCAGTGTTAGCTCTAGTTTAGCATATTAGCTCATCTGGCGGCTTCTATTACTCATCCAACATGAAAACCTACCAATTCCATTTGTCTATTTTGAAAATAAAATGTTTGCAAATGTTTTCATGTATGTGCAACCCCAGGTAAGCATGCACCACTTTACTCACTTCGACAACAGTATTTATTTTTGTTTTTCCTACCCTGAAGTTAACTGAACAACAACTCCTCAACTTTTAAAGATATGCAAAAATCACATTATTTTCCAAATTATAGCCTTTTTTTAATTCCAAAATCTATGGTACTGTTATGGCACTAAAATAAAATAATCATAGACATAGGCATAGGCCTACGCAATTGTCCACACGCAGCTTTTTTAAAGAGCCTAGGGACAAGCAATTGAGTTGACTCAATGTGCAGTAGATGACATACACCCACACATGTACATGAACACACTGCTGAATTATGCAACACAACACAGTCTCCCCTCCATCACAATGGGGTGACTTTGGTGTAGGGGGAAAAAAGCGCTGACTAAAGTCATCCAATTATCGATGACCAATTCACAGCACTGAGACACAGCAATATTTCACAGCACACAGACCTAGTCTACTCCTTCGCACCATAGTGGCCATGGTAACAGACAGGGAGCTAAACCAGGAAACTCTGCCAAAGCCTAAAATTCCAGCCTCATCCTCAACATCTCTAGAGTTGCATAGCAGGTAAGAGTGGCCCAAATCTGATTTTCCTCACCAAATCTTTTACTTATTTATTTATTTTTATTTATTTTTGTTAGGCTGTTCGTGATATATTTGAAATGTGACCTATATGCAACATTAGTCTCAACACATTAAGGTCTTAAACTGCCTGAAACTGCCTGAACTGCCTAATGTTCCCTGGCTTAATGAAGAGTGATAACCAATATTCATGATTTATTACATTCTCAAAACAGCAAAGTCTGTGGTCATTGTTATAGATTTAACCAATAATTATGTCTATTTTGAATGATCTAAAGCTAATATCATTTAAAAGTAGAAGTGGCTCTTCATTTCTTTTGATTGTGTGCACGGCTATGTTTATTTGACATCATACATTGAGCTCAGACTTGAGAACACCATCCTGACTGTCCAAGTAGAAATTCACTGCTGAGTGGGAATTTTCTTTTATTTTTCCTAGTTGGAAGTGAGAAACTGCGAGTTACAAGCTTCAAGTCAAAAGCAGCTTAAGTGTCAACAGCTAGAAAGAAAGAGAGCAAGTCAAGAAAAAAAAGGCAGTTAATTATTAATCACAATTATTTCTATAATAACTCATCAGTAACTAAAATTATGTGACTGCAACTGGCCTATAAACTTACACATTCATGGTACAACTTTGACTTGTTCGTTTAACCACAAAACAAATGAGGCAAAAATAGACTGAAGACTGAAGGATTAGGACCCCAAATAAATAAATCCATTTCCATTTACTTCACAGGCAATAAATTTAAGCCTCCTTCAGATTTAATGAATGGTGAGATTTCTGGCTTGATCACCCAACAATGTAAAAGCACTGCACAATTTGTGAGCGCTGCCAAAAGGGAGCGGTCCAACGCCTTGCTTGTGCACACAGGAGCCAGACTGCTCGTCACATATGGAAGCTATTTTTTTTTTTGTTGTTTAGCGCAGGGTTTCCCCCAGGCTTGTGCCAAGCCCAAAGCCACCCACCAGAGCCAGACAGCATGCAGGAGCCCCTCACAGCTGAGACAGACTGAGAGCAGACCACATCCTACCGCCTACGATACCCATCCACCACGGTCTGTACACACAAAGCCACTAGGCCAACCACAGTCCTGTTCCCAACTGTGTATCAGCTCTGACTCCTAACATCAATGACAGCCGTTATGCTCTGTGACAACAGGTTGGGCTTAAGAGCTGATGGTTGCATATAAGGAATGGACAGTAGTCAACTACTGAGTACTCATTAACTACTGTTGTCAACTACTGAGTACTCATTAAATAAGCCTTCAGCCAACTAGCAAAATACTTCTTAAAATTGTGTTGCCTATCATCAAATATCGATACAACAAAAACAGACCCACAGGAAACAAAGTGGCATACAATGTCTTGTGCTCACATGGGAAATGCTGTCAGATTTAGGCAAAACTCTTTGATTTTAAATGCCCACCCCTAGTTTTGACCACTGCCAGAGCAGGTCTGGGAGGGAAGAAACAGAAAGGAAAGGAAAACCATCTGCGCAGGGTGGAGTAGGCTTTCATGCTAAAGACATTCTCTGGGGCTGGATTCACACTTTAGTTCAACAAACATCTGAGGGGCGGTGTTGTACTTGGAAGCTCTCCCCTGCAGAGGTCATCTCTCAGACATGCATTTTCTCCTTCTTACAATATTATTGTTCTCAGCTGGTGATGTCCCCCATCACCAGCCATGGTGAAAGAGGGAGGTCACAAACGGAAAGCTTGCAAATGCCTGCAGACCAGAACAAAGCTCACAGCACTGCCAGGTAGAGCCTGCAAGTTTTGTAAGACATCACATTTGTCACAAATGTACACCATAAAAAACAGCTTTTCTGCTTTTGGCTACCTGCATAAAGTTGCTTTAACAGGTGAGGAATAAGGTTGAACACTGAACATACAGTTTTGAAAAAAGTATTGAAAGCATTGAAAAAAAAGCAGTAGAAGGGAAGGGCAGGGGAGTGAAATGAGAAACAGCACATGTTCTGAATTTGGGTGAGGCTCCCAGTATAGCTTTGTTGGAAGCAATGAATTCCACAATTACACAAGAATGCAGATAAACATGTGAGAGTTTTATGGTAGTATATTGGTGGACATGATTATGATTTTATAACTACATTCTAAGAGAAAATAAATATTTTTAAAAATTTAGGATTTTTCCCAGACACACAAAAATATCCAAGAAGAAAAGCAGTCATTAATAACACAACTGAACATTTCCAGATATCCTCAGCAAACGTACATGAAATTTAAAATTAAACATATTTTTGTGTTTTTAAACTACTGACATTCTGAAAACATGATCAGAAGATCAGAAAAAGAAAAGCTAATTAACCATACTCCATACTAAGTGGAATGATCCCTACAATATTTTCCATAAATGAACAAACCAGTTTTTCCATTTCATTTATTTCTATTTAAGTACAAGATTTTCCCTGTACATTTGTAGACCTGTAGATTTCCCCAACACCTGTACAAACTCTGTACACGTGACATGACTCAGATGTTTGTCACTGTTGTGTCATTCATTCATACACATTTTCACACCATATATATTTGTGCAGTATGCGTTTATTTGCTGAGAAAAAAGTGCTAATATTTGAATAAACAAAATATTAAGATTATACACACACACACACACACACACACACACACACACACGTGTAGTAATAGTAACAGTCTAACCTAGGAAGACCTTAGATCTGAGATCATCAGATCTCCATCAGGTGCTGTGATTTTTTTTTTTTTTTTTTTTTTAAGTAGGGCATGCAGACGATGTCTATTCTCTGTCTGCATAGGTTCTTCCTCTGAGAGAGCTGGGCCTTTTCCAGTGTGGCGAGAGACTTACTCTGCTGTTATCTTTAAGGCCTGCTCTCTGTCTACCATCCTGCACCCCCACTGCAAACTCACAATGAACAAGCTTATCTCCCCTGTCCAGCACAAACGGGGGTTGTCGGTCGGGTCATTCCGCTCCACTCCCCTGTGGGGCAGATCGTGCCCTTTTCCCCCTCCCCCCAATCCACTGCCAAAAGACTACAGCATGGACATCCTGAGCCATTGTACGTGTTGGCAAAGGAATGACTATGCTCTTCAGATATGAAAGCGTTGCTATGACGTGTGTGAATTTAATGCTGATTAAGGGCCCCACAGTACATATACATTATATATTATATTATATAATATACACACACACACACACACACACACACACACAGCAGGTTTGCATCAATAATGTCTTTGTACATTCATACGGTCTAACTCCCAGAATGGCACAAAAAGGTCATCCCTGACTGTAAACAAAGAATCAAAGCATTTCACAACTGGAAAGACAATGACCAATGAACCACATGAACAGTTCACCAATTACATACTACAACCAAAGCACTATCAGCATTTGAGTTGTCACTCCACTGTTCCATAAGGCATTCACTAGTTGTTGACATAGAAGTGTCACTAATATGCAGCCTTCTTGAGCCCAGGAAAACAAATAGTCCTTATAATAAAGAATTACAAGTGTCTCCATCTCCACTGGGGTGACAAACACAAAGCCAGCGAACAGTGATGGATGAAATCAGTGCTCACACAGAGAGACACACTGAGCTAACACAAAGCCAGTGAATGTATGCAAAGGTACAAGTGAGGTCACAGAAACCTAATGAGCTGGACCTCACTGCACATAAAACACTCTCCAACACTGTTAGGTGAGTTAAGACGTGAGGGAGCATTTACCAACAATGAAAAGAGGACACTGTGCGAGTGTCTCTTGCACACAGATTTCCAGCCCCCAGACTTTCCACCCTGCTTTGTCTGCCTAATCGTGAGAAAGTCATTGACTTTGCTCCTCTCCACCTACTTAGCTGCTACATTTAGCAACATCTGCTTTGAGATTTGAGTCCTGTGAGTACAGGGCTAAATAAGGACCTGTGAAGAGTTGGTGCCCATCTGACACTGGGGGTCTGGACTATGTGGAGATAAACGAAGTAACCCAGACTGACACACAAGAGAAGGTTTCCTGCATAAAAGAGGGATAGAACTTTAAGGAGTCTTCAAGCCAATATGTTTGGCAAGTTTTAGGGTCATGCGATATACTGGCGGCGGATGTATTATTTGCATATGAATTTAGCTGTTGTTGTTGACCAGACACTGGAATTACTAGAACCAATGAATTACCATGCTATTTTTAGCTTGTGCACAGCCTTTAGGCTAGACTCCTAACACTCACCTACCATTGCAGGTACGAATGCAAAGTTCTATCACAAACATATCTGTATTGGCAAATAACTGCTTTGAAAAAAAGAATAAGCATTTACCAGATGTAGAGCTTTCGCTGATATTTCAAAACAAAAGCTGATGACATTTATTGTACAGTGAAAGAGCAAAATATTTAGGTGACACTGGGCTACTGTGCTAAAATATCTATTTTTACTGCATAATAACCATCTACAAAAAAATGTAACATTTGCTTATCCAGTACATCAGTAACAGTAGACATTAGATATAATTTATAGACATATAGTATTGTCCCACAATTGTAAAGGTGTCCTTAAATAATGTGAAATATTTACATGCATGCAATGTTACATGCAATAAATCACGCATAATCGCCATGTCAGTCAAATAAAAATAATAATATAATAATTATCCATCTTTAACCCTTTTATTCACACAATACACTTTACATATTCAAATGTGAATATTTTAAGGCACAAATAAGCTTAAATCAGTTATTAGCATTGGTAAATGCCACAAAAGCAAGTGAACATGGAAGGATTTCGTTCACTTATTAACATATTAAAAGCCACTTTATAATTGGGCGACACAATCGAGAAATATCAGTGTTATGTTATGTTTAATCCCACCTTTACTAAATAAATAATAACAAAAAAATCATTACACATCAGCTGTTATTCTTTTCAAAATCCTGCTATATCCAAAACTGCTACAAATGAATATAGAGCATTTTGGAATGAAGCCTTTCACTTGTTTATTGTATTGGCTCTGAAGTTTTTTCTGAGGCTTTTAACATGGCAATCAACACTGAGCAATAAACAAAGACCTAACCAAGCAGGGCACTTCAGAGCACTTACGCTGAGGAGGCATTCCACACACGCCTACTGAACAAGAACGCCACAGCTTGTCATAGAAAGAGGCCCGAAATAAAAACAAAAAAACAAAAAGATGCATTCCAAAATATGAGACACCACAAACACTTGGCAGACCGAGGACATTCACACATATGGAATAAGCCTTTCACAGAAGCCGAAGCATAAGGCCTAGATGAGAAGGGGTCACGTTCTTTAATACCATTCTTCTGTACAATATGACCAGTGTGCCCCATACACAACTTGTAGAAACCACAACATGAGCTGGGGGTGAAAAAAAAAGTAGAGTACACACAGAATCAACAGCTCTGAAAGCCGCCGGATCCCGTGAGGTCACCTGGCACTTGCGCACTGAGCAGTGCGGGTGGGGTGGTTGGCGCTCTGTGAGGCCCACAGGCTGACTGACCATCAGTGCCTCCCAGGAGATTAATGAAGGCTGACAGGCCAAGGCCAGGAACAGACACAGGGCTCCCCTTTAACACAGCATCCATCCAGTCCCATAACTTCTAAACTCTTGAAAAAAGGGATTCTATATATTGCTATAAAGAGGTTGTAAGAACAAGGACCATCTTGGGGCTCTACAGAACCATTTTAAAAAGGCTGCATGCAGCCCGAAAGAAATGTATACATGTGTTTCAATGAAGAATGAACTGTAACATTTTTTATTTTTTCACCATTTACATGGCCCATGTCCTAAATATTTGTGACTTTATACACCCAAAACAGTTGTAATTCATTTTAACATGACCGTTTCTAACCTTTTTTTATCCCTTAGAATTAAACAGGCTGTTTATGCCACTGTACCAGAGAAAAAAATTTGGACAGTAATAATATTTAATGACTTGTCTTTTATGATGAACCCACTGAAGAACCCCTTTTAAGGTTCTACTCTCCATCATGTATGCCCAGGTAGTAGCTCCAGGACACAAATAAAAGAATCAAAGCTGACTGGGAGGAAGCAGACAACATGGGCGCGTTCATCTGAGAAATAGCCAGGCAAGCTCAATGACCATCTCCTATAGCAAAGCCATTTCCGTCCTCTTGCCCTCAGGTAGTTACCATTAGCTAGTTCTCATGTCATTTACTGATGTTGCCACGTCACATCAACAGAAAGGTTTAGAGTAATGAAACACTGGCAGCTGCACTTGACCGGTCCAATGAAATTCAGTCATAAAATCCTGCACTCGACGTGGATCCAACTGTGAAGCTGATTCATACCGTGCTTTAGGTCTGACCCTGCAAGGCTGAATGACATATGAAGCAACATGTAAAAAAAAACAAAAAAAACAGGGTAGTCATAGTCAGAACGCCAGCCAAAACTACTAACTTTCATATCACATATATGTTAAAACTCTCCTTATGAAACACACATGCCTCGGTGACAAACCGACCTCATTATGAACTTGCCTGTTGCTCTGTAAAGCAGAGAGAATTTCAAGCCAGTAACTTTGAGACAAAAACTGCACCCAAAACCAAGACATGTGTGCTGCAGAGCGAGCAGAATGCAGGTGTGCAGGGAAAAACAGAATCAAGAATGTGACTGGGAGGAGAGCCCAACCCGTAACACTGTTTCAGCAGGTCATCCTTCAACACCAAGGCTGCAGCTCCACGGTAATAGCGATCTGCAACAAGACTCTCTTGTAACCTTCCACTTAGCTCACATTGTGATTCAATACTTTGTTTTTTATTGTTTTATTGTTTTAATATTTATATGTGACCATTTTTAACTTCTTATTCATCTAATTAAAGAGGCTGTTGGTTACTGAGCATTTAAAACGGTCTATTTCATTGAAAACAGGATTTCCCAATTTTTTAAATTTTTTAAAATTGTTTGAGTCTTAAAGACACATTAACAAAAACAGCCTGTAAGGAGAGGCCATGTAAAAGTGACCAGTTTTAGTGTGCAAAATTACATAAACTTTATAAGATGACTTCAGAGGATATGGGCCCTTTGAGGCTGATTCACAGTTGTCACATTTTTGCACTGCTGTGTATTGTTTCGTAATGTACTGCTTCAGCCCTGCTTCCTTAGAGCCTTGTGAAGTGATCAGTGGCACTAAAATGGTGGCACAAAGCACAGTAAAAGAAGGCTAATCCCAGCACATTCCCAGCTCCCTGCAGATTAGAACTGTGGATTACGCTCTCAGTTTACTACCATTTGGTGCTGTGGATAACCTCATCTATTTTATGTCACATACAATTACAGTGCAGAACACGAAGAAATGCTTCAGGATAGAGGAAGCGTGCGTGCACGCAGGGCACATTTAGAAGCAGGAAAACCATCACCATGGAGTTTGCCTGGGAGTGGTAAGCTGGTGACAGTTCATATTAGCCTTCACAAAGACTTCTGCAGAAAAACCTGCTCAAGTACATGCCACCACCTTCTGAAGCTGTTCTCAGTGTGGATGCAGCATGTATTGGCTAAAAAGGGTGTCAAACACAAATATTACATAGCTCACCAAATTTTGACCTCAAAATAAAAAAAAAATCTAGATGACATCAAACCTGAAAATGTGCATTATTGATCAAGATATGAATCTTTCCTGAGCTTTTGGGAAGTTCTGCAACATACTCATCTCAGAAAAGTTGTGCAGTCTCATATTCCCTACTGACATCAAGGCAGCATCTGATGTTCCTTGGCGCTGGAGAGCTCAGTTCATATAAGGTGATTGTAGCAGCATCTGCGCACATAAACTTTCTTAAAGTAAAGGGATGAACTGCTACAGGCTTGCAAATAACCTGCATTTCCATATTAGAGAGGACAAAGTATAATTTAATCCATTAGCCCTCTACTGGAAAGAGTTCTTAAAGCTTAAGGATTAACAATGAATGCAGCTGTACTAGGTATTATAAAATCAATGTACTAAAACGGAATTCCTCATTCAAAGATGTGAGAAACTGAAAACTATTGTTGTAAAAGAGCTAATTATCATTTCACCAAACAGCTGCTTTACTCTTTTCCAGGGGTATCCCATATGCTAATCCCTATACGCAGTAAAAAAAAAATTTAAATCATGCCTCCACCTTATTCGCAGCTATGCGAATAATATAATATGGTTTAAAATAATATAAGATCACCCGTTGATCAAACACAACTGATCAAAGCACCCAATTCACTTATCCTCATTGGGTGTTTGCGGAGAGTGCACAGACATACAAATGTACTAACCATTTAAATTCCATTAAGAAGCACGAATAGAAGACCACTTAAAACATTCAGAATAAAAGGTTTAGGTGGAATTAGATATGGCACCAAGCTGGTGCCCAGTATCATCGGGCCAATACCGGCAGAAAATCTAGCTTTATTACAGGATTCACTGCAGCACAACATAAAGTATAACAATTATAAGACTATGTGATAACAGCAGTCACATACAGGTTAAACATAAACATAAGAACAACAAACAGCACATCAAAGCACAACTGTGGGACTCGTTAATATAACAACTGTGTGCTTTAGATAAGGAGCTTAGTAATTTCTAAAGAAAAGAAATATTGTATCAGTGAGATGAAAAAGTGGTATTATGGCCATATCTGTGGCCATTACTAGTGATGGGGAATTTTGGGCTGATGCAGATATCTTACATTTTTATGTACATATCTGCAGATAATAATATGTAAACATTTCTAACATGTAGAAATTGGCATTAAATGCAGCTTGATCGGCCATGCAGAGAAACATAGCATTTATTCCTGAACAGTTACTGTACAGTAATAACAAATAAAATGCAGACATTTTTGAACAGTAGTCCCGCATCAGCTAAACGTTTTGTTCTTCCAGAGTTCAATACCTCATCAAATATCAGTTTGAAATCTCATTCAAATCCAAATATCTGTCCGATGTTATTTTAATCCAGCAATTATCTCCCAGTGATGAGATTTCAATATTACTGTTGATCTCCTGTCAGAATTATGAATTTCCACATTAAACTGACCATCTTGTCTTCATTAGCATACAGGCTACAGACTTATCATGCAAAATGCATTTTCTTTCCAATCTCTCACTTCTGAAACAGACAGCCTCTCCCAAACAACACACAATCTGGTGTTTCCCAGGTGACCATTTCCACAATCTCATTTCCTTCAGCCATGGAATGGATACACACCAGCAGCCAAAGCGGATGTAGCTAAACTTCAGCGAGGATCCAGCACAGAGTGCAGAACAATCAGGCTGCTGCACTCCAAACTGGGTGGGGACGGCCTGCAGCTGACGTTTGTTTTCAGACAAAACTTCTAACAATCAGGATTTTAAAATATGGAAAACATGTTCATGTCTTGGCTCTCAAAAGCACTGCTCTCCAGACTGCTGTTTAGTTAATGGCAATCAATGCAGAAGTGGAGAGTAAAGTGCTTGCGGTGGGCCTCTAAATCACACACGGGCTGGGGTTTTCCCAAGATACAAACCCCGAGTCTGCAGTTTGAACCAACTGTCACAACTCAAATCCAAAGCTGACCACCAACTAAATTCATTGATCCTAAAATGCACATCGCAGCTTAATCAAACTCAAGAAACAAATGATGTGTATGTGCAAAAGGGACAGATAAACCAGCTCAAACTATGAGAAAGCAGCAGTTAAAGCAGCAACTTGAATCATCTGACATTCACAGCTCTTGTCCTTGCAACATACAGCAATATGTGCTCTGAATGGTAATTACATGTAAGGGCTTTAGTAATATCCATTTAAAAGAACCCTGCACAGAAAGAGGGCAGTACAACTGCATCTGTGCATTCAGACCGAGCTCAATTCAACAAACGTAGCCTCAGTAGATCAGTTCAGCGCATTAGTCAGTGCGATCACACCACCGAAGCAACTTGCGCTGTTGATAAACCATAGAATATATCTTTATTACAACTCCTTGTACCAGAAACTTTAAGCAGTGTTTGGTCTGTATTACTCTTAGATCTTAACAAGCCTACAGCTAAATCCACAAAATAATGAGTCTCCATAGACTACTTGCCTCAAAAGAGCAAATGATAGTCATGTTTCTATACCCAGAGTGCTCGCAGTCTCTTCCAAAGTTTGGTAGTGCTCAGTCCAAGGGTCTACAGTGTCTAAACCTCAGGTTTATGACTCTCACTTAAAGAATAGCACTATTAAGCTAAACACTGGTAAATATGCTGCTTTCACTACATATATAGGTAAATGGTAAATTACCCAAACAACATTCTAGAAATTGCAATTGAAACACAAACGCTGCTCAGCACAACAAGTCTATGGTTAGATGTGTGTGGATGATATATGCCTTAACAGAGTTGGGCTTTCTGGCTTCCACAAAAAAATGGGAAAAGCACAGTGAATGAGGATATTTGTGAGGTCTAGCCACGGACCAACACTTTCCAAATAAAACTGCTTTTTACTGCATATATTGCCAGATAGTACTTTGGCTTAAAATCCTTTTAACACCTTAAAGACAGTTTATACCATCAAGACAGTTTTGAAAGTCTTAGAGTAAACTTCCTTGCTCAGTCTAAGTGAAGGGCACTGTTCCCGTACGATGCTGGCAAAGCTAATGATTATGTCAGTCGCAGCTGTGGAGTGAAAACATGGTTGTGACATCATCCACTTGAGGAAAACGTCTGCTGAGCTCTGGAATTCATGGAATTGAAGAGCGAACTCTGCTGTTGAGGTTTCAGGCCGTGCCAGGCACTTGCTCACCATCTCTACGCTCTGCACAAGAGTTCAGCTCCAAACCAAATCAATTTTGGATATGAAAATGGGAACAGGGATGTCTTTTCTTCAACCAGAGGTCTAAACTTGTCATCATACATAATATTATCTAATGTTTCTTTTGCAATCATAAGCATTAATCAGAGGTTTGTCTCTCCTTTGCAGCAATAACAGCCTCTACTCTTCTGGGAAGGCTTTCCACTAGATGTTGAATTATTGCTGTGAATGATTTGATTGAAGAGCATAAGTGAGGTCAGGTACTGATTCTGGATGATTAGTTCTGCATCACAAATGCAACCTCATCACATCCCAAACGTACCGGTGGTGATCTATCACTCCAAAGAACGCAGATCCACCGCTCCACGGACCCAAGCTGGGGGGTTTATACCCTTCTAACCAACATTTGGGCTCGGGCACGGTGACGTGAGGCTCATGTGGAGAAGCTCTGGCGGATCCTGTTCTACTGGCAATGCTTTTTAGAGATTATACAAGCTGTGTCAACAGCGGGTGCACCTCAAAGCAGCACTGATTTGAGGAAGGGTGTAGATACTTTTGAACATATGGTGCGTTTTGCACGGAAGCTACAGGTGTCTCCATCCTACACCCTCCTACATTCAAAGTGTGCATGAAAAATAGCTTAGTCTGCTATGGGGTCAACACTCCTCCTCTGCAGCTGCAGGTGTCAGGCAATGGAAACATGCGCCATAGAGCAGAAACACTGAAATGGATGCACATCAGGCCTGCATTACAAGCAGAAAAAGGCGTCATTTTTGAGAAAGGTCAAGCAAACTAATGTGACATCCGCTTGAGGCAGACATTTCTGCCCTCAGCTCTATGAATTTTTCACTCAGCTAAGTGTTCTAGCCGGTCAGGCAGCGACAACACCGACTATCCTGGGTAGCACTGACTGCGTTATTTTAGCCGTTAAACAGATCCGTTTCAATGAGGTAGACTTTACAGGGTAAAGACCAGACACAAATGTTACGTCATTCAACCAAAATATGAAGAAATATCAAGTCCGGACAGAGAGCATTGTTGTTTTTAATCACCGTTTAGCTGGCTAAGCTCCTACGAGGTTCTTCCACGGCAGAATGAAGGCTAAGAGGGCTAGCCAGCTAACGTTAAGCTACTGTTATTAGCCGGTTACCGAAAACACGGACACCGTCTTACAGACGTGGCTACAACATGAACCTCATTACGGTTACAAAATACTCTCCAGAGCAGTCCTGCGACAACACTGCCGACCATTTTCATCAAGAGCTCTGCACACCCAGCTTATTCACAGTGACTGAGATTAAATTTGTACTGCGAGTTAGCTGCTTAGCACTTCACCCTGAACTGCATTGAGCTCGCCAGCCCATGCAGGCAATTGACAAAAAGACAACATTACAAAATGAGCCTCTCTTAATTCCTATCATAAAAAGTAACCTATAACCCAACGATAGCTCGTTCAGATATTTGCTATGCTAACAACGGGCTTTGCCCGCTAACGTTAACATCACCGGCGCCCGTCTTTTCTCCCTACACCATTTCATTGATTACTGATATACTAAAAAACCCTCATTTTATGACTCCTCTGCCTCGGATTCAACCAAGAGTGTGTAAAATGTTGGTCAGAATATGAACAGCATGTAGAAATACGCCTCTGTAAGCCTTTCTCGGACGTTAGAATGGTGTTTATTAACTGTTAGCTGCTTGGTAACGGTTGGAATCCACAGCTATCGTTGATTTATTGATATGATTAAAACCTTAAGTTAACGTTATTGAATTCATGATTCTGGACTGTGTTATCTGTCGAGTGAAAACCTCGCCAATTTTCACGTACGTTTTAATGTTAACGCTGCAGTCATTATACGAATCATACGAGGCTGAAGTTGGCTTCTTATTCTAATTTCCCGTTCCACCTTAACTGGTCAACCATTTAAGGTGGAACGGGAAATTCGAATAAGAAGCGAGCTTCAGCCTCGTATTTACTACTAACTATGTATTCGTCGGTGTACTCATTATTTGTTTCTTTTTGTGTTTGAAATGATGTTCCTCGGCTGCATAGTAACGGTAACTGATTTCCCCCTCTCTTTCTCCCGGAAAGCTCGGTTTTTAAACCCGGCCTGCGAGCTCACCTCGGTCGGCTGGCTGATCTCGAACAGGTCGAGCCGGTTGGCGTTCCAGTGGTTGATGATGTCGGCCAGTTTGCGCCGCTCCTCCTCTCGGCTCCCCGACATCTTCGATAGAGAGAAACAAAAATCCCTTTTTGGTCCTCTGTCGAACAAAAAAGAGCCTTTCTTATCCCACAACTTTAAAACCCTAGCTGGAGGGCTGAGTGATCGGTGTGTCTCGGTTGACGCAGCTTTCCACCTCCTCCTCCTCTCTCGCTCCGCCGGTAGTGAAGCGCTGAGACTCGACTCGTGAATGAATCGGCTCTTTAGAACTGGTTCGTCTCAACGAATCAGTCGAACCGATTCACAAGTCAAACTTTTTTTTTCTGAGGCGTCTACTTAAAATGTGCATCCTGGTTATAAGGCTAATAAAAAAGGAGCACAATGTTCACGATTTATCCTTATAAAACTATAACCATATTAAGTACGAGATATCAACATATTAGAACAAACTCGTTGAGTTTACCTACTTTTTTCCCTCTGCAGACTGTAGCTGGCTTTCTTTTTTGTGTATTTGTGTTTCGTGCATTTCGAGCCCAAAGCGTCAGTCGTGTACAAGCTTCGTATATGAAAGGAATACGAATCGTAAGAGTAATGATAGTGAAACGGAATCTTTGAATCGCACTTCTGACTCATTAAACCGGACAGGTCGAAAGAATCGGTTCGGTAAAGTGATTCATACCTCCTATGTAGTAGCTGGCTGTGGCTGAGGTGCGCGAGCAGGATTATTCCTCGGGCATGCGCGCGTGTTTGTGAAGTACATTAGCTAAATGAAAGATCTAAAATCACAACTAAGTGGATATAATTTCTTAACCGAAAGCTTTGCATCACGAAAAGATACAAAACATTATTACAGACATTGATAAATAGCAACTTTAGTCCCAGAAAGGCTGCAGGATGTCCGCTTACAGTCCAACTCTCGTTTACACCTTTCATTTAAAAAGCCACGTAGCATTTGAACTGTTAATGTCATTTGTGGACGTTTATTTTTAGATTATAAACCTTTTTCGTCACACGTGGCGCGTCATCCGCCACGCCCCCTGATAAACGCTTTGTTAGACGGCTTGACCACGCCCAATCTATTACCATAGCAACCAATATGGCTACGGTAGAAAACGGTTATGAGCGTCCCTACCAAACCGTAGGGAGTGAAGACCGCTTTATCACGTCCTGTGCTGTCGGTTAAGTCAGTGCCTTAGAAGCCAGCATTGTCAGTGCCGGTGTTTTTGCTATTTGTGTCTATCCACAGTCGTGCAGACTCAGAGGATTATGTAAAGCAGTGAAGGGTACAAAGCTGCAAAGCCTGGTCATCCATTCCAGGTTAGAGCCAAAGGGTGATCCATTAATCAATGTGGTGATCTAATGATATGTATTGGGTGTCAGCATTGTCCACAAGCCATCCGTCCTTTTACAGGTCACTCCAAGCACTGACCTGCTCCGGGAGCGTAAAAGAGGCTGATCCAGCTGAAGTGGCCATATACAGCGAACATCAGACTAAATGATGAGCCCACAGCTCAAGTCTGAGCTCCAACATGTGGTATTAAATCTAGACACTGACTAGAGCATGAGTCTCAAATGTAGAACTGGAATCCAGGTTCCAGCCCTGGATTTTGTAATAATTGGGAGGTATGACACTAGGTGGCCAATAAGTTACATCAGCAATTCTGTGAACTGTCAGAAATGACAAAATCCAGGACTGGAAACTGGATTCTGGATCCACTCTGGATTTGAAGATCTCTGGCCTGAAATCTATCTGGATGTGAAACCTTTAGACACACATTCAATATATTCTAGCAGGACTGGTTTAGTTTAAAGACAATTAAAAATCAGTCAAACCAGTATTGCATGTCCAAAATGCTGCACACATGTTTTTTTAATTGCTATGAGGACCAAGATCTGCATTTGAACGGAATTTTTGAAAGTTTTGATTTTTGTAATGTAAGGTATTATGCAAAAGTCAGAGACTATTTTCTTTTTTTTTTGACAATTTCCAGTCAAAGCATTAATTAAGTACAAGTTATTCCTTTTTTTAATTAAAAAAACACAAATCGAATATTTACAATTACACAGAAACCTCAACAACTAGATTATCTCAAAATCTTCAGTTTGTTTACAGCTTCTGTTCTTTTCAGCAGACTCACTTTCGTTTTTTTCAAAATTTAGTCTTAGAAGCTGGATGCATTTTCTGCTTCTCATAATTCAAATAACCCCAAACATATTCAGTGATGCTGAGGTCTGGACTTTGGGGTGGTCAGTTCTCATCCTTTAGGACTCATAGTGTTGAGTTGTCTTCTAACAGTAGAAGGAGGGACAGAAATTCCTGTGGATTTTGTCTGATGTGAAACAAGAGTGGAGCTTGATTTTCTCCTCTCTCTCTCTCGAAGATAAAAGCTTTAAGTGCCATTTATCTGATGATGGTTTTGGTGGTTTATGAGACATTAGAGTTTTAGGAGTCCTGCCTTTTCTGTATATTTCAGTCATTTTTTAACTCCTTTTTGGAAACCCCTGTTCTTCTTTGACTTTCTTCTTACATATATATTATATATATATTACTGATTGTCCAATCTCAGTAATATCTCCTTGCACTCAAAGGCTGTGTTGACTGGAAATAAAATAAACGAAGGGCGCTCTCTAAGTGCTGCACGGAATTGTAAGACACAATGTACAAATAATATACTTTTTCTGAAGACAGAGGAAGCGTGTGATTCAGAAAGAAAACATAAAAAGGTTCAAATCTTTACTGCATTCTTATGCAATCAATCTGTGAAAGGCTGCAACAGTGAAAGAACAAAGAATGCTGGTTTTGCTTTGAAGACAGCACCTCAGTTTCCAGGTTCTGATTGTAGTTGTGTGGTGAACAGTACGAGGTGAGCTCAATCGAAACAGCGAGTCAATCAGAGCATCTCAGCTGGGCGTATCTGCGGCAGTGTGAAACAGGAAGTGGCAGAGTGCTGAGGGTTATATGGTTTCCTGCTGT
The DNA here is from genome assembly GCF_015220715.1 of Pygocentrus nattereri. Taxonomy (NCBI): domain Eukaryota; kingdom Metazoa; phylum Chordata; class Actinopteri; order Characiformes; family Serrasalmidae; genus Pygocentrus; species Pygocentrus nattereri. Next base: position 40,985,311 of record NC_051214.1, read on the forward strand.
GGTCTGAGCTTCTGCTCTTTGAAAGGACTTTCGCGTTATCTCTCTCCCGCACTCACACTCACTTTAAAGCTGTGGCTTAACCATGAGCCTTGAACGGAAAGGAAATTTATTTCTAGTGACATAATCGTAAACATTTGAAACAGAGATTATGAAAAGCTGCAACCTACTTCCATTTATACTTCAAGTTATATTGCATTCCTGGCCGTCAGGGGTGACAACAATTTGATTCGATTATAAGATACATAACGCATCATGAAATCTCAGATTTCACCTTGATTTGAATGTTTGAGTTGCTTGTTTTAGTTCAATTTAGTTCAAGTTATTTAAAAACGTTCTAAATACACAAAGGTGACTGAAAGAACTACTACACTGTGCATAAGTTTGAGGACACCTGCTCATTCAATGTTTACTCTGAAATCAAGGGTTTTAATAGTGAGTTTGTCTTTCTTTGCTGCAGTGCCAGCCACTACTCTTCTAAGAAAGCTTTATACTGTACTAGATAATGGAACATTGCTGCAAGGATTTAATTGCATTCAGCCACAAGAGCATAAGTGAGCTCAGGTGCTGATTAGCTCTGGATCACAAACATCACTTCAACCAAGGGTGTTACAAAGGATGTCTAGATACTTTTGGATATATATATATATATATATAGATATATATATATATATATACTGCTCAAAAAAATAAAGGGAACACTTAAACAACACAATATAACTCCAAGTAAATCAAACTGTCCACTTAGGAAGCAACACTGATTGACAATCAATTTCACAGCTGTTGTGCAAATGGAATAGACAACAAGTGGAAATTATTGGCATCCAGGATGGCACATCAATGTGAGCTGTGGCAAGAAGGTTTGCTGTGTCTGTCAGCATAGTGTCCAGAGGCTGGAGGCACTACCAGGAGACCTGGAGGAGGCCGTAGGAGGGCAACAACCCAGCAGCTGGACTGCTACCTCCGCCTTTGTGCAAGGAGGAACAGGAGGAGCACTGCCAGAGCCCTGCAAAATGACCTCCAGCAAGCCACAAATGTGCATGTGTCTGCACAAACGGTTAGAAACTGACTCCATGAGGATGGTATGAGGGCCCGACGTCCACAGATGGGGGTTGTGTTTACAGCCCAACACCGTGCAGGACGCTTGGCATTGGCCACAGAACACCAGGATTGGCAAATTCGCCACTGGCGCCCTGTGCTCTTCACAGATGAAAGCAGGTTCACACTGAGCACATGTGACAGACGTGACAGAGTCTGGAGACGCTGTGGAGAGCGATCTGCTGCCTGCAACATCCTTCAGCATGACCGGTTTGGCAGTGGGTCAGTAATGGTGTGCGATGGCATTTCTTTGGAGGGCCGCACAGCCCTCCATATGCTCGCCAGAGGTAGCCTGACTGCCATTAGGTACCGAGATGAGATCCTCAGACTCCATGTGAGACCGTATGCTGGTGCAGTTGGCCCTGGGTTCCTCCTAATGCAGGACAATGCTAGACCTCATGTGGCTGGAGTGTGTCAGCAGTTCCTGCAAGATGAAGGCATTGAAGTTATGGACTGGCCCGCCCGTTCCCCAGACCTGAATCCGATTGAGCACATCTGGGATATCATGTCTCGCTCCATCCACCAACGCCACGTTGCACAACAGACTGTCCAGGAGTTGGCGGATGCTTTAGTCCAGGTCAGGGAGGAGATCCCTCAGGAGACCATCCGCCACCTCATCAGGAGCATGCCCAGGTGTTGTAAGGAGGTCATACAGGAACGTGGAGGCCACACACAATACTGAGCCTCATTTTGACTTGTTTTAAGGACATTTCATCAAACAAGTTGGATCAGCCTATAGTGTGTTTTTCCACTTTAATTTTGTGTGTGACTCCAAATCCAGGCCTCCATTGGTTAATAAATTTGATTTCCATTGATGATTTTTGTGTGATTTTGTTGTCAGCACATTCAACTTTGTACAGAACAAAGTATTCAATGAGAATATTTCATTCATTCAGATCTAGGATGTTATTTGAGTGTTCCCTTTATTTTTTTGAGCAGTATGTATGTATGTGTGTGTGTGTGTGTGTGTGTGTATGTGTATGTGTATATATATATATATATATATATATATATATATATATATATATATAAATGAGAGAGAGAGCAGTGAGCAACAGAAAGAATATATCAAGAATTGTATGGGTTTTGTACATTTGAAAATGTAAGAATATTTGCAGATAGGCAGAAAATTTGGTGACACTTTATTTTAAGAGTACCCTGGTAGAGGCTTTGCAGATTGGTCCAAGCTTGTCTTTATCAGTCAACTAAGAGCCTATTAACCCCCTGCCCCATTCTGATTATGCATTGACTATTGGCCTACACTGATACAGATACCAATACTGAAACCTTGCGTATTGGCCTGTACTGGTACAGATACCAATGCTGAAACCTTGCGTATTGGCCTGTACTGGTACAGATTTTAATATTGAGACCTTGAGTATTTGCCTATTCGGATACCAATATTGAGACCTTGTGTATTGGTCTATAATGATACAGTTATTAATATTGAAAATTTGGTTATTGCCCAATACGAATAACTCCAATATTCTTTCAAATTACTTTAAAATGAGCTATTTTTAATTGACATGCTTAACTTAAAACAAGCATCTAAATGTCATCCATCATACGAAACCACTCAATCACACTACTACAGCACAGAAAAAAATTCAGAGCTAACATCATACCACACAGTGTGAGTGAGTGATAGGTCAGGATAGATTTGTTAAAGAATTGGATCACAATAATTTTCCCTCTTTGATATGCAATCCAGCATTTCCTGCTGATATTGACCCAATACCGTTATCCATACATATTGATATGCCTTCTCTCATTACAAGTAATGCGTAAGTCTTATCTGTAACCACCATGGATCTTATTTTTAGTGTAAATGACTTGCATCATACTTTCTGAAGCTGAACGTTTCTGAAGTTCAGCAGAAATCATAACTGGCACTGTTGGTTTTCTTTCAATGTGTCAGACATCTCTGCGGACAAATCTTCCAAAAAAAAAGTGCCTCTGTCAGTCATGGGAGGCATAGAGTGGAAGTGCTGACTTTAGCAGAGAACTGATGTGTCACAAGCAATGTTGAAGCAGATGTTATGAGTGCATGCAGGGACATGCAAATCAGTAAAACAGGTCACAGCGTGAAGGGCTTGACTGCCATATTGTACATTCCTTCAGACTCTGGAGTCGTGAACGACTTTCTCACAGCACGGACACAAAATGGGAAAACGGAACAAAAAAGCAAAGTGGAACATCACTGTTTTGTCATACAAAACCACCCAGCCATCTGTAAACCATTGAATGCAAACCCAGAGAGACTAATTAGCTACAAGGCTTCCTCGCCATGTTCTCCTCAACCTACCCATTCCACATTCTCTTTGAAGGAAATGAGCTGGATCTCACAGATGGTACGCCAAGACCAGCACCATGTGGGGCATCGGGGGTGAACCGTCATCTGGAATAAAGCTTTCCTTCCGAGTAACTGGCAGGGAAGTGCAGACACAGCTGGTACTGAGTGCATACTGCAGTTCACTGTTGGGTGAGCTGACCACACTCAGATGCTCCATACATTCCACACATTCAGCATAGACTGAATAGAGTGAACAGATACTGACATTCACATTATGCTATATTTATTCTGCTGGAATCAAAGCATATGGCTCAATCAGACTGCATATGAAAAATCTTGACAAATGCATCACTCTCAGCTTAAAAATGAACACAATCCAGTCCTCTGTAGGTGTGGTCCTCAGCTGTGTTTGCTGGAAAGTTGTATGAATTTGTACAGCTGCCCCATGAATTTTGGCAAAAACATATTGTAATGATGATGAGCATTTCCACTGTGGAAATTTCCCACAGTCACAGCTCACAGAAGAAAACAGACTCATCTTTTAATTTTAGTTAAAATTTCTGTCAATTAAAAAAATAAAACATTTTTAAAATTTGCATTAAAATTTGTGATGCACCACAATAATTGTTCTTGGGCTGGGTTGAAGATCCATCCATCCATCCATCCATTTTCTAAGCCGCTTCTCCCTCAGGGTCGCGGGGGGGTGCTGGAGCCTATCCCAGCAGTCTTCGGGCGGATGGGTTGAAGATGACACCCGAAATTTTATATGTACATATCTGTGAATGTCAATGCCGATATACACTACCAAAAGTTTAGAATCACTTTTCATATAAACATTTTCTGTTATTTTATGTTATTTTGTGTTTTGGTAGTGACCATAAAGTTAAAAAATAAATAAACAAGTATAGATAAAAAAAAAAAAAAATACAAAAAAACGTAGAAAAGAAAAGTATTTCTCAAGTTGAAATGTCCTGGTTAGTGTTTAGGATAGACACTCCCAATAAAAAGTTTTAAATAAATCATAACATAATCTTTGAAAAATATTTAAGGTCTGAGGGCTTAAATGTTTTTAAACAGCTTTTTGTTTACTGTGGGAATGTATTTGTAGAGGGTTACAAATGCAGTAAAATGACTACAAAGTAGACATGTAAGCAATGCAGCCCAGTATCACCTAAACATTCTCTTCTTAGACTACAGTTAATACATCAAATACTGCTATAAAATATCTGTCAGTCTGACACCAATAAAATGTTTAAAAATAATTATCAACTGAAATGCATATGATTCCAACAATGTGCACTGGAACTTGCATATGGTTAAATATTTGAAGTGTCAGTTTTCAAATACTGAAATCATTAGGCCTCATTCAGAAATTTCTTCTTAAAACCCACTTCAAAGTTTTCATAAAGATTCTAACATTCACCAAGGTGCAAACGTGGTTTAAGAACATGTCATGAATCTGGCATAGACTTTTTCTTAGGATCTTTCTTAAAAACAAATGTAAGAAAAAGCTTAAAATCTTTAAAAAATCTGAAAGATACTGGTGAATGAAGCCCAGTATTCAGGGATTCATTATGCTCCCTTACTGGAAAATGGAGAAAATAAAATGCTTAACAATGTTAGTAAAAATGTCTGTGCATTGGCCTGCTCAGGTCGTTTAATACAGTAGTTCTAAACTTTTTAGCCTAAGGTCCCTTTTTGGATTGCAAGTGCCACTGCGCCCCCTTAGACCTCTGTCCCCAGTCATTACCTTCACTTAACAAGCAAGGAGCTTTTTGTTCCTCATCCATTTTGCTAGCTTGCCCCTCAAATATCCCTGTCATGCACACAGAGATATCTCATTGTTCCTCGTCATTATAGAGAACTAAGTGGGCATGGTATCTCCACAAACTGTGATTGCCACATATTCATTCTAATATCTACCATTTTGAAACAAGTACCACTTTTTTAGATATGGTGAGAGCAGATTTCATAAACTGAGCAAGTTAGAACATAATAAGTAGTGATACAACTTTTGAGACTGCTCTCCAGCCCCCTTTGCTCCCTTAAACCAGTACTACGCTGGCTTAGGCCAGCATGGTATTTATGCTTGTCTCTGTTTTTTTCAGCATCGGCACATTGCATCTTTACACGGTCCTAGTTTGTGAGAGGTCTTTTCACCTTCGACACCACAGGCACTACCTATTTGTTTCCTGTTAACATCCCATAAAGAAGGCAGAGAGTTGGTTTAACTGGTGCCTAGTGCAATAAAGTTTATTGGGCAAATAAAATTCAGCGAGCAAGACATTCCCTTTCCGCTGTTTTACTAACTGACAACACTTCGTCTCAAAATAGAGTGTTTGTGATTAATGCAAGGTTGCTGCATGAGTGAGCAGAAAGCCAACAAATAGCCACCAAACTGTCAGAGTGCCTGTGTTTGGCTTTTGGCTGTGGCCTGCCTTCTGCCAGGTGCCAACACAGCTGTGTTTGATAGCAGAGTGAGGCAGCAGATCCACCCCTCACTGCTCGCTGGAGGAAGTCTTGAAGTGGTGGATGGAGTAGAAGAGCGTGCGGTCCACAGCTCCTCTCCAATTCCGCACGAAGCGATGCTGAAGATGTGCTCTGGCAAGGAATGTGGTTTCCGTGGCAATGGCTTTGGTGAGGGGCAAAGCTTCATTTCATTCAGCCTCAAAGCCTATCAAGCGCACCCTATCTGCATCTCATTAGGCATCCACACAAACAGAGAAGGCCTCTATTATGCTCTTTATGGGGAGCTGCCCCACACCAATATAACTCAGGTTATATGAGGTGAACGATAAGCATCTGTTTCTTGTATTGAGCTGAGAAGTGAGAGAGGCGTCTGAAGAATTTACCTAAAAACAGGCTAAGCAGGGAGAGGGAGGATGCAGGCTCCTTTATAGAAACAGCGAGGCTTTAAGAAAGCACCTGTTAATTGCATTTGCCATGGCAACCATCTCTAGTCGGTGCAACTTCTGTATCTGCGACAGAGCTGAAGGAGAGTTACCACCCACGCGTACTGTGCACTGGGCTGTGAGGACTCCAGCACGCAGACTACTGTAATTTGTCTTGATATACTTCTAGTACTAAGTAATACTTGAAGTACTTACGTAAACAGACAATGCTAAATATAAATAATAAACAAATGAATCATCAATGTCAAAGCTATCAAAACTTTGCTTTGCACTGTTTAAACTTTTTATGAATCAACCAATAGAAATGGTTTAAAATAACTTAATAAAACCTCATTACATTAACATGCATTAAAGGGGCACTATGGCAAATTAAAAATGTTGTCATTGCTTCCTCTGTTGTAGACATGCCTGCTCACTTCCTACAGTGGTGTCACAACAAGAGGAGATTTTCTGATTTATAGATTAAGAAATGATCTATCTTGAGGGTGAGAGAAACTTAAGAAAACTACAAGCTCTTTGGATTTTTTTCCACTTGCTGGGAAACGCAGAAGGAAACAGGATAGCTAAGGTTACTGTAAAGAAGTCGAATATCAGTGTACGTATAGGACTCTATATCTCCCTCTGTGGCGTATTAGTGTAATGCATGATGGCCATTGTAGTGAAGAAACTTTCAAACTGATGAGTGTAAAACACTATATAACACTGAAATAAACCTTGCTTAATCCATTACATTCACACACGTAAGATCATGACATACCGTTTATTAGTTTTTAAGCCATTTTCTCAGACGCCTAGGACTTTTCCATAGTGCTGTATGTATAGTCTTATGCAAAATTTCAAAACCGTTGGTCAGCTTATGTTTTGTTGATTTTCTAAGTGAAAATAAATCACCACATCCTCTACAGAGAACATACTTATGGCATTTTTCTGCAAACTTTAGTGCACGACTTCTGTATATTTACAGAACTATTATAGAGTTTAACATATTGAAAAAAAGTAAAGCATACAATGTAAAATGTGCTATTTCTTTAACACAGGCTACACTTTATGTTTTACTTTTTTCCAACATGTCAAATTTAAGAAACAAACTGGAATTGTGCATAACAATGTACAGAAGTGTGTTCTCCGTAGAGGATGAACTTATTTTCATGTCACTTCGACCAACAAAATCTCATTTGACTGGGGAGACTAAAGTTTTACATATGTATATATTCTAGGAGTTTACAAAACGTGTAGCTTATATACCGTAGCAGACAAGGCTCCATCATTGAGAAATAGTATTTGCATAGTTACAGCAATGAACATAGAATCACATATTGTGCTTTACTCTTTCCAGTTGGAGCTTGAAGTTGCTGGATCAAGCGGATAGCTTGAGAAAAGTGACCTGTGTGGATACTGTTAGTTCCTGGAATGTGTTCCAGGGTTGCAGCCTCACAGTCCAGTGGCCCCAAATACGAGGCCTTGGCGTTCAGTTATTGTATTGGACCCTCCAACCGCCACGGCTGAGTGGATGATGTGCTCGGCTGAACACTGCTTTTCATTCTAATATGCCACAGTTGCGTAGCTACAGCCTTCACTTCACTCCTGAGATGCCAGCTTCTGTCATCCTTCATTACTGCTTGAAGACATACAAAATTATAAGGAAATGTCCTGCTCAGCTGAGTAAATCACAAAGTTTTATGGAGCTGATGCAAGCATATTAGCAGCGACACTGTTGGGGTTATTTGTTAAGTTGGGCTGTGAGGTATTTTTACAGAAGCTAAACTCCAGGACATAAAGTTTCTGCATTTCTCTTGGCCCATTGTAGTTAAACTTACTCTTATATGTATCATATCTCTTTTTAAACCAAACAAATATAATTTCTTCACATAAATATAGGTGATGTTATATGTAAACTTTGATAAAGTTTTAAAATGTACCAGACACTCAAGTGGTCAATACAGCCCATATATGGAAACTGGGCTCCAAAAACAGCCCTGCTGAATTCACTTCTGTCATGAGAATCAACTCATTCACATATATCCACCTATTCAGCACCAATACAGCAGTTTATCTTTGCCCATTCACACTGAAGTTATAAGGACTCTTTCAGCTTTTTGAATGATGTACAATATAGAGTAGACAATCAAAACCGAGCTCATTTACATATCACTGTTATCAAAAGAAAACCTCTCCAAAATAATACCTTTACAGGAAAAGGAAAAAACATACTGTACTCTTAATGTAAGTCAATGGAACCAGAGGTATTTCCAAGTCATTTTGGGCGGTCACCTTTTTTTCAAAGCCTTTAATCCAAAGGATAAAGAGAGAACAATGTCTGTGAGGAAAGCACTTTTTCCTTTTTGGTCATTAACATTTAGTTCTTTGTTTAATTTATCTATCTGTACTGTTTTGTGGTCACACCTCTCAATTTTAGGTTTCCTCGTTATATTTTACACTATCTATGCTGATAGATGTTGAATGAGCTCAGAACGTCCACTGTAGTCCTTTAGATAACTCAGTGCTTGGCTATTTCTTACCTGAAACTTTTGTACTTCTGCTCAAGTTTTTGAAAAGATACTTTTACTTTCCTTGTTTCATTATTTCCTTAAAGTAACAATACTATCACTTGAGATTGGGTTTAGTCTACTCTGCCCACTCATGATGTGGATACCAAACCTGCATCTGCTGAGATATTCAAGTTGCAGAAAAGCAACTCTCTTTAAAAATGTTAATATGTTGTTTCAAATAGTTTCCTGAATAAAAGGGTCCCATCTCAGCTGCTTCTCCTTACAGTCAGACGACAAAAGAACGCTCGGGGAACACACGTTTCCCACCGGCCTCTTCCTCAGAAACGGCGAACACTGCCTGCAATTTGCCAGCCTAATTAAAAGGCCATTTTAGGCAGTATGAAGGAGAAGAGAGCGACGCTCTTTCCTTCTCAGACGGGACTGGAATAAACCTGTCAGAGAAGCTGCTTCCACTGCTCGGTGAAGAGGACAGGGAGACAAAGGAGGAGCTGAATAATTCATGCTAGTTTTTGCATAGGAAAACACCCTCCCTCTTCTTCTTACTGACCTTGACATCTCTGATTCTGCCCCGCATCAACCAGGAGGATCTGTCGTTAACACACCAGACACGGTCGCCACTGCCTTCATCCTTCACTCCCACTGTGAAGGACTCCTCCTAATATAACAAAGAAAAGCTTTTAGTGCAGCCTCTACTGTGGTGTTAGAGGTAAAACCTTCTTCTATGGCCTTATAACTCATATAGAAATTAAAGTGAATAAAAGTGAGAGGTGGGAGCAGCAGCAATGCAGTCCATGAGTTAAACCAGACTGAAATTCAACCCCCAAAAGAATCAGAACCACTGCCCTAAGCCACCTGATTCATCTAATCAGGTCATTTGAAAGCCTTTCTTGAGATAAAGTGGGTGTGTTAGAGCAAAAAAAAACCCCACCAAAATATGCAATCTAAAAGTAGATCTAATAAAGGAATAGGGCTGGGAAACATTCTACATACTTCCTGAAGAAACAAGGCACACTTGAAGGCTGAGCCAGCAACTTACTCAACTCGCAGACTAGTTTTTTTTATACAGTAACAAGAAGGTTGGGTTTTAAACTGAAGCAGTTGTTCGTAATTTGCCTGTGCCCACATTCTTGAAATGGTTCTTCAAGTGTTCTTTAGTAAAGGCAAGGGTTTTATATAGAACCAAGCACCCAAAGAACCAGTTGCATATTTAAATGGTTCTTTACAAGGTGAAATGGTTCTTCAGATCAATGTAGAATATGTTGTGTATGATTCTATATCAAAACTTTTTGAAAAGGCTCTATATGGCACCAAAATGCGGTTCATCTGTTGTCCATGTGTTGAGCACAGTCCTATCCAGCTCGTAAAAGTCTTTTCATTTTCTGTTAATTTTACTAATAATTCTATTAATTTCACAATGCACTCCACTACAGTCACCAACTCCACCAACAATCTATGGTACAGCGGTTACACCTCAGTTCTACACAGTTCTACACAGTTCCACACGAGTCATAGCACCACTTAACATAGTCAGAACAACTTAGCACCTGCTCAGCAGCTCAGAAAATGAGTGTGCGTCTTAATGAACTTGCAGGTGTCTATTTTAAGCAAATAGGCAGTGTCCGTGTAACAGTTTACAAGGTCTGCTACAAGTGTCTATATTTTTACTGTTGAAATTTTTGCATATTTAAAAAAAAAAGCCAGTTTGGGTTACAGCACAACATTAATTAAATAAATAAACGGTTCTATTCCAAAGCTTGTAACAATAGAAGAACCCTTTTTGGTGCTATATAGAACTCTTTTCCAAAAATTTCCATATAGAACCACACATAACACATTCTTGATGCAAGAGCGCTGGAAAAATTACATGTATATGTAGTGCCGTGCAAAAGTCACAGTTTATTTACTTTCAGTTCAAAACAGCCATTCAGTACAAGCTTTTCATTTTTCAGGGGAAAAAAGCATGAAACATAAATTTACAGAAAACTATTCAGAACAATTAAATATAATATTCATTATTTTCAGTTTTCATTGTGTCCACCCTTTTCCACAAGGGATATTTTTCCACACCCCCAAAGTTCTTGTCAGCCACACTTCCTTTCAGACTCACAGTGGAAGGATGGACAGAAACGCCTGTGGATTTTTTCAGATCTGAAGCAAAAGTGGAGCTTGATTTTCTCAAAGATGAAAGCTTTAAGTGCTATTTGTTTGATGGGGGCATTTTTGGGAGTCTACTAGATCTCGCAGGTGGTTGTTGGGAGCCATATTTTTTTCTGTAGCTTTAAATCAGTTTTGAACTCCAGTTTTGGAAACTCATGTATTTCTCCTTCCTTATGTGAGAGGATTATCTGATGATTAATCTTCTGAAAAATGAAAAACGTGTATTAAATGCTTTACTGCAATTAAATAAATGAAGCGTGGCCTCTGACTTTTGTGCAGTACTGTATGTATCTGGACTCTTGGCTAATTAAAATCCTGTTATTGGAATCCAAAACCTGACCTACCAGCTGAACTACATACAGATAGCTGAAGCAGCATGTTCGAACAGACTAAAGTAAAAGAGTTAGGAAGTAATCCGAAGTCATAACAGTAACATGCCAAAAAGGGAGAGGAGGGGGTCCATGCATTCTCTCTACTGCTCCCTCTTTTTCCGGTAGCTGTGGGGAGGTCTGCTGTCAACTACTAGTGTGTCAGTGTGTGCCGTTTGGATTTTGCTAAATAAAGGCATTTTTGTAGGGTGTCAGCATCTCTGTGCCATTGTGCATTGTACCGGAGAGCGGCAGCAGAAAATGCCCAGCAGATCCCCCTGCACATCAGCAAACAGTTAACAATGGGTAGCAGTGAGTGACTCATGCCTGTCAGTAAGAGCCATCAGCAGGCAGGAAAAACCCGTCTCGCCTGCTCCACCACTCACACACACACAGAAACACACAGCCACACACACAAACAAGGAAAGAAAATTCACATCAGCCGAGTCCACTCTCAGGCAGCCTCTAATTTTCCATCCATACTTGATGCAACATTTACGAGAATCTATATCCCTCAAAAGCAAGTATGGAAACCGACATAACACCAATAAGACTCAGTAATCTTTTAGCTGTCTTCCGTTCTGCAGTGGTTTATTTCTTTGTTTGTGTTGTGACAGGACTACCCACGGAAAGGAAATACGCCACTTACAATAAAACGTGGATACACAGTTTTATGCAAAAGTTTTGCCACCACTGGTCAAATGACTCATTTTGTAGATTTTCCAGCTGATTTCTGAGATCATATTTAAGTGTGTTCTCAGTAGAGCAGGGGTCTTTAAAGGTCCAGTTCGTCAAGCAAAGGTCTGAAACATGTCTAATTTATATCATGATTCAGCACCATATACTGTTTACTGAAGTAGCCTAGTTGTTATATCAACATCATATACAGTCAACAACTGAATGTCTAATCAAATGAAGTACAATTTTGTAATATTTCAATTGGTCAGTTTGCTCTTTTAGAGCGCACCATGTGAAATAACTTCACTCTGACTCACTTTCTTCTCCCCCTGCTGTTTCTCGCCTCATCCCTCCCTGGTGTATGTCACTCACTTAAGTCTCAGTGCTCATCGTAATGCTCAGATCTGATTGGCTGAGTAGCGTCATGTGTGATATTTACAATGCAAGCTATTGGTCTGTGGGTTTCCCAGGGCTCTAAAGCCGTACCATAAAGGCTAGAAAGGTTATGCAGGACCACCCCGTCAAATTTAAATAATTCTCCATAGTTTGTCAGTTATAGGTCCAGGTCCGTATAGGACAGGGTCTGGGTCTGGCCTCGGACCACAGCCTATTAGTGACCTCTACTGTAGAGGGTGTGTTAATCTGAGAGGGAGAAAGAAATGTAAAGGAATAGTTCAAAATAAACTTAAAGGTATACCTCACATTTTCTTTTCACCCACTGTTAAATAAATTTGACATCCCCCCACCCACATCTGATTTGTGGTCAGGGCTAACTGACCTGGTCAGTGGGGCGAGTGGCTTTAACCCCTTTCAAACAGCCAGGGCCCTCTGGCTGCCCAAAAGTTAATTACACACGTCTATACCCTAAGAATAAGTTATTTAGTTAATAATAACCATAATAATACATAATACATGTAATAAGCCTGGGATTTTAATGGGTTAAACATGCAAACTGGTACATCCTGTTCTGGAAGCTCCGCAAGTTCACTGAGGAGCACTTCTCAGCGTCTTCTTCTCTAATAATTTTCTCTCAAAAGAATGTCCACTGAGACAAGAGGACAAAATGAATAATCTAACTATGTAAATCACGATAACAGCAGTCTAGAAAAATAAATAGTAACAAGGAGCTGTTTAAACAGCTATTATGGTTAATTACATAAGTCAGTTAACACAGTTGCTCACAGAACCATTAACATAGGAAAACATTTGTTGTCTTGACTCAGGAAATCAATAAATAAATATAAATTACTAATCATGTATGAAGTTGATCAGGATGATCTCCTCCTCAACCACCCATAAGCAATCTTTTAGTTTATTTCCATGTCTATTAATCATCCATCCATCCATTTTCTAAGCCGCTTCTCCATCAGGGTCACGGGGGGATGCCGGAGCCTATCCCAGCAGTCTTCGGGCGGAAGGCAGGATACACCCTGGACATGTCGCCAGTCCATCGCAGGTCTATTAATCAGGTAAAATCAATTGTTTGTAATAATGTAGTGAGACAAGAGCATGTGATGCGTCATAGGCATTTTGATTGGCTGTTTCATCAACCTTGTTTCATGATGTTGAGACGTTTACAACTGTTGTGGCTGAGTTTCAAGTGAGTTGCAGGACACTTTACATTATCCAGCTCAAGTAAAATTTAGTTTCATGTAAGTTTCAAGCAACTGAAGTTGTATTAAAGTTTCACCATATAAAGGCAGACATGTGCTATACTTGAAGATAACTTTTTAGGTCTCGTTCCCTTTATTTATTAATATATTTATTATGTGTTATTGTTAGAGCTTGGGGTGCCTCCAAAGATGCTTGTGTCCGGGGGCCTTGAAAGACCATCATCCATCCCTGTGTGTAATTACGTCAACGTGCACCACTGGGTGAAAAATGATATTAACCAGTAATGTCATGTTTCATCTCCCCCTCCAGCCACTCCCTGATACCGTTTCTACATCATCGAACAGAAGAAAAATGTGTCATAGTGTCTGTTCATAGTGTCATAGTTCAAGATGACTTCCATTGCCATTTCGGTTCTGAAGAGACAATTGAAAATGACTACACAGGTTGAATGAAATGTATAAACTAAAACACTAAACCCACAAACACTTTATAATAAAATTAATCTAATTCTAAACATTGCTTATTTAAAAAAATGGTTTAGAAGTTACTTTTGACATTACTTTCTGACATTTTCAACCCAACACTGCATGTCATTCACTGAAACCTAGATTTAACTTGAGTCATCTGAAATGATATCATCTGTATAAGGTGTCTCTGAATCATATGGAACCTTATCTCACTTTGCATCCCTTTTCAAATACTTATGTGGTTGTGTAACTCGACAACACCGCAAGAAGTACAGAACTGCTTAACCGTTACAATAAGCCTGTCAGGGGCTCGCATAGACCTCCATTCATTACACTAAGCCAAAAGACTGTACCGCTATCTACAAGCCGCATGTAGAGAGGGAAAAAAGCGTATTTATGAATTAAGCTGTTTTGCTGTAAGTGGAAAAAGGGTTTAATGACCAGTTGCCAACATGCTGAAATCACCCTATTAATGCTTTTAATAGCATTCACTGCGCGCTCAGGCCGTGAGTCATTAGCATTAGTGCAGAGAAACTAAAAGTGACACCACTGAGGTCAGTTAATGGGTGTAGTCATCTGGTGAGACGTTGACTTGATTTTGGTATGTTTTAGAAATTTTCAGTCACTCACCTGGTTCTGAAAGTGTTTCTGCTTCCCAGAGGATTAGACCACAGCTCCAGTGCGTGAGTGCCTGGCATTCCACAGAGGATTTGAACAAGAGCAGGAGCTTTCAGAAAGGGGGGAGGTAGACTGGTTCCCATGACAGCTGCACAAATTTGGTGGGTATATTAAAAATATCTCATTTGTGGCAATATAAACTTAATTACATGTTGCAATCTGCTTAAGTGATCACACATTATCATGCTTATCCTAACAGACTGGAAAATACAGCAGCTTTTGTGAATACAAGAGTGCAAAACCAGATGTGGACTATACAGTACTGTACAAAGGTCCAAGGCAACTGAGAAAATGACTTATAATGGTATTTATGTGTGTTGTATAAAGAAAGTAATCTAAAAACAAACAAAGAAATAAATAGATTATTTCCTAAGTATTAATATATATATATGGCAACTACATTTACATGTATTTATTGTGAACATAAATAGTTACAATTTCCTTGGCTTTTCACAGTACTGTATGTCCCCGTATGATTGATTGTATGTTTACTGCATGTTTATGACTAAACACTAGATGCTTTCATGTGGATTTCATTAGTTTATGAATGACTGTGTGTGAATTCTGGATGTTTATATGATTTTATCTTAGATTGGGTCTTGAAAGTATCCGGGCTTGGTTGAACAATAAAGTTAATTCTGTTGTATTCTATTCTATTCTATTCTATTCTATTCTATTCTATTCTATTCTATTCTATGACTCGGTTTTGAGCTTACATAAACAGTTCAACTTCCCCAAAGTAATATGAGTAAAATGTGTGTTAAATGTGTGTCAAAACTCAAAACACACATACACACCCATCACACACAAACACAGAGGACAGGACCAATGTCCAAAGGTTCAATCCTAATCTAACATAAACACTTTATAATAAAATTAATCTAATTCTAAACATTGCTTATTTAAAAAAATGGTTTAGAAGTTACTTTTGACATTACTTTCTGACATTTTCAACCCAACACTGCATGTCATTCACTGAAACCTAGATTTAACTTGAGTCATCTGAAATGATATCATCTGTATAAGGTGTCTCTGAATCATATGGAACCTTATCTCACTTTGCATCCCTTTTCAAATACTTATGTGGTCGTGTAACTCGACAACACCGCAAGAAGTACAGAACTGCTTAACCATTACAAGAAGCCTGTCAGGGGCTCGCATAGACCTCCATTCATTACATTAAGCCAAAAGACTGTACCACTATCTACAAGCCGCATGTAGAGAGGGAAAAAAGCGTATTTATGAATTCTGGATGTTTATATGATTTTATCTTAGATTGGGTCTTGAAAGTATCCAGGCTTGGTTGAACAATAAAGTTAATTCTATTCTATTCTATTCTATTCTATTCTATTCTATTCTATGACTCGGTTTTGTGCTTACATAAACAGTTCAACTTCCCCAAAGTAATATGAGTAAAATGTGTGTTAAATGTGTGTCAAAACTCAAAACACACATACACACCCATCACACACAAACACAGAGGACAGGACCAATGTCCAAAGGTTCAATCCTAATCTAACATACTAACTACAGAAAGCTAATCTAATTGTCACACAGTATTGTCACTTTACAGTAACAGTTCTTATATTCAACAACGACCTCTAGTGGCAGAGTTGAGCCAAAGCAAGAATGCTCAAAAACTGGGCTCTTTAACAAACAGGTTTAAAGCGTGATTTGAAAGCTCCTGTATACATGCTTGAAGTATCCTTTAGGAATACAGTACTTTGTTTATTTATTTTCCAGTCGAAATAGAAATTAAGTGCAAGTTGTTCATTTTTCAGGAGATATTTCTGAGGAGATCAGATATAATAATATAATGGTACCTAATCCACTTGTATAAGGAAGGTATTGAGAGTTCAAAAAATGATTAAAAACTACAGAGAAAATGAGCCTCCTAACAACCATGCAAGACCTGGTAGACCCCAAAAACTGTCCCCATAAAACAGCACTTAAACCTTTGTAAATCAAACAAAGAAGCCGCTGGTGTTCTCAGAACAGTGGGCTGACCACCCCAGAGCCCAGACCTTAATATCACTGAATGTGTTTGGGCTTATTTGGATTGTGAGAAACAAAAAAGCAACCAACTTCTAAGACTGAACTTTGGAGGTGTAGAAAAAATATCCCCACAGATTTCTTTTAATGAAATGGAAGCTGTAATAAAGGCAAAGGTGGAGAAAATATTGAAATATTTATATTGTATTTAGTTGTTGAGGTTTCTGTGTTATTTTCTTTTGTGTTTTCTGCTTATTTGTCTGATACTGAAAAATGATTGTCTTGCACTTAGTGGCTATTCTGAATAAAAGTAAAGTAAATTAAAGGTAGTCTCTGACTTTTGCACGTTACTGTTCCCCCCACTATTTTACCCTTACACAGTGTTTGACTGATTGGTATATTTAGGGTAGTTATTTCATCAATACATTCTGCCCTGGTGGCTATGCATTCAGCTTTGTGGGGTAAGCATATGGAGATGTCTCTGTGACTGGTTCTACTTGAGCGGGGGCAGACCTAAGGGACCTCTAGGCTTTAGGCCGCTGAGTAAACAGCCTACATAAACAGGCCACTGAGGGGTTGTACAGCCACAGGAAGCGCTGCAAGATGCTGGAGGATGATGACCCCAGCCTGACTCGCTATGTTTTCCCTGGCAGGTTGCACTGTGTGGAAAGACATACTCAGTCTCCAGACAGGCGCTGGACACTGCACGCTTGGGACTCAATAATCTAGAGAGCAATAGTAATAGCAGACCACATTAGACCGGGGTCAGTGGGTGTCAATAGCCTCTTCTGACATTATTGAAAAAGCCTCATACACTATATCACTATAAACGTGTTCAGACAGCCCTTTTAATTAGGGAATTCAGCTGTTTTAAGGTTCATGCGTTGTTGACTGGTCAACCCCATTTCCAAAAAAGTTGGGATGGTGTGCAAAATGTAAATAAAAATAGGATACAATGATATACAAACCATGTCTTTAAAGGAAAATACTACAAAGACATCATATCAAATATTGAAACTGAGACATTTTGTTGCTTTTTGAAAAATATATCCCCATTTTAAATTTGATGGCAGCAATACATTCCAAAAAAAGTTGGCACAGGGGGCATATTTACCACTGTGTTTCATCAGCTCTTCTTTGCACAGCACCCTGTATTTGGGGAACTGAGGAGAGACTGCTGTAGTTTTAAAAGTGAAATGTTTTCCCATTCTTGTTTGATATAGGATTTCAGCTGTTCAACTGTTCAGGGTCTCCTTTGTTGTATTTTTCATTTAATAATGTGCCAAAAGTTATCAGTGGGTGGCAGGTCTGGACTGCAGGCAGGCCAGTTTAGCACCCAGAGCAATGCTGTTGTAATACATGCAGAATGTGGTTTGGCCTTTTGTTGTTGAAATAATTTGTGTCCTTGATTTCCAAAAAGAATTTTGAGTCGTCGGACCACAGAGCACTTCTCCACTTCTCTTTGGTCCATTTTAAATGAGCTCAGGCCCAGAGAAGGTGGAAGCATTCCTGGATCCTGTTTATATTTGGTTTCCTCTTAGTGTTTTAGAATGTTAACTTGCATTTGAGGATGCAGAGACGAACCGTTTTCACAGACAGTGGTTTTCAGAAGTGTTTCTGAGCCCATGGGGTGATTTCCACTAGAGAATCATGTTTGTTTTTAAAGCAATGTTGCCTGAGGGCCCAAAGATCGAGGTCAGCAAATACCGGTTTTTGGCCTTGTCCCTTGCATACAGAGATTTCTCCAGATTATCTAAATCTTTTAATGTTATTATGTACTGCAGATAGTAAAAAGCAAAATTTCTTTGCTATTTTCTATTGAGAAGCTTTATTCAATTTGATCATGCAGTATTTCACAGAGTGGTGAACCCCTCCTCATCTTTACTTCAGAAAGACTCTCTTGGATGCTTTTTTGTATCCAATTATGTTACTGACCTTCTGCCAAAAAACAGGTGTTTTTTTTTAGCATTAGATAAATTTACCAGCCTTTTCTTGCCCCAGTCCCAACTTTTTTGATGTTGTTGGTAAGAATTTCAAAAATAGGAACCAGATGTCTGAAGTATAGTATATTTTTCCAGATATGACACTACTTCAGTAAAAATCAGCATATTTTTCTACAAAGAATCATTTCACATCAAACCACTGTTTGATAACTGTTTACACCTCGATGAACACTCCTTTAAGCAAGATTCAGTGCTATTTAAAAGACAAAATTCTTGCTTTCCTGTAATCTTCTATCAATATTTAGCAACTTACACATGTCTCTAAAATATTGTTGCTGTCCAAAGAAAACCATGTATCTCCATTTTTGTTGTTTTTCATTTCAGAATCATGTGGAATAAAATGTCTATACATTTACTTACATTAAAGGCTAAGAGTGTTTTTGCCTTCTCCTGTAAAGTTACTATTTTAGAGATATTTGTTTTTCTTTGGACAGAGATGATATCTTCTTGTTTCTGATTACATTACTGTGCACCAGTGGGAAGGGAAAAATATCATGTTACATCTCCCACTCCCACCTATCATCAAGACAAATTGATACACTGAAATGTTTCGCTCAGAAATGTGTCACAGTACAATATCGAAAATAAACGTGAATCTGTCACAGGGGCGGTACCCCTCTTTTCATTGGGGTGGTCCCCTTAAGGGTACGTCTAAGTAACTTTAGTCAGGGAACATAACTGTACCATAATCCATTGAAATGATATTTTCTAAGATGTATTGACTCCACACACTTTTGTTATTTCACCTTTACGACTGATTTATGCAAATGAGCTCTACTCTAATTGGCTGCCCTGTACTACACCTCATTGAAAAAGCAGTCCAACAGGCTGAAACACTGCTTATATCTTCAGCATGGATGGGTGAACCTCTGTAGACTGAAAAGGTAGATTTCTGACATTGCAAACACTTCGCTTCCGTATGGAATGAAGAATAAATAGAACATTTTGAAACTTTAGCCATGTTTACATCAATTTTTTCTATTTCAAAAAAAGAGGAAAATTAGTTTTTCCATTAAATGGGTCTTTTGACCTTGTTGAATGTTTTGGATGCTCCATTGGGCTTGTTTTCTTCCCTCTGGCATGAATTTAAGGGTAAATAGAAAACAAGTCAGACTCCATCATTGTGTCATATCACAGAAGCGTATTTATTCTGTGGAGACATTGTTAGAGATTTACCCTTCAGGACTTCCACACACGAATCCTTCACCTGGTAAACAACACAGTGCATATACGTGCTTGCATTAGTGTCAGAGTTGGAGAAACAGCTTCAGTCTTTTCGTTTCTTCCTTAAAGTGCTGTCAGCGGGCCTCAAGAGACACCTGCAGGGCCTTGCAGTGCTGAGGCTGTTTAATAATGAAGCGCAGAACAGAGCGAGTGGGAGCTCCATTATCTAAATCCCCTTTACACTCTCTCTCTCTTTCTCTCAGCCAGCGCAGGATTTAACACCTACCTCACTATTAGACAGCAAAATGTGCTTCATCGTTCTCTGCACTGACTTATGATAATCGGCTCACTTCTTAAGTTACCAACAGCCACACTGAACAGCTTTGTGGGAGCTCAAATGTGGCCTTCAACAGTTTTAAAAGGGAGTAAAAATAATGCTTTGATTTACAGGATTTTCTTCTTTTATTCTTATGTTATTGATCAGCTGAGAATTTCATATTTTGCATAGATAGAACTGACCCAATTCCCAGTATTAGAATTGGGCATGTACCTACAATGCTGGATCAAAATGCGAAACCAGCCCTACTCTGTCACATGCTGAAAATAATGCTGCTTGTTTTCGTATTAAAGAGCCCATACCGTACTTTTTTCGTGTATTTTCAAGTTTTTCCTCTGATGATGTAAGTGTGGGTTTATGTACCAAAAATGGCCATAGTTCACTTTTATATGACCATTTTCCAACATCTCTTTATCCTTTAATATTAAACAGGCTGTTTTTGTTGCTGTACCTTTAAGACTAATATATGTCAAGGACTTTTGTTCTGATTGGCTGCTCTGCATTGTGCCTTGTTCAAAAAACAGTGTAGGATAAAACACTCTGTAGCATGCGCCCGCCCCCCGGGCCCCGCCGAAGACGGCCGAGAGAGCCCGCAGAAAGGGGGGCCCGAGCACGCAGCCGCGAAGCACCTCGGTGAGTACGCCGGGGAGACAGCCGCCAGTGCGTAGGGGGCGGAGCGCAGAGCCCCCGACAGACGCGAGTCACGGGAGTCACGCTGGTGCCGACCACTAGAGGCACCAGAGGAAGGAGCGAGTCCAGAGCTCCGCCGCCCGGGCCCCACCCCCTGTTACGCATCGAGGCCACTACATTCGACACAGACGATTGAGATGCCAGCGGGGGGCGACAACGAGGAGGCGGAGCGGTCAGCTCTCGTTCCCTCTCGGCTCCGCTGCTCACGCTGCCCTTAATGAGAGCCAGCGGATTCTGACCTGATTGGCAGCGTGAGCGCCTTTAAAACGAGCGGAGAGGGAACAGAGCAGAGAGGGACTGAGAGGGACAGAGAGGCCACTGAGAAGTGGCCAGCTGCGCGTTGCTTGGTTGGTTATTTTTGTGTGAAATAAAAGTAATGGCAGCTGCGGGCCAGAATCCTGCCTCCAGCGTCCTCACTGAGCCCGGGGTAGCACACGCCGTGCTGCACACTCCTTATAGGTTCAGTGCAAATAGACGGGACTAAACCGCTGCAGAACAAAGAATGTAAATACGTTTTCACAAAAACAACCATTTAAATTAGTTAATGGGGTGGCGTGGTCTGGTTCCATTGACTTACATTAAAAGTAAAGTCCTTTTCTGTAAAATTGTCGATTTGGAGATTTTTTGGAGAAAGGTTGTTTTCCCGACAACAGCGATATGAAGATAGTTGATTATATTAACAAATGGTTTTATTATATTTGGCATTTATAAATATTATGCTAGCATGTTTGCTGTTTTATTGTTTCAGAGATATGGGGGAAGAGTACCTGAATTTCCTCCAGGAAGATTAATGTAAGATTTATTTAATGAGTAATGAAAAGAAAGCTTTTTATGGCTGTTTTTAAATGAGGAATGTGGTTGCTATGCAGCTCAAGTCATTATCAGCTATGTCCTATCAGTTAGATGTTTATAGCAGTAAAAGATCTTGTAAACGTGAATTATCATGAATCCATAAATGTCTCTGCGGAGTGGATCCGTGCCACTCATGTCTTTCAGAGAATCATGCTTTATACGTAGGCGTTTTGTTTACTCTGCCTGTCTGAGATTTATAGGAACGGATTTTCAAAATGTTTTAAATACAGAAGAGAATTTGTCAGCTTGCGATAGATAGATAGATAGATAGATAGATAGATAGATAGAAATTTAGCAGCCAGTAGCAGATGCACAACACTGTACAGTAATAGTAAAAAGGGTGTACGCATATAATAAGGAGAATAAATATAACAGATCCTATCTACAGGCGTGTATACAAATAGAAAAAATACAACAATCTGTAATAATATCTATAACCTGAGAAAGAAAGATGCAGTGCAATAATGACTGCACAAGAAGTTACAGGTAACGGCATATAATGACCATATATATATATATATATATATATATATATATATATATATATATATATATATATATAATGACCATACTGAATGAATAAATACGTGCAGATATTGGTACCAAATAAAGTGTCTAGTGTCCAGATGTGCAAGATGCACAATGAGGTATGCAGGAAGTGCAATATGTGCAACACGCTGTCTATATGTGCGGATGGATAAAGAAACATAAGATGAGATGTAAGACCTATGAATATTTGTGATTCAACATGAGATTTAACATGAGATTTAATATGAGATTCAGATTCAGTCCTCCTGTCTCTTCACCCTTCTCTTCTGCCCACCCTGGGAAGAGTTGAAGAGCCTGATGGCTCTGAGGACAAAGGATCTCCTGAATCTGTCGATTGAGCAGCTCTGTGACAGCAACCTGCCACTAAACACGCTCCCCCTGTCCATGATGATGGTGTGCAGTGGGTGGCCATCATCCTCCATAATGGAGAGCAATGTGTGTAATTTCCTTCTATCAGCCACCTTGACCACAGAGTCCAGTTCCACACCGACCACTGACGCCGCTCGCCTGACCAGCTTGTCCAGTTGCATCTCGTCTCTCCTTTTTTGCTTCCTCTCCAGCACACCACAGCATAAAAAAGACAGCTGGCAACCATGGTCTGATAGAACATCTGCAGGAGCTTTCTACAGATGTTAAAGGACCGCAGCCTCCTCAGGAAGCAGAGCCGGCTTTGCCCCTTCCTGTACAGGATATATGTGTTGGCAGTCCAACCTATCATCCAGTTGCAGACCGAGATACCTGTAGGTCATTACCCTCTCCACTTCAACCCCTTCAATAGAGATTGGCTGTGTGGGTGGCCTAAACCTGCAAAAGTCCACCACCATCTCCTTGGTCTTGGCAGTGTTCAGAAGCAGGTTGTTCCCACGGCACCACTCCACAAAGTCCTTCACCAGGGTCTTGTACTCCTCCTCCTGCTCGCCCCCCACGCCCTTACACAAGCCACAATGGCAGTGTCATCCGAAAACGTCTGCATGTGGCACATCTCAGAGTTGTACTGAAAGTCTGAGGTGTACAATGTGAAGAGAAAGGGAGAAAGTACAGTCCCTTGTGGTGCTCCTGTGCTGTCTCTGCTGTACAGTGCTTCAGCCTGACATACTGCCAGTGAGATAGTCAGTAATCCAGGAGACCAAGTGTGGATCCACTTGCATGTCAACCAGCTTGTCTCTCAGTTGGAGGGGCTGAGTGGTGTTAAAGGCGTTGGAAAAATAAAAGAAAATGACTCTTACAGCACAACCGCCCTTGTCCAGATAAGAGTGGGCTCGAAGAGTGGGTTGTGGGATGATGTGGGGGTGCTGCAGATCAGATCTGATGCGTTAATGTGTGAAAAGGGGATAGAGGGGGCCGTGATGTCTGTGCCGTCAGCCTTTGGGAGGATAATATGACAATAATGTAACACATTAAAAACTAATCTAATGTAATTTAACAAGTTTAAAACAATATCAGAAATATTTGTCACAGTATTAATGACAGTGGTAGCGTGATGATAAAACCAAGGCCACAAAGTTTATCTCCTTGTTGTGCTGCTAGCACTGACCAGCACTGTTATGAAGGTGGCCTCTGACTGTGGTTTAGGAGGAGTTCTTACCCCAAGACCTAGCTAATGTCGACAATTCAAAATCTGTGATCATCTGAAATTCTATGGCCATTCAAACCATCCTCCTCACTGTGCATGGGGTGGGGTCAGTTTTGACATTTGTCCCTATACTTGCAGATTCTTAACTTCGTTTGTTACTTTAAGCTTCTTAATTATTGTCATGATAGTGGAAATGGACATTTTCAACTGTTCAGCTATTTTCTTCTAAGTGGTCAGGTAAAAGTTAATAGAGGAAAGATTTTTGTTGATATTTTGAATGAAAGCTCACAAGGATAAGAAATAAAGTATGTTTTTATAGCAATTTTAGCTCACGTTTACCAGTGGTGTCAACATTTGTGGACGGCTCTTTTCCAATACTTCATGACTCTCTTTTAGACATGGAGTATAACATTACACACATAGAAACTCACCAATTTACCACTTTACTACATAAAACTACATAAAATGAACTCAATAATGAATTCTGATCACTGAAATATATAACCATAAAATATGGCTTCTGATAGTCAGTGTATTACACACACCATCCTGATTGTAAGGCAGATAATCAGTTCTTTCTGGTGATAGAACTAAAATGATCTCCAGGCAATGCTGTGGTACTCAGATAAACACACATGCTGTCATGTTCAAAGGGTCTTTATTGGTGGGTGGAGATGTTGTTCATTCTGTGGTCACTGTGGACGATCGCAGAAGAACATGTAAAAGCAATAAACCACTTACATAATCAACAGCCATATAGCAGTTATCTTATCATGCTGTCTTAAATGACTGGACCTTGCTACTATGATGTACTGAAGAAATTGTCTGAATGGGTTTACAGTAAGAGGTGCATCCTGAAAGATATGAGAGATACCAGAAACTAAAATAACATAAAATGTGACTCTTCTCTTCAGCAATTACAGTTTATCTCTGTACAGATCATACAAGCATTATAAAAATGAGGGCGTACACATCATATCATTCCTAACTGTGAATGACCAGAAGAGGTAAAACTCAGCCAAATTTTATTGCATTTTCAAAAATATATGCCCATATTATATTAAAATTAAATTATATAAAGTGCCATATGGTTTCGGGGGGGGGGGGGGGGGGGGGCAGTTTGGCACACAGACTCTTTTACTATGGAGTCTTGCTGTAATATGTGCAGAATGTGGTTTGAGATTGTCTTGCCAAACCAAGAAGCTGCAGGTGTTCTCAGAATAATGGACTGACCACCCCAGAGTCCAGGTCTCAACATGTCTCAATGTATCTGGGATTATTTGGATCATGAGAAGCAGAAAATGTAACCAACTTTTGAAAAAAATATTTGCAGATTTTTTTTAATAAACTGAAAGTGAGTCTCCTGAAATGAATGGAAACTATAATAATAATTTTCTGTGTTCTTTTTTCTGACTTTGAAAATTTAATAATTGTGCTGTCTTTTGAATGGAAATGTAAAGGGTTGTCTCTAACTTTAGTTAGTCCTGTGTTTGCATGAAGAGACATATTGGTCTTTCCTGGTGGGTCACAGTCCAGCACAGTTTGGTGATTTTCCTGGTGAGTTACAGGCTAATAAACCTGGCTAACCACTGAATTTCTCTGGGGGAAAAAACTGGGTTTAATTAATGCAAAGAATTTACTTGATTTCAAGCAGTACATCAGAAGAAGAAAAAGAACATGAAGGAGAAGAAGAAGAAGAAATTGATCAATACAAAAATCGACTGAGAGACAAAAACATGTTTACAATTAATATGGAAATTATTACTTTCCTCGGTCCATGTAACTGTATCGTGTCATAAATTATTATATGCCATATTCAAGATATCTTCTACATCTTAATTTCATTAGTGAGACTCATTTATATTGTGTAAACTGCATACCAATATAGGACTGATGAAATATAATTTAGACACAATTTTAGACATTTAATCAGACACTGATAAAAACTGCGCTGTGTGTAAGGTCAGGTATCAGATGCTCTACTTTTTCCTTTGTTAGTGGGTCATAGGTGAAACTTCATGGCAGAGTGGCTGTGGTTCTGAAATGCTTCCACTTTTCAATAATACCACTCACAGTTGATTGTAGAATATCCAGGAGGTAAGAAATTTAGCAAACTGACCTGTTGCATCCTATTGCAGCACCACCTTCGAATTCAGTGAACGACTTCTCCTTTCACAAATGTTTGTAAATATTTGACAGTGATTAAATATTAAGTGTATCCCAATACTTTTGTCCATATATATATATATATATATATATATATATATGTGTGTGTGTGTGTGTGTGTGTGTGTGTGTGTGTGTGTGTGTGTGTGTGCTTTAATAAGTCTGTGGGCTAGACACTGTCTAACAGTCACAGTAACCCATTCATATTTAACAACACTACTATAGTAATAAAAATGCCACAGATCTTTTGATGATTAAGGTCATCAAATTTCGTGTAGTCATAAACTGGACGAAGTTTTTAGAACAGTATAAATTTAAATATTTTTGATTACATGTAACTTTTAATTTTTGCTTTTATACTGAGTTTAATAAGACAATCAAAGAAGAAAAACTGAAGTTTAACAGAGTGTGTGAAATACTATGTTGTAGTCTACTCCAGCATTAGCAGGCTGCTATCTCACTCATCAAATTGGTGCTGATGCAAGCTTAGAGATGCACATCTCCACTTTTGGTTTGGGTAATGGGTAACAATCAGACTAACAGTGCATTGTGTCAGTTGCTAGACTATGAAGGACCAATTGGGTGAACCAGTTTGCTAAAGCCACCCTGTAGGTGAAGCAGCTAAACAATGACCTTTCCCTAAACTGACAGTACAACTTCAAAATTTTCAACGACCCTCAGAATTCTGAATTTGAGACATTTAAGGGGTCCGAGGGGTCAGTTAGGGGGATCATATGCCAATGAAGCCTGCATGCAGTTGCACTGCTGAAGACTTGCATAACAGAAGAAGAACAGAAATCTCTCTTACAAAACTGTTTCAATTACAGATGGTGTAACATGTTTTTGGAACATGTTGCAGGAAAGAGTTATATTTACACAAAAGAATAATAATAATGATAATAGGTAAAATAAGGTAAAACATTAAATATCATGTCTTCATAACGTTGACAATTGAATTCAGGCCAAACTGAATTTACTAATCACAACTTTCTGTTTTTATTAGCATTTCAAATACAGTTTTTTTCCTTTTTTGGAATTAAGGTTTGTCATGCAATTCTTAAGACAACCTTTCCAACATCCACGAATCCAAAACTGCATCTGATACTCAACAAATGCAGGAAAGCAGCAGAGCCAAGAAACTGAAGAAGACAAACCACTGCGTAAGTATTAACAATGATTAGAAAAAAATGACATAAAAACGCTGCAATAGGTTGCTTAATTATAATTTTGGGGAGTGCAGACCACACCTCATATTGCGTTTTTCTGCCTACATCGACTGCCTATGTTTTTCATTGTTCAACTGAAGGACCTCTAAATCAGGCAGAGAGAGACCTGTGTAGAAGTACATAAAGATGAAGTAAATAAACAGCCAGACAGATTAATACGATTATTGAGAGAAAAAAAGAAAATGCTGACACAGACAATCAGAGGTACACATCTCCAGTTAATGCACTTTGGAATGTGTGTTGTTCAAAATGCATGTTGACTGAACTTTGAGAGCTGCTAAAAAAGATATTTCATGCAGCAACAAGTGGTTAATTATTCTTTGGATAAGACGCATAAACTCTTTAATTAAAATGAAGCAAAGCAAATGAGTGTTTGGATGGAAAAGAGCAACTTTCTTCATCTAGTTCTCAAAAAACACTCTAGGTTGACTTCTGTACCTTTGCATTTAAAGTGCGATGTAGGCCTCGCGGTCAGCAGCTGCTTAAATCTGCCAGTGTGCCATTGATGAGACATTCAGAACAACAAACAGGCAATACAGACACTGAAATCAGCGCTAAGCAAACATCTTTGTTACTTCGCTCCAGCTGAATAAAAGTTAATCCAACACTGCACACACATTACACCACATGTGACAGGAGGATACAACTCTGTAATGACACTATAAAAAGCAGCCACTTTCTATGACAATCTAAAGTAATTGTTTTGCTTTTTATTGACCTCAGGTCCTTTCTGTTATGTCAGCACCATTCATAATTATAGAATCAAGTTTAATCACACCTCTTAAAAAGATGGTTCTTCAAGGGTTCTTCAGTAAAGAAAATGGTTTTATGTAGAGCCATGAATGCTCAAAGAACTCTCGGCGTGATTAAAAGATTCTTTGCATTATGAAAAGGTTCTTCGGATTAACGGAGAACGTGCTGTAGATGGATCTATATAAAACCCTCTTGAAAAGGAATACATATAGCACCAAAAAGGGTTTTGCTATAGGTACAAGCTTGACATCATAGCATTAGAAGAGCCCTTTTTGGTGCTACATAGAACCCATTTCAAAGAGATTCTATATAGAACCATATACAAAAGATTTCCTTTCATGATACAAAAAACCCTTTAATCATGCAAAGGGTTCTTTGAGTGTTGAAGGAATTTATTGTTTTGAATTATGCTATATCTGTGATATACATTCTGTATCTGTGTGCATGTCTATTTTAGGCTGCCTATTTTTGTGGTTCCCCCTATATGGTCGTGTTTGTCACACCTGTTACATGTCCTGTATGAGCTGTGCCTATTCTTGGCATCAGTCCAGCTATGTAATAGTGTTAGCCCAGGCTAGCTGGGTGTCTGTGTCCGCACACGCAACAATAAACCTCACTGAAACAGACATAAGGCTGGTCCCCTGGATCCCAAGGGTTTGAATTTCTAGTGTTTACGGTTCTACTTAGAACCATTTTCTTTATTGAAGAACCCTTGAAGAACCAAGAGTGTATAAAACACATTATCACTGCTTGCTCTCTAACTGAGGCTACCTGCTATCAATTGATAAGCCACTGACTTTTCTATTGACACTTTTATGCCTTCCACTTTGAACTTTGTCCTCCAGCGTGAGACAGATATATTAAGTTTGTCAGCAATGTAAATTCACATGCACGTCAGCTGAACGTACCACAGCTGTGGCTTAACTCTCTCTGTGCTGCAGGACTTTCAGTCTGCCAACATGAAAAACCGAAATACCAAAAACATTCTCGTGGTGTCTTTTGGATTTTTGTTCTTGTTCACAGCCTACGGAGGATTGCAGAGCCTACAGGTAATAAACATCCAATCTCTAAACTTATAAACCTCTTCAGTTTATTTAAAAAGACACAAAACCGAAGAACACATTGATTATGCAGCCGAGCTACTGTTCAGAAGTTTGGAATCACTTATTTTATTCAAAAATAACTTATGCAGATTGAAATGATACCCAGGCACCAGAAACTACTTTAACTTGTTTTTGCAGGCCCCCTAGTGACAACAACTTGGAAATGTTTAGGTAGTACGATTAAATAATGTTTTTCCATGTAACTAGATATGTTGAGTCTTTGTGTGAAATGTTGTGACTCTGTTGATCTGCTTGCGAGCAGCAAGGGGTGAAAGAATAGGGGTGAGAACTCCTGTATAGTTCAACTAAGGAACATTCAAAAGAAGTTGCATTTTACCACTGCTACAAAAAGGGGTTAAGATATTTCATGTTTTTTGGGAAAACAAGGAAGTTGCTAAATGATCAGATTAACGATATACTGCAATTATCTAGTCACAGTAATTCCCAGATAAGTTATCTGCTTTGAGATTTTATTACCACATTTCAAATATAATAGACTCTGAATGGTAATTGTACTTTATGGTCAATGTTCTATGGCTCTTTCAGGTCATTGTAGAATCATCTACAGCTCAGTTTATCTTTCTGAACTCCTCTAACATCCCCTCATTTTTCACAGATTTCTCCAAATCATTTGGAGTTTATATTAAGAGCATCATTAAAACCACTTCACTTGTATTTTCAACAAATTAGTTTTCTATTGAAATCAGTGACTCCAAACTGTTGAAGGGTAGTGTATCACACTTACATTGTGTTACAATTTAATGAAAGCGGAACAATAGAAAAGGTCCAAAATTATATGGACAAAATCTTAATCTTCCATTCAAAGTTAACAATATTTTTCCTTCTCTTGGAAAGTTCTGTATTCTTTGTAATCAACAAAGAATAGATCATTCATTCTAACTTTATTTGTAGATCACCTTTGAATTTATAGAAAATTATGATATTACTTGTTTTTCCTGTATTAAGGAAACCTTATTTTCACAAATGTAACTTTAAAGGAGAAGAAAAAATGACTCTTTACTGGTTATGTAAGTTACTATGAAAAGAATAATATATTCGATATCATTTAGGCCCATTTCTGTTGGACCACTTTTGCAAAAAACTACACAGTGTAAACAGCAGCTGTTTTCAAATTATGTATAAACAAAAAACAAAAAATGGAGATGTTCCATCAGTGATATGCTACTTGCATGGATATTAATAACCTGTTGTGTCTGTTGTGTCACAGAGCAGTCTAAATTATGAAGATGGTATGGGTGTTATATCACTGAGTGTTCTCTATGGAACCATTATTCTGTCCTCCATGTTTCTGCCTCCCATCATGATCAAAAATCTGGGCTGCAAATGGACCATTTTTGTCTCAATGGCCTGCTACATATCCTACTCTTTCGGCAACCTCTTCCCTGGCTGGTGAGTGTGGACAGATATGCTCATGAAAACTTCTAAGCATAACATCATCTAAATTAGACAAACACATTACAGACAGAGACTCATTTACACTTCAGGGATGTTACTTTTGAGTTGTGTCATAAGTAATAACTAATATGTGCGCTGTAAAACATAATAACTGTAATAAATAATAACTCAAATAAGTTAATGGCTATCAGCAATACCAGCTCTACTTAGCAAGTGACAGCTTTTAAAGGCCCCTTGTCCACCAGGGGGCCCCTCAAATAACTTCCAAGTTGTAAGTCAAATGAGCATCTGATCATTAACAATACACAATAAACCAGTTATAAATATATAATTTAGACAGCTTGTGGCTAATTCAATAATACATCAGCTAACAAGATGGGGGAAATCCAGAAAATCCTTCTTAGAGCCCCTTAAGGCAAGAGCCGGCCCTGGCTATCAGTACCAGTTTACCCCACTCCCTCAGGCTTTAATAATTAGTTGATGAGTTGAATCAGGTGTGTTAGATCAAGAATTTATTTGACCACATTCTTACATTAACGTCTAAGACTTCAACTTCAGGCTCATTATTCTCCTACTAAAAGTAAAACTTCTTTGGTAACTACAACAAATTATTCAGTAACTACTGTAAAACTTGCATGATAAGGAGTGAAGAACAAGTACAAACTCCTGCAGTTAAGCTGTGCTCACTGGTGGGAAGTATTACAGTACAGTGCTGTCATGAAAAAAACAATACACCTTACTGGGTTCTGTTAAACCTGCAGGGCAAGCTTGATCACCACCTCTGCTATTCTGGGTTTGGGAGGCTCTACGCTTTGGTCTGCGAAATGCACCTACCTCACCATAAGTGGAAACGACCAGGCAGAAAAAGAAAACAAGAAAGGCCAGGACGTCATCAACCAGTACTTTGGCATATTCTTCCTCATCTTTCAGTCATCTGCCGTGTGGGGAAACCTCATGTCATCCCTCATATTTAGACAAGACTCTAACGTTGGTAGGTTAGAACAAAATGCAACACAGTCAGTGCTTGGTTTCTCTGCCTGGTTGTGATTATTTACTTAGCTGCAAGTTACCAAATGCAATATAAGTGGTCATTTTATCAGATACAACTGCACAATTTATCAGCACCCTACCCCCCAACCTCATAGATACTGATAAAGTGACACTGTGTGTAAAAACCCTGGCCAAAAACCCTGCTGTGCCTGATATACAGTGCCACGTATTCTACCGTGTCATATCAGGTCAGTGGTGGTCCTTTGGTGGTCCCTTTTCACTGATAAACAGAGTAGAGGAGGGGCTGATAAAACTGTGCAACAACAGAGAGGCTGCATTGAATATAAGTGCGCAGGTGTTTCTGATAAAATGGCGAATGTACAAGGTAGAAGTACTTAAACTGGCAATTCATTATAAGTCCTGTGTGTTTTTCTCTGGCCTTAAGCTGAAATCCCTGAGGAGAATCTGCAGTACTGCGGTGCGGCCCTCTGTGACGAGAACTTCACAACTACAGGAAACATCACCCTGCCAGAGCAGAACTTGGTCAACATACTGATGGGCTGCTATATTGGTAGGTAGTTGTGAGTCTCATCACTTTAGCCATGGCCATTACCAATCACAATTATACTATACTCAGGGATATTAATGTCTAACATGATAGAGTTAATCCTCTGGGGTCTCAGGGCATTTTCTTGATTTTTGCCTATCTTCTTAACTTGCTGTTAAAGGCACTTAACATGATACCTGTATGTTTCATACCAAAATGCTCTTTTACCTTCAACGCTACACTGCAAAATGGCTGCAGCAATTTCAGCAGCTGTAGACTCTTTGCACACCATTTTGCATGCATCTCTGATGTTGACTAGATGAAGAATGAAGGGTTTCCAACATGATGTGTCAGTCCTTAGTGATTTTCTAAATGTCCTCTGGTCAGTTTTGCACAAAATGTAGTTGGACACATGAACCAATTACACACAGTGAGAGGCAGGTGACTTGTATCTCAGCCCCTGTTCACAGCCTCTTAACACTGGATGTGAGTCACATATGATCTCATAATAAGATGGAACCGAAAGGGTGACGCAGATTCAGTAAACATCTGTACCGTGTTTCTGCACTGTATTATTGCATAGATAGAAAAACATGTATAGAGGCATTGAATTTGACGCGAGTTTGTGGCCCCTAGAGGGTTATGGTCCTTGTTGTAACACTGGATGCAAGTTTATCAGTAACACCTATAAGACTGCATTTTTTGCTTTAAAACATATGCTCAAAATAAGACGCGTGTTAGTCATACCAAAAGCTGAAAAATGAACACTGGACACTTTTAGGTCACACATTGACAACAAGGTCTTGCTTATGACATGTGTAGCTGAGCTCTAGCATGTCTTACCCATCTGATAAAGCTTAATAGCCTGTCCAGAACACTTTGCTCAGCTGAGGCAGGCTTATGCAAATTCCTGGAGTCATGTACAGGGGAAGTTAATTTTCCCATGTAGCTCCTGTAGCATTCCAGAGAAGTTTAGGAATGCAAGTTTGATAGGTGTTTTAAATCTGGTGTAAAACCATATGGCTAGCATATGGTGAGAGCATAGTGGCGCCTACCACTAAGGGCTTTAGGGGAGTGGTATGCAAAGCTGTGTATGCCGGCCCCTCCGTTAAAAAGATTATAGGTTAGAATATAGGATAGATTGTTGTAGTTGTGTTAATGTTGTTGTTTGTTAGTTTGCATTGTATGTGTTGTGTTGTGTGTGTTTTATTGTAATCTACTGCGGTGTTGGTGAGTGTGTTTGCAAGGGTCACTGTTAGCAGGTGTTTTATCTCTAGAGGTGAGCTTCCTGCTGTTTATCCTGTGTAGTTAAAGGCCTTCTCTGCTTATTCTTATAAAAGAGCAGATAGCATCCCCCCGTGACCCTGATGGAGAAGCGGCTTAGAAAATGGATGGATGGATGGATGGATACTTGAGCTGAAAGAATGTGTTTGGGAATTATGTTTCGTTTATAATAAGAAGAATTATGGGAGCAGTCGTGGGCTGAAAGTTAGGGAACCAGCCTTGTGACCGGAAAGTCACTGGTTTCATCTCCTGACCTGACAGTACATGAGTGAAGTGCCCATGAGCAAGGCACCTTACCCTGAACTGCTCCCTGGGCACTGTGGACACCGCTCTGGGTAAGTGTGCTCACTGCCCTCTAGTATGTGTATGTTCAATAATGTTAGCTGCACGGATGGGTTAAAATGCAGAGGTGAAATTTCCCTGTTGTGGGACTAATCGTGATCCTGAAGTATATCCACTACCACATAAAGATTTGTTAAAGAGCTGAGTAGTTTGCTTTCTCAGGGCACGAAAACATAAAAACATGTCAGACAGGGGCACTCTAGGCCTTTGGTAAGGAGGTATTGGTCTAAAGTAAAAGTAATTAAGTTGAACAATTCTTCTGCAGGTGTGGGCGTTCTGGCCATGGCCCTTATCGCAATCTTCCTGGATAACATTGACGGACAGGCAGCCAAGGAGTTTCGGAAGAACAAAGGAAGTCAATCCTTCTGCAACACTTTTCTGGCCACCTTTAGGCTTTTGAAAGATAAAAGGCAGTTAATACTCATTCCTTTGACCATGTACAGTGGGTTTGAGCAAAGCTTTCTCTCTGGTGAATATACTAAGGTAAGTAGAGTTGTGTTCATGAAATATATATGAGACAAACCTACTGCACTGAAAAAAATGAGCAGAGGTTAATCTGAACTGGCTTTTTACTGGGACATGACTAAACCTTGCTTCTATGTGAATGAGACAATATTTTTTGCATGACAACTTTGTGTATCTTTCCCTTGAATGTCATTGTGTCCTCTGAATTATAGGATTAACTAGTTAAAATATAGATAAGTAGATAAAATATGAATAGGGCTACCTACGTGCCATCTGCAGACTCCTGCACAATGATTTGACATAA
Source organism: Pygocentrus nattereri (assembly GCF_015220715.1). Classification (NCBI taxonomy): domain Eukaryota; kingdom Metazoa; phylum Chordata; class Actinopteri; order Characiformes; family Serrasalmidae; genus Pygocentrus; species Pygocentrus nattereri. Next base: position 41,019,838 of record NC_051214.1, read on the forward strand.
GCTTGCCAGCCTCACCAAAATACCTCACACAAACCAGCCAGTTTTGAGTGCTATGTGGGTTTGTCAGCAGTACAATTTGATAACTGGCATTATTATGTGACACTGCTGCAGTATATCAGCAGCCTTATTTTCCTGCACTGTCAATGAAACATAAATATTAGCTTATGGCATGTATGTAGCATTATTCATATTTCGTCTATTTAACAATAGCTGGAATCAGGGCTGGATTGGGAGCTAAATTCAGCCCTGTGTATTAAGTATCCTTCTGTTTTTTTATCATGCACCTTCACACTTTTTGGAGGTTTTAACCGTTTAGCCAGCCCAATGACCAGTTCCCTGCTTTTTGATCCAGTGACATTCAGGGAGAAAATTTACACAGGACCAAAACACTTTTGTTTATTTGTGATGAAACAATTTTCCAAAAACAACATACATGTTTTTCCTATAAAGAAAACAAGCTTAGACCCGGAGCTGCCCAGTATTAAACAACACGCAACCTCAGAGGTCTATTTAGCTTTACACTGAGTTTACCTATGTGACATTTAACCCTGCAAATTTGTGAGGTTTGGAAACATAAGCCAACAGAAAACCAAAGGGTGCGACATGGTCAGAGCCAGTTTAATGTGTTTTTTCTTTCTGAAAAAAAAAAAAATGAAATGGAGGAACTGCTCCTCACTCAACATATTGTTGCTTATTGCTCAAAAAGCCAGCTATCTAGCTAATGTTAGCTGTTCACTGAACTATAAATCACCCACCCTGGTGGAAAAATTGATAAACAGTAATGCAGTATGACAGCAGCTTTCAGTGGTGGACAGTAACTGAGTAAATGTAATTTGTTACTGTACTTAAGTAGTTTTTTCGTGTATCTGTACTTAAGTATTTCCATTTTGGGCGACTTTTTATTTTCACTCCACTACGTTTCAAAGTCAAATATCTTACTTTTTACTCCACTACATTTTGAGAAATCTGCCGTTCCTTTTGGTTTTTCTGTGTATAAAAACATAACATGTCAAAATAAAAGAACCTCAAAGCATCATAGCAACCCAGTGCAAGCACACGGTTCAACATCAGTGCAGCAGCGTAAACATTTGGGAGCACAATCGTCACCTAAATGATGGAACTAACCTAACTTTGTGTAAATAGACCACAATATAGAAATATGTCCACATATGCAGTCGTGACTGGCATATTTCTTTTTCTCTGAATTCATACAAAAACTTTCATTTTATAGTAAATTAGTTTCGGTTAGTTTATGTTTATGAACAGAGGCCTGCAGATCAACACAGTGAAGGAAAACTTATTTGTGATCCTGAGTTTAAAGCAAGTTTTTATTCAACTATGTAACTAAGTTACAAAGTAATCTTAAACTGAGACTTTGCTTGTTTGTAAAAGTGATTTCAGAGCCACTCGGTTCTCCCTGATGGAAACTGTTTAACTTCAGTGTTTTGTGCTTATGATCATTTTAATAGACCTCAGTGTCACTAATTAATGACATTCTGTTAAAAGACTGGTTTACCAAGAGAGACACTGTAGGATTTTCACCTAAAATGAGTTCAGGAAGCGAGTCGTGTTATAAAAATGATAGCAGGACATCAGAGCCATAATTACTCTTTTAGTACTTTTACTTTCGATACTTAAGTACATTTGAAGGCAAATACTTTTGTACTTTTACTCAAGTTGAGGTCTAGAGTAAGGACTTCTACTTTTACTGGATTAATATTTTACCTTGGGTATCTTTACTTTAACTCAAGTACATGATTTGTGTACTTTGTCCACCTCTGGCAGCTTTAGAGTTGATAAAGCCTACAAGCTACCTACGACTACAAACAGGAAAAATATACAAATGTAGAAACCCACAAAAAATGAGTAAAACCATAAAGAAAATGAAGAACTAAGTCCAGATGACATTCACCTCTAATTAACATTGAAAGAAGAGAGGTGACACAGTGTGGCATTATGGCCTAACCATATCAAGACATGGTATCTTGTTCTTATGTGGATGTATGTTTACTCTGAAATACAATGATGTTCTAAACGAAGAAGAATGAGTTATCATAATCAACAGCAAAAGCTGCCATAATCAAGTGCTGATACAAAAAGCAATAAAACACTTTTGTTGGCAACATTAAATAACAGACTGTGTTCACAAACCTGGAGAATTTAGAAAACTTGAAGTGTGTCTTTCCATCTTCCCCTGCAGAACTATGTGACCTGTGCTCTAGGAATCCATTTTGTTGGTTTTGTGATGATCTGCTTTGGTGCTGTGAACTCTTTGAGCTCCTACATCTTCGGGAGGCTGGCTCAATACACTGGGAGAACTGCCCTCTTTTGTCTGGGTAAGACCATCTGATTGGGCATAGTGGCTATAAATGAGTGGCTAATACCTGTTATGTGGAGTATCCGCCAAGCCACAATTTTGTTGTGTTGCACTTCTTTCTTAAATGGCTGTTATAATTGTTGAACTACAAAAAAACCACCCAGTTTACCTGTTTTTCAAATTAAACTTTATATAGTATGCATATGGAAGTCCATTTGAATTGTGAATTATTCTGTTTTGAACTCACTGAACTCATTTACATATAACTGCCCATTCAGCCTCCAGTATGTTTTTCCTAAGTGTTACTGCTATTAGGAGAATTTCAACCTGGATTATTTTTAAATGTGGCACAATAGAGAGTAGCCAATCACAAGAGAGATGCTTTACATGTGCAGCCATCTGCAAAAGTTTGATTACGTTTTGTTAATTTCGTAAGTAAAAGAAAGTTGACACATTTTAACAAACATTAAAGGCAAACTTATAAATAGCATTTTCTGCAGATTTTATCACACATTTTCTTTTTTATTGCAATTTTGCTTTTACTTTGTTTTTCCTATTTTCCTTTTTCCTTGTTGCTTTCAGCAACAACAAAAAAATCATCAAATGAACAGTAATTGTTTATTATAATGACCGCTGAGATAGGCTCCAGCACCCCCCAGGACCCTGAGGGAGAAGATGTGTGTGTGAGTGTGTGTGTGTGTGTGTGTGTGTGTGTGTTCATTATAACATACAGACGTTTTTTCTCTGTGGAGGATTCATTAACTTATTTTCACTTAGAAAATCAACAACATAGTTTGACCAAGGGTGTCAAAACCTTTGCATACAACTGCCTTAATGAGTTTAAAGGCACAGCCTGTGTAACCCACTAGAGCTGCCACCTGTCCAGGATTTTCCTGAAATGTTCACATTTTTGGTTTCCTTTTCAGGCAAAAATGATTTCCAGGGATCCAGAATGGGTCAAATCACCCTCAATGTAGGGACATTATTTTGGTAAACGTGCACTGCTGATATGTTTAGGCACTAAGCAGCCCATCAACTGAGAAGATCAGGTTCTATAGCTGAACTGACATCTATCTGTCCACTAACTTTAGTAAAAGGCAAGCTACTGACCAAGTGTCCAGGAATTTTATAGGGCTGTAGTGGCAACTCTAGAACCACACAAATGTCATTAGTGAAAAATGTAGGTCATGGGCTCCTTGACACACCTGGCTAAGGTGTGTTTTGAACTGGCACAGAATTACAATGTGGACTGACTGTGAATCCCAACTACTGGACTGGAGTTTTTCCAACCCATTCCCACACGTTGCAGATCACAGTGGGGACAGAACTACACAGACAAGCATACCTTTAGGAAGCATGGGTGGTGGTCACAGTGATGTTCATTTAAAAAATTCACCACCTCTCCTCCTCCTCACAGCTGCCGTAATAAACTTGAGCTCTGTGCTTGCCTTGCTGTTCTGGAGGCCTCACCCAGACCAGCTCCCTGTCTTCTTTGTATTCCCTGCACTTTGGGGTGTGGCAGATGCTGTATGGCAGACACAAACCAACGGTAAGTGTCTGAACCACCAACAAATGTTATCCATTTCAGAGAAGTCAGTGATGAACTCATTGTTTTTGCATTTCCCCATGCAGCACTCTACGCCACTCTCTTCACTAAACACAAGGAGGCAGCATTCGCCAACTATCGCATGTGGGAGTCTCTGGGCTTTGTGATCGCTTTTGCATACAGCACATTCATCTGCCTGTCGACCAAACTCTACATTCTAATAGCAGTTCTGGTACTGAGCATGGTGACTTACTTCTGGGTCGAGTACAATGAGTACAAGCATCCCACAGCACAAGTGAATGTCATTGTCAACATTCCACAGAAGAAGAGCCATAAAGACATGCCTGAGACTGTGAACATTATTGCTCAGACAAATCTGTAGGCCATAAAGCTTAAACTGGCCTCTGGGTTTTTGGAAACATAAGAATGACTTAATGTTCAGAAGTCTTAGATTTCATTTTTACAGCACTTTGGAACTTGTTTTATAACAAAACCGATTTTTTTCTAGATATTTTTCTACTTGTGGCCTCCTTTTACCTCATTTTGTAAAGAATAGTGTGTGTAATGAAAAGCGTGAAGTGTTAATATTGCTGTTTGTGAAACATGATATATTACCATTTTTGTATTTTGATTAAAAAATGATCTAAATGAATAAAATGCTCACTTTATCAGTCTCATAAGGCCACTGGTGTGTGATCTGTACTGCTCAATATGTAAACCTACAGAGCCCTGATGTGACATCATGTAAAAATAAAAATAATGCATGGTGACAGTAAAGTGATCTTTCTCCCACACCTTACTAAGTCATAGCCACAACTTAATTATCTATGCGTTAATACGTCATGGCCATGTCTTTTTTTTTTTTTTTATACCGGATGTGTGTCACCAGCAGTGATCTGTATAAGCATGAGTAACAGTGGTAACAGCTCCTTCATCAGGGCTTGATAAACTTGCTTTTGGATCAGCCTGTGTGTCAATATTAATATTAATTATTCATAAAACTTTAAAGAAAGATTTCTCTAGCATTTTTTACTGTGTTGTTTAGGCTTGAAAATTAGCATCGTTGATTTGTTTCAAATAAAGCAACATTTACAGTGGTGTGTATATATATTACAGTGTCTGAGGCATGGTTTCTAAAAACTTTACAAGACCGACTGACTTTAGTGATGTAGTAGGTGTAAAATATTGAATAAAATGTTCTGCATGACTGGCTTTATTTTCACTCTTACATTTAACTTTATGACATGCAAATTTTCAAGTGGATCGCCGATAAGCGAAGCGTGGAAGCTATATATACATACATATATGTATATATATATACACACACACACACACACACACACACACACACACACACACACACACACACACACACTCCTTTTAAATCTTCAAAACAAATAAAGGTGATTCTAGTAAAAAATACAAACACAGCAGAAAAAATCAACAACATAACGACGCATTTTTGTCGTGACAACAAAAACACATTGTTAGCAGCTGCTAAAACGTTTTCAGTTAGAAAAAACAATGACGTACATCACTTTTTGGCGTCAAACTGCCAAGGTCCCGCCCCCAGCAGCACCTCCTGGGTCGTGATTGGCTAGCGAAGTCTCGGCTCCTGCGCTGGGATTGGTTGTCAGCGTCCTGCCTCAGGCGGGGGATTTGTGAATGTGAGCTTTCAGAATAAGGAAAGGAAAAACAATAAAACGCCGCCTGGCTTTAAAACTGAAAGGTGATGCCGTTACCATAGCAACGAAAAAAACGACCTGCACTAGCGCGTGATTGGTATCCTGGCAACGATGGAAGACCACAGAGGATCAGAGAGAAGGAGGAGAAACCCGCCAGACCTGAACCGCTCAGGTGAAGAGCTTGACGTTAGCAGCGCTGCTGCAGGAGGTGAACGAGTCCTGCAGTGAACGTTCCAGAATGTCTTACCTCTGACAGGTGTGTAAAATAACTGTATTTGAAGTATTTGAGTGCGATTATTAAACATCTTGGCTCATTTCGATGTTTGATTTCCATCGCTTACATTATTCATTTCCCCTGTATTTGTCATTAATACGTAGTTTACACATAATTATACATGCAAATACATATGCAGATACGCAAATGCACAACAAATCCTTTTAACAAGATTTTTAAAAATTTGTAATGTTAAAAAATCTTATTTGTCGTTGATTTATATGTCAAAATATGGACGTAGTGTCTCTAAACAATGACTTATTTTGTCCAAATATAGACTTAATGTCTCACAGTGATTATTTTTTCTAAATATTGAGCTAATATATTGAATATTGAATTATATATATTTTCTCAAAATCATGAGATACTATGTTAAAATTGTGTATTAAATCAATTTTATTAAAGTTATTCAATTTTAAGATTTTTTTAGGATAATAAGTTATTATTACTGAACGCTAAAACATTATTTTGACACAGTAAGTCAATATCTTGTGAACACCATTTATATGATACTGCTGAAACGAAGTTGGTTTAGATCTTGGCATAACTCATTGGTCAATGGGTGAATTGGAAACTTCAGAACAATTCACTTTATTGCTACATATAAACGTAACCTTGTAAGGTAGAAGGCAGTATTTATTGAATCATGTTTTTCTTCTTTTCATTATGGCGGTTTGCTGAACTAGTTTTTAAAATGATGGATGTTCTTTCCGTCTTGCCTGGTCGCTTTGCCATTCGAAGCCTGGGGCGATTCCTCAATGGCCACCAATGGTTCTGCGCCCCTGGTGTTTCGGCTCCATGAAAACACTCCGGAGGTGGTGCGGGAGGTGCTGCTGGAGCGCGGCTGGGAAGAGTATGACCCACACGAGCAGGTGGAAGGGGACTGGAACCTCTACTGGCGCACCTCAGCCTTCCGCAACTTTGAGTATGAGAACATTTTACCCTGGCAGAGGCTGAACCATCACCCTAAAATGACAAGAATTGCACGCAAGGACTATCTGGCACGCAACCTGAGAAGAATGAGGGGCACGTATGGTGCTGCTTTGTATGGCTTCAGCCCCACGGCCTTTATCCTCCCGAATGACTACATCAAGTTCCTGGAAGTGTATACCAAGACTCGTGTGGAGAACGCTGGAAAGCCGGGATATTGGATCTGTAAACCGGTGGATCTCTCCCGAGGAAGAGGAATCTTTATCTTTGATGACATCAAGCACTTGGCTTACAATTCTCATGTAATTGTACAGAAATATATAAGCAACCCTCTTCTAATCTCAGGTTACAAGTTTGACTTAAGGATCTACGTGTGCGTGAAAAGCTTCTGTCCTCTCACGATCTACATGCACCAGGAGGGCTTGGTGCGTTTCGCAACAGAGAAATACAACCTAGCATCTCTTGACAACCTGTTCTCTCACCTGACGAACACCAGCATCAACAAATTCGGTCCATTTTACACCACAGATAAAGAGAGGGTAGGTCAGGGATGTAAGTGGACCTTGAGCAAATTCCGCAGCTTCCTTCACAGCCAAGGCATCAACGAACTTCTGCTCTGGCAAAAGATCAACAACATAGTGACGCTGACCCTGCTCACGATGGCTTCTTCCATTCCGTCCAGCCCCAACTGCCTGGAGCTGTTTGGCTTTGATATCCTCATCGATTCCAACTTGAAACCTTGGCTGTTGGAGGTCAATTACAGCCCTGCACTTTCTCTGGACTGTCCTGCTGATATAGTGGTCAAAAAAGGAGTTATAAATGATCTCATCGATTTGATGAATTACAGGAAGGTAGATGGTCTAAGACAGCGAGGATGTCTTAGACGAAGACACAAACGAACCTGCTGTCTAGGTAGCCCATCCTCACAGAGAAAAAGCCTTGCAGCATTTCTGATACCAAAGTCTGTGTCTGGAAAGAAGAGGCAAAGGCAGTCCAGCTTAAATTCTCTACATGCAGAAAATCTTGTGTGCCCGTCAGTGGAGAGAAGCGTAAATTCACTAGGCTCTACACTTCATCCAGCCTGTCAGAATTCAAAGACCATCATTGTTAGTGGAAACAAAAAAAAGAGTCCTCTACAAGTGGAGGGCCCCACCTGCTGGTCTGAACTTGAAGAGTCATTTGAAGACCACAGGGATATAATTAGGCGCTGCTCATCACATGCATGTAGGTTACCTGCCATTCATGCCCCCAAGTACAAGCCCCCAAGGTTCTCATGGGATCAAGGAACTCATGAAATGACCACACCGTCCCTTCGTGTGGGAGATTTTATACTGACATTTCCTTTCAATGAGGCCACTTGGAAAGCTTCACAGGATACACTGGATGTAAAGACTGTATTGCATGAAGTACATCAGCTCATGAGTCAGCTTACCTTCTCTTGTGTACACAAAGAGAAAAGAAGGAAGGAGAACAATGACAGCAGTGCAGCCATAAAAAATAAATTTGCATCTCTACTCTGGGGTCCTAGAAACCCCCCACTTCTGAGTGAATATTGCTCCTCAAGCTGAATAGTCCTGGCATTTCATGTAAAATGCTTGTGGAAGGAAAATATTCCCAGCTGGGTCTCTGGCAGGACAAGCCTTGGGGATGTATTAATATTATTTGTAATACAGTAGGACTTTTTATGTGTAATAAACATCTTATTAACAATTTGGATCGATTTTCTATTGCTTTTTCAAAAAAGTGACATTTGATCATTTAATCTATCTGTGTTTGGTCCATTTCCATGGAATTATACAGATTGTTTTCACTCAGCTGACACAGTCATATCCTGATAATGACAGTACCGCTAGCATTTAAATTGACACATGCAGATATTTTATTTTTAAAAATGTCTGGTGACTTTGGCTGTAGGAACAAATAATATGGCTGTAATCAGTAATTACAATATATTTTATGTAATATCACTTTGCTTACATTAAAAACATGGATACTATGGGCTATTTCCAATTTTGTAGCTTGCCTCCATTTACTGAGTAAGCCAACTCCGCCCGTGCTTATAACATAAGAAGACCAAATACATTTCAGACTACATTAAGGCCAAGTTCCATTTTTTGTTTTTACCCCTCCCACTTGTTTTGAGAGTCATCATGCCCCTTGGAAATGAGTTATAAGGGCTAATGGTTGAAATCATCCCCTACGAAATGGGACAAACCTCAAATACAAAAGAGCGCTTACTTCATTAACAGCTACTAGTGGTGCTCTGTAGGTGATTCTTTGTTATCACCCACTCCTAATTCTTCAGAGATATGAAGCTGAAGGCAGGTATTCGCCATCTTCCTGTTTTAATTTTCCCGTTCCACCTTAAATGGTGCAGCAGTTACACTCTGGCACACATTTAAGGTGGAACGGGAATGGGTAAACTAGCTAGCTAGCTACCAAGACATTAGCATACTCCTAGTGATTTAATGCTTGTTATGAAGAGGACCATAATACATTGATTCGACTTTAAACTAAGAATAATAATTGTGCAGTCATCTTGTCGGTTTTTCTTTTTTTTCCCTCATAACACTGTTTGGAGTGAGCCTCTACATGACCTCCATTTGGAGGGCCATGTAGCCCCAACACTTCGCCTCACCCCTCTATCTCAACAAAAATTGGGATACCCTACCCCTAAGCGTGAACACGCAAAATGGAGGGGTAAGGGCTAAGTGGTAGGGGCAAGGGGTGAAATGGGATTGGGCCTACATGTCAAAAAGTTTTCATACCTACTCATTAGTGAATACAGCTACATAATGGCACACTCACTTTTCACAGATGTTAAAATCTGTTATGTAATCAGTTGGTGCAACATAGTGGGTAATGGTACTGCTTCTACATGGCAGACTGAGGTTCAATTCCAGGACTGGTCAAACACACTATGCTACACCAATAAGAGCCCTTGGGAAAGACTCCTAACATTACATATAGCTTATAATCTCTACAGAAAAGCACAGCCAGTAGAATGGGACACTCTAAAACAGCTGCAAATGAGCCTAAGGCCAACACTGTAACCAGTCAGCAGAGTTCAGACGCTTGCAGATGAAAGTGATAAAGTTAGTTTTATCATCACAAGGCGAAAACGTTATTAAACAAGAGAAAGATCACAATGGTGCTCATAACACCAGTCAAACAAAACAATAGGGCTAAGCAGAAGACGTGGTTGAAAGGCAGGCAAATACATTCCAAAAACACAGAGCAAAAATCCAGGGCAACGGTACAAAAGGGACAAGCAAAATACAGAGTGAAACGAACAAAGCACAGGTCTATAAACAGAGTAATCCAATCAGAATAAACACTCAGTAAGTTCACCAGGAAGCAATACCTTGCACTGAAGCTGACTAAAGCCTGGGCTTATATACTAAGCTGATCTCATAAACAATATAATGAAACACAGGTGAAAACAGTTAGACTGTGATCTCTGATAGATTTGTCAGAAGTCATGTGACTGTCCAGTGTATCATAGGAAATGGAGTTCGTTTCGGATTCCCAGCCAGAGGGATGTTGCATAGTCATATGATCTCCCAGAGGGTTCTGGGAAATGGAGTCCGTTTCAGTCAAACAGTTCTCCCAATGCGTAACAAACATGCCAATGACAAATTTGTTTGCCAAATATTACTAGTGTCAAGCCATTGCTGAAGAGTAGAGGCTGTTCTTGCAGCAAGGGGAAAAATGATTTGAAACATTTTTGGCATACTTCAATTGTTAAGATGTAAACAAAGTAATTCAGAGTGGTTTGGTGCGAAATGCTCCAGTCTAGAGAATCTTCCTGACTCAGAATTGTTCACAGTGGTGGGGATAGGAACTAGATGCCTGAAGAGTATAACACTTTTAAAAGCTTCCTTACAAAAAGCTATTACATGAAATGGTTATGAATACACCGCCTGATGTCTGAGAGTTTGTTTTATAAGAGTTTTGTGACAAAGCTTTGGCCTAAAATGTATTTTTATGCACTTTTATGAAGTAAAGGCACACAAAAGCAAAGTGTCAATATACACTTATATATATATATATATATATAAGTGTATATTGACAATAAACTGGATTGGGCTAAGAACACTGATGCCTGATGCCCTCTACAAGAAGGGCCAAAATCGTCTATTTTCTGAGGTGCCTTAGGTCCTTCAACATCTGTCCGACTATGCTCAGGATCTTCTATGAGTCTGTAGTGGTAAGTGCTATCCTCTATGCTGTTGCATGCTGGGGAAGCAGGCTGAGGGTGGCAGACGCCAACAGACTCAACAAACTGATCCACAAAGCCGATTTAAGCTGCAGGCCATTATGGACAATGACTCCCACCCACTCTATGACACAGTGATGAGATATAGGAGCACATTTAGTGCAAGACTCATTCTACCGAATTGCACCACAGAGCACCACAGTAAGTCATTCTTACCTGTAGCCAATAAACTCTATAACTCCTCTCTCAATATACAGTAACTCAGAAGTGCAATAATTTGAACTGCTTTATACAGTATGTTTCATATTTATTATCACAGCCACTACCACTTAGTGCATTCGTAAGAATTTACATGTGTGCATATTGCAAATTTCTCTTTTTTATTTTAATTTATTAGAGTGTTTATTCTTTTACATAAATGGTTGCAACTGTAATAACTGCAATCTCCCTCTGGGATCAATAAAGTATTCTGATTCTGATTTTGGACAGTAAATTGTATATTTGTGTTGTGTACATTGAGACTCTTCTCAGCACCACTGTAACAAACTCAGATGAGGTTAGGTTCTCTACAATCATCAACTTCAACAAATGAATTACAAAGAAATTGTGAAAAATCTATGGAATTCTCCTGTAATCTCCTTGATTTCAGAAGAAACCATGTTTATATACTTTTCAGAAACATTTTGGTCTGTTAAAATATGAACATTGTAATGGCACAAAGTGCCTTCGCCTACATGCAGTATCAGTCTTTTTGGTGCATAGAGGAAGACTCCATGTCATGTGACAGCTTGAAAAGTAATAGGCTATTTGGGGCAACATAAAACTCTCACTGATACCTGTAAAGTGTAAACTGTAAAGTGAAATAGGTTTAGTTTATACTGGCAGATACAATTTCTTTATCCTTTGAGTTCAAACAGAGGACAAGGTGCTATATTTCAAGTTCACACCATGTCAAAAGATATTTTTAGCAGTCTTAAAAAACAGAGTTGGGGAATCATGTGTCTATGAAACAATGTAAGCACTTCTTTTATTCTGATTTAACACACACTGCAAACCACATTTAATAAAATGGTCAGTTCCTGCATATTTCAACGGTATTTCCAGTTTTGGTACTTCACTTTTTGTCTGTTATAATGACTCTTTCATTGTTCTTAAGACAAACTCGTCCAGATGAGTATTTTGTCTCCTGCCTCCCATTTAGAAAAACAGTCTTAACAGTGCCATCAGGGTACACCCTCTGCTTGTACTGGGGGGTGTGGATCTCTCGTTGGCCATTGGGAAACTCCACTGTTTTCTCCCCGTTTCTGTACAGACAGCACAACAACATAATGCATCACAAAATTAGTTTGTCTCACTTTACACCACAGAGAAATCAAATAAGCACTACAAAATCAGCATCTGTCTTCAAAAGCATTACTTCGACAACTTGACAACAGTTCCATCTTGGAATACGCTTTCCTGCCGGCCATCAGGGTACAGGTTCTTTACAGTCCCATCGGGGAAAAATATCTCCCTCCTACCATCAGGATAATGCTTCTCTAAGGAAAGACAAGACATTTCAAAATGCTTTCGTCCTCACACATGTAGACTAATAAAAATAAATCAACACGGCAGGCTGTATAGAGTTGTTTAACCTTTCTGGTTGTTTGGAAACTGCAAAATCTCCAAACCAGAGGGGTAAGTGGAGTGAGTTGTTTGAGCATCAGAGTAAAAATACACCTAAAAGGACAAAATAACTGAATCAGCACTCATTCTATATAAGGAGAAAACAGTCATGCAGTTGAAGATCCAGATGTCACTGGAGTGCTGTCATGCGCTGCGGTTGGTTAATTAATTGTTAAAACAGTCAAGGGCTAAACGAGGAGTTTATGCTGAAATGCTTATTCAGGCTCTCTTAATGTACAATAACACAAGACTAATTTGGAGTCAGTGTTTTCAGTAACCTTTTTGTTGGAATACATACATGAATTGATTGCAATCTGATGTTAGTGCTGTGCAGCTTCATATGCTTAAACTTATTTGTAGTAAGTAAAATGTTTGACAGTTTTTTATATAAAACAGCAGAGAAGGCTGCATAACATAATAATGTAACAAAATCAATATTCAGAATGCCCCACATATACAACACAGTTGTCAAGTGCCAACAAGAAATAACTATGAACAGATAATTTAATATTATTACTGTTTTTACAATACATTTTATTACAGTATAAACCGACTGGCCACTTCATTAAATACACCTGTTTGTTTTTACATTTCATTTAACATAGTCCATCCGTTTTTTTGCATACTTTGTTAGCCCCCTTTCACCCTGTTCTTCAATGGTCTACACCCACAAGACCACCACAGAGCAGGTACTAGTTGGGTGGTGGATCATTCTCAGCACTGCAGTAACACTGATGTGGTGGTGGTGTGTTAGTGTGTGTTGCGCTGGTCTGAGTGCATCAGACACAGCAGTGCTGCTAAAGTTTTTAAACACCTCACAGTCACTGCTGGACTGAAAAAAGTCCACCAAGTCAACAGCGTCCTGTGACAACTGATGAAAAACAGAGTGAACAGTGAGTGGACACAGTGTTTAAAAACTGCACTGCTGTGTCTGATTCACTCAGACCAGTGCAACACATACTAACACACCACCACCACATCAGTGTCACTGTAGTGCTGAGAATGATCCACCACCCAAATAAAACTTGCTCTATGGGGGTCCTGACCACTGAGGAACAGGCTAATAGGGGCTGATAAAGTATGCAGAGAAACAGACTGACCACAGGCTGTAATTGTAGACTGTGTGGTTTACTTAGTTTATATCTACATTGCCTAAGTCATTTAATAAAACATTACAAGTTACGCCTCTGTGTTCCAGGTAAATCTGTGGCACTGACAAAATTATTATAGCGCAACCACTTCCTCTTACGTAGTAAAGTAACTGTCAGAGTAAAACAGGCTCTGCAAAATAAGCACTAAAGAGGAACTACATTTGCTGCGTCATGACATTAACACATAAACTAATTGCGCATTTCTCAATTCTGGACATGCTCTGAAGGATATTGATAGTATTTCACCACTTGTTGTCTGGAGAAACAGTGCAAGCCAAATCACTTTAAACAGGTTCTGGTTTACAAAGCAAGACCATTCTAGCTGAGTAGTCAGTAGTGGTGTTAAAAAAAATGGTCAGTTTTATTGCAGATATTTATTGTTTTCACAAGAATTCACACAGAATTTACACGAATGTTTCCAAAAGCTGGTAAATCCAATATTTCATGCTTTATATTTTGCAAAGATTTTCATACCAAACAAGCAGGAGCACAATTTGATTCCCTTCGTTTAACCTCCTTCTGCTGGCCCCAAGCAGCCTCTCCACCAGCAGATTGGAAACCCACTATTTTTATAAATGTTTTTCTCCCTGTAAAGCCCTATTTGGGTTGGATTAGTTTTACATGGGTAATGTAATCATTACGGATTCAGTCACCTTTACCTTTAATAAACCAAGTCTTAGAAATGACCTCAGGTTATATTAATCCCATGTAAATCAACATGTTGGTAAAACACTATCATATCCTGTAGAACAAGTTTCTTACGTGCAGAGATACTCAGAAAAACATTTACTCATGTTCTTTGATGAAGCTGAAGTAAGCTTCTTATTCCCCAGCTTCTTGTCCAGATTTCCCTGTTCCACCTTTAATGGTACAGCAGTTATTATAATGCCTGAAGCACCAGAATGTAACTACTGCATCATTTAAGGTGGAATGAGAAAATCTAAACAAAAGTCTCTTGACTGGAAACCAACTTGAGCCTCGTTGTTATCTGTGGCTAAAATTAAGCTGATAAGTAGTGTTACTGTCCTCTCTCACAAGTAACACTCAGAGCATGTAAAATTACAGACAAAAATGTTGATTTTATGTGGTGAAGTTGACAGTTTGCTGTGCATTTCCAAAAGGTAAATGGTAAATGAAATAACAACTAAATTTAATGTTTTAACGTCTTTTAAACTCTTTTCTGGAATGAAGAAGGTGTAAATTGAGAGGCTGCTTGCATCCTACATAATGATAAAGGTTTCTGAACATATTGTGCATATCGTCAGTACTCATGGAAGACTGACTAAGTGCATGTTTCATTATAAGGAGAGCAAAATTAGTCCTGTTTAACTGGATTTAGTGCAATCCAGTAAGCCAGATATTGAACAAAAATCATTGTGTTTATATAACATTATTGGATCTTTTTTTCTATTCCGATTAGATGTCTGAAAAAATAAACATTGTGACAGTGTGTATCCTGAAAACTTCATGATGTATTGTAATATTTTTGCCATATCACCTACCTCTACATAATCACATGAATAGTTGTAATATGCAGCCTGAACTTAAAAAAGGCCTCACTAATATTAGGAAAAAGATGCTGCTTCCTCCTCTCTCCCTTCTGACCTTTCAGTACGTACCACTGTCCCATCAGGCAGTGTGCGCTTAACATCTCCATTAAAGAACGTTACTGTGACAGATCTCTGATCCACTCCAATTTCCTTTTTAGTTCCATTCCGGAAAACAATGGCACGTGAACCATCTGAGAGAAGCTGTTCTATCTGTAGGATCCAAAGCATTTGGAAAAAGAGTTATGACAGAATTTGATTATAGTTATATTTCCAACTAAAAAAATCAGTAGCCCCACTTACCTTACCATCTGGATATCGTATCTCTTCTCTGACCACAGCTTTACTGCTTTCGACAGCTTCTCGGGTGTAACAGCTCTTCGACTCAGGATCTAATAAACCTGCCTGAAATCACACATAACAATTACTGTTGTGGTCAAAAGTTTTGAGAATGGCACAAATTTTGGTTTTCACAAAGTTTGCTGCCTCAGTTTTTTTAGAACCTTTTGTCAGATGTTTATATTGTATATTGAAGCCCAATTATAAGCATTCTATATGTGAGTTAACTTCTTATTGACAAATACATCCACTTTAAGCAAAGACTTAATATTCACAGTATTGACTCTTCTATAAGGATTCTGCAAGTCACCTCGGCATGCTGGATATCAGCTTAAGGGCATAATCTTGAATGATGGCAACCCATTCTTGCCTGATCAGTGCTTGGCGTTGATCACAGTTTCTGGGTTTTTGTTTGTCCACCCTCTTTTTGAGGATTGACCACAGGTTCTGAATGGGACTGAGATCTGGGGAGTTTCCTGGCCATGGACCCAAAATTTTGATGTTTTGTTCGCCAAGCCACTTCGTTATCACTTTTGCCTTGTGACATGCTGCTCTATCATGCTGGAAAAAGCAATGTTCATCTCCAAATTGCTCCTGGATTGTTGGGAGAAGTTGCTCTTGGAGGATATCTAGGCAAGAATGGATTGCCATCATTCAAGATTTTGCCCAGAAGCTGATATCCAGCATGCCAAGGCGAATTGCAGAAGTCTTAAAGAAGAAGGGTCAACACTGTAAATATTACGTCTTTGCTTAAACTGGATGTATTTGTCAATAAAAAGTTAACACACATATGGAATGCTTATAGGTGTAATTCATTGTACCATACAAACATCTGACAAAAAGTTCTAAAAAAACTAAAGCAGCAAACTTTGTGAAAACCAAAATTTGTGCCATTCTCAAAACTTTTGGCCACGACTGTCACGACTATTGTAATGCAATAAAACATATACAGAAAAAGCATAAAATGTAGCACATTTTAGATTTCATGTTTGATTTCTTTTCAATATTTTAAACTCAACAAATGCATGTCAATTGTACAGAAAATGGCATATTGTTCACTGTAGAGCATGTATTCAATTATTTTCACTTGCAAAATCCAATAAAAAATTTCACAGAGGGTGCTCAAATATTTGTCTGCGCCTGTATATTAGTCCTCAGTTACTGCTGGAGCATTACTGTAAATACAATAGAAGCAAACAGAACAGAAAAATGAAAGCAGGTTTTAGTTAAGGTGCACTGTAAAAACATGTTCTAATATGTTTTAATGTAAAATTAGTAACCTGGTTGTTGTAAAAGTCTGATTTCACTGAACATCTAGTAGTAAGTTTACAAAACAATAATCTGTGTTTTATGTTCTGTTAACCTATTATCTGAACTACAGTGAGCACGAACAGTGCAGTAATATAAAAATTTGGGCCTATACAGTTTCAGTATTACTCATAAGAAACTCCTCTTGTCCTATTCACCTATGTATTGGGTGTGAGTCACTGGACAATACCTCCATCATGTCTGCAGATCCATGCTCTGACTCAGAAGATGTAGTTTTTCCTGTTGAAGTACTGTGTATACTTTCGGGCATAGAACTCTTACTCCAGTCACCTTTGACCCCAATCTGTCTCTCTGCAGGCCGGCACAAGCCCTGAGCACAGAGGCACAGAGAGTTCAACACTAAAACATCTGAGCTGAATATAACACTCACTATATCTTAAACTTGTTAAACCTGATATTTCTCAGGACATGATCCAGAATGAGTTAGATGTAAAGGTTCAGTTAAAGGTGGTAGAGCAAACCTTTCCTCCATAATTACTGGATGGAACTGTATCACTCTCAGCTGGGCTATGAGAGGCTGTGGACGCCCTTGAATTTGAGGAGTCCCTTCCTTTTGAAAAATAGATGACATATAAGATCAGCCTAAACAACTGAAATTTGATCATGCATGTCCAACAGCACACTGCCTCCACTCCTTAAAGACTTTTATAACAAATAATCGTAGTGTATAGACTACTACACTACATGCATTGAGATATACTTTTATATAGTATATATGATACATTTTCTATTTAAATGTGAAACTATAATGCTTGGACAAACAAAAAAACCACTTACTTATAGAACGATTTTTCCTCTCATTCTTCTCTTGACCATTAATAATGGAGTTTCCATTGGTCTATGAGAATAAAAAGTAATACATTACTTTATTAAAAGTTAAAGACCACCCTTTATTTATTTACTTTCCAGTTGTAACGTGGGGGAGTGATGAAATGGACGCATACGCTGAGATGAGTGAGATTCATAAAGGGAAAATCCATAATCAGGGTCAAAACGGTCCAGGGTAAGACAGCCAACACAGAGAGATTGGGGAACAGACATAACGAAAAGGAAAACAGAAAAAAACACAACGGAGGCCAGAATAAACAAACACCAAACAATATCAAACAAAGATCAAACAAAGACCAGCCAACAACTAGGGAAAAACACAGGGATAAAACAGATGAGAACAAACAAGGGCGGAGTCAAGAAACAAGGGGGCAGGACAGGGAAGAATCAAAACAAAGAAAGCTCATGGACAAGACCAAAACAAAACAAAAGCACATGGAGGACTGGGAGGGGCCAATTGTGACACCAGTTAAAAAAATTTTATGGAGCTGTTTTAGAGGAGGTCTGATATAAGATAATCCAAAGCCAAAAGAAAAATAGAGAGGTTTCTGAAATTGAAGATCAAAAATGAATTAAAAGCTACAGAGAAAATGAGACTCATAACAAATGTGCAAGATCTGCTACACCATCAAATAGACAATACTAGGCGTCTGAAAGGATGTGTAGCTGTCTTTAAGTCCTCACTGAGAAAAGGAAACAGACCAAAACGAAGAACATTTGCAAATCAAACAAAGAAGCTGCTGGACTGTGAACAATGGACTGACCACTCCAGAGTCCAGACTCAACATCACTGAATGTGTTTAGGATTATTGGGATGGTGATAAGCAGAAAATACTTTTAACTTCTAAAACTGAATTTTGGAGGTGTGGAAAAATATCCCTCCAGATTTCTTTGAGAAACTGAAAGTGAGTTTACTGAAAAGAACGGAAGCTGTAATAAAGGCAAAGAGTGGGCACTATTGAACTAAATACTAAGCATTGCATATAATATTTTATTGTTTCTTGTTGAGGCTTCTGTGTAAATTTTTGTTAAGTATATATTTCTGCTTTCCTTACACTGAAAAATCAATAATATATTTAATAGCTATTTTGGCTTGAAATTAAATGAAGGTCTGTATATATAACAAAATGACAAATAAGAGGCATTTGATTTCATGCAGCCTCATATTGAGCATTGAATAACTTGTATTTAATGGCTGCTTTGACTGGAAATTAAATGAAAGATTTCTCTGACCATCTCTGACATTTGCACTGCACTCTATCATTTACGCATGTTAATAACAAAAAGTCAAAGGTGGCTCTCCAGCTAAAACTGAAAACAATTACTGGGACAGTTGAGCTTTTTTTAAGCATTTGAGTATTTCATACATTCCACCAACTGAAGAACACTTTTCCTCACCAAATCTTTATT
Source organism: Pygocentrus nattereri (assembly GCF_015220715.1). NCBI lineage: Eukaryota > Metazoa > Chordata > Actinopteri > Characiformes > Serrasalmidae > Pygocentrus > Pygocentrus nattereri. The sequence continues at coordinate 41,039,078 of NC_051214.1, forward strand.
ATGTTATGTAATTGACTTAAACTGGTTGCTGAGACTAAGCTACATATAACAAAGCTGCTTTACCTGCACATGATAATTACTGACCCTGTTCCCTGTTTTATTGAACAGCCTACTGGATTCATGAATTATTAAGAGAGCAAACAATTGAAATTCAAAATCAGGTTTTAACTCTTGCTTTGTGAGAGACGGCAGTAGGCATATTCATTACACAGGCAGAAATTATTCATGAAGCACTGGGTCGATTAGCCGTGTGAACTGCCATAAATTATTACTGGAGCGCTTAACGAGCACTTCAGATCACATTATACACCTGAATGAGTCAATACAAATTAAATTTAGCTGAACAAGTTGACCAGAAACTGCAAAATATATTTTCTTTCAAGCAATGAAAACCAAATGCTTAAACGTTAAATAAATGTAGCCTACTAGACATTTAGAGTTTGAGTTTTAAAACAGATAATTCCTGTTCTTAAACTTGTAGGCTGAGTCACATTCAAAGTGCCTGTAAAGTATACAATTTACACTCATATGTCAGTTGGCAACAACAGCTCACTGTTAATAAATTACACAGATTGTTGACAGAATGGATTATTATTATCAGTTAGATAAAGAACATTTGTGTCTTTATAGCATTTAGCTGTTATTTCATCCCTTATGAATATGTCAATAGGATTCCTAGAAATCTTATAGTAAGTATTCTACACGATACTTCACAAGTACTGTTGGTGAGGATGACAGTGCCATTACCTGCTACACTATACCAACCACTCCTTTATAAATTACTAAAGGCCAATGCTGTAGGAATATTATATGGAAGTGAAAATATCACTGATTATTATAGGAAACTATAGAAATCTTATCGTTACTTACTATATTGCTACATTTTTATTTCCACACTATAAAAGTTCCATTTTGCATTATGCCTAACATCATCCCTTTACTGGTGTTGAATCACTATAACTGCTGTTATAAATGCTGTTATAAATGTTGTGCCTTATTTATTACAGCAATGGCAATTTGGCATATTGTTCGTATTTAATAGAACACGCTGACCATGTTCTCTGCTGTTGCCTCCTTCCTTGAGCTGACAGCAGGCGTGGAGCTCCTTCTGTAGGGAACTGATCCAGCATGAGCAGCAACCTTCCTGCATTCTGCACTCTGTAACATAACATATTACTTTGCTTACTACTGTCATCTACATATGAGCAGTCAAATAATACTTAAATATATTGAAATAGTGTAGAAGATTTACTGTCTAGATAAGGGTGCACATGCAAAAGCCATGAAGTGAGATGATCAACATCCTGAGATTTGGTAAGTTGTTGCTAGGTAGTTGCTATGGTATTGCAGATTGTTGCTGGGTTTGATAATTGCTGCTATGGAATCTCAAGTGGTTGCTAGGTTGTTGTTAAGGTGTTACTGGGTGGTTGCTATATTTTAGGTTGTTGCTAGGATGTTGCTATGTAGTTTCTAAGGTATTCAAGGTGATAGGGTGTCACTAGGTGGTTGCTATGATATTTTAGGTTGTTGCTAGGGTGTCGCTATGTGGTTTCTAAGGTATTCAAGGTGATTGTTAGGGTGTTGCTAGGTGGTTGCCATAGTGGTTTAGGTAATTGGTATGTTATCCCAGGTTGGTGGCTGCTGCGGTATCTTGGGTGGTTGCTAGGAATTAAGCAGTTCATGGTTGTTCCAGGTAGTTGATTTATTATTGCTAGGTAGTTACTATGGTCTTCAGTTGTTGCTGGGGCATAATCCATATCCATCATTACACAAATGGTATCTCTATTCTTTATGCTTGAGGCTCTTTCTCAGCTATACTAAAAGGAAATCACATGCTGATCACATGTCACTGATGCATTTGCATCACACTGGCACAGATCATGCTGTGTTGAGTAATTCCATTCCAAAAACAGAAAAGCCTGCACTACTCGATCACATGGTGTTTGGGCACGCCAGGAACATTATGCTCAATTCCAAACTTCTATTCTGTGCAATTAAACTCAGGAGCATCAACCTGAAGAACGTGCTCTGCAGTGAATCCTAAACCTTGTTTAAAAGAGAGCTTGATGCGCAGATTGTTTTTGGCTCTAAGACCAAAAGGTGTGAGCTGGCAGCAGTAGGTCCACAGCAGAATGAGCTTAAGCAACAGATGAGTCGGTGGATGAAATCCTTTTAAATTTAAGGTGAAAGAGAAATTCCATTTGGACTTAGTGGGGTGTTCTCTTCATTGCTTTTTGCTGCTTGTAATCTTCCTGTGGTCCAAACACAAGATCAGGCCAAACCCTCCTACCAATGTGGGCTACATTGGGAAAAATACAGAGGGTAAATTCATGATGAATGGGCAACGTTTTCACATATTGTACGAGGTCTTACAGAGAAGGAGGAGCAAATCTCTGGCCACTAAAAAGTCTAGTTCTTTAACAAACAGACGTGTTAAACAACAGATTTAACAAAAGTCAAAGACCACTCTTTATTATTTAATTCACAGTCAAAAAGGTTATTCATTTTTCAGCATCAGGAAAAAATGCAGGCGGAAAATGTGTTTTTAACAGAAATGTATTCAGAAGCCTCAACAACCAAATATATTTTCTGCATTAAATATTTATTACAACTTCCATTCTTTTCAGGAGACTCGCTTTCAGTTTTTCAAAGAAATCTGCAGGAGTATTTTTCTACACCTTCAAAGTCCAGTCTTAGTAATTGGTCGCATTTTCTGCTTCCCACAATTCAAGTAATCCACATTCAGTGATGTTGAGGTATGGATCCTGGAGTGGTCAGTTCGTTGGTTTGAGAAGACCAGAAGCTTTGTCTATTTGCCCATTTCCTTATATTTAGACAGGTCCCTTGACAGCTACACATCCTTTCAGACTCGCTGAGTTGTCTTCTTACAGTAGAAGGATGGACAGAAACATCTGTAGACTTTTTCAGGTCTGAAGTAAGAGCTTGATTTTCTCCTCTCTCTCAAAGATGAAAGCTTTAAGTGCTGTTTATCTGTTGGGGACAGTTTTGGTGGTCTACCAGGTCTTGCACGATTATTAGGAGTCCCATTTTCTCTGCAGCTTTTAATCACTTTTTGTCCCCTTTCTTTTGCAATTGGATTATCTTATATTTAATCTGCTCAAATATATCTCCTGAAAAATAACTTCTGACCGAGTTTTAAATAAATGAAGGGCAGTCTGCCATGTGTTAAAAGCGCAGTACTGTATGTGTTAAGTAAAACAGACTGTGTTGTCTGTAACTGGACATTTTGTAATTTTTAAAAACATCTATTTTTAGAGTGCACAAAAACACCAAAGACAAGTCTACATGCCACTGCTTATCAGCCTTACATAGTAGCTGCATCAATAACCATTTAAAGTAAATTTGCACTTAATTTATTTTAGGGCAATGACTATTGATTATATCAGTAATCAAGTAATCTAGTTATTATTTTAATGACAAATAATACACACGCAATTTTGAACAGAATACACTTCATTTTACTGCATATACATGACTTCATACGCATAAATACAAACATACAGTCATTTGTAAGATCCTGTTGGTGTGGGTTTCTTCTATTTCAGTAGCGCTTAAAAGCAATCTGAGCACTAATTAGTCCCCCTATGTGGGGAATGCTGAAACTGTTGAACATGGCATTCTATTAACCTGTGAATACCCTGTTTAACATTCAAATGACTTGGTGAATACTTGTCAAATGACAAGTATTCACTAAGCTGATTGATTGAGAATGTAAGTTTTAACTTTTAATTTAAATTTTAGAGTAATCGATTTTAATTGAGTAATCATGACAGCCCCAATTTATTGAATGAGATGATTGTGTACCTACCTCAGAGCTTCTACTATAAAAGGTTGGTTTGAAGGTTTGGAACATAATAAAAGCAGATCCATCTCTGCTAACTTTCCAAAGGCAAGGAATGTAATAGGGTAGCATTTCACCTGCGTTTTCAATTACTTCTCTTCAGTATCACTAGTGATGGTTCATTTTCAACAAGGTGTTCTAGATAAGTAATTATTAATGAAGACATGTCAAGTAATGGAGTGACTGACACTGATGAGTGTTAATAATAGGGCCTAGGTCTAGTAAACTGCCCTCGGAATTCATGGGTACAATTACTTTTCTATTTTTTCAGTAAAAATAATGCTTTACTCTGCTGAATTCTCAGAGCTCTGATGACATCACTTTGTACAGAATGTAGACATAGAAATTTTTACTTTACTTCACCACAGTCTGTTGCTGTTAGCTTAGTCATCACTAACTGCCACTTTTAAAATGGGTTTAGCAAGAAATGTGTTTTGGAAACATTTCAGTTCTGTAATGTTTCCCAGCCAAGTGGTTAGAACGCTGATCTCTAACCACAGGATGTATATAAAAACACAAAAGAGCATTAAAAAAGGAACTGCAGGGATTTTTTGTCACCGTTAGATTCAGAACCAGTCAATTTATTTATAAAAACAGGTTAACTTACTTCTACTTAATATGATGCAACACATCAGTTACGACATGGTAACAGAAATACTTTCTGAAATAACCTCTTATCCTGCAGACTTACTGCTATTTACCAATGTAAACTTCAAACCAGTTGGGTTGAATAGATTGAGTTTTATTGAGCTTTTTCCGTGATGTACATCTCAGAATCATCTGTTTATTATTTGGCGTGTTCATTCTGATTAGCATAGGGTGCCTTATATTTGAAATCTAGATATTTGAGGCCAATCTGCAAGAAACCAGCACACTGAGCGACAGTTCTAGAGCTCAATTTGAAACTGGCCATGTGATAAGACACTGTGAAAACTTGCCAAAGATGAAATCTACCCAGGTACATGTTACTTACTAGCAGCTAGTGTTTGTTGTTGTCTGTGTTGTGTAGTGGATAGTGGATAAGATAAAACTTAATTCACATTAGCTGGAAAATGTTGATTTCATACCAGCCCACTTTCTCCTACATACAGCCGAAACCTTTAAAGATAGTATAATTCTGGCGATGTTATTGTTACTATTTGTATGCACACATGTCAATAACAGGTGTACTATATGGCCAAAGGTATGTAGATGCTTGAACATCATGTATTATTACACTAGTAAAAATGTATTTGGCATAGCAGTAAAGAATCCAAACCCTAGCCTAACCAGGGGACTAGTCGTATGTCTGGAGAAGTGAAGTTTATTTGTCTGCTCGCAGGTACCAGACACCTAGCCAGCCTGTAAAACACTGGGCTGATGCAGTTTAATAGCATGGACTGATGCCAAGATTAGGCACATGACAAGTGACAGGTGTGACATGACCATGTAGGGATAAACAAGAATAGACAGAAGAATGTTCTAATGTCACAGTCCAGGCACACACAATACTGAATATGATGACATATAACACAACACTAAACACATTACAGAGCAGTACATTTCTACAGCAGTCTATAGTGTAATGATATGAAACGTTTATTACAAAATGTTCCGGAGCAGGGCGCCCCGACACTGGTCCTGGAGATCTAAAACCCTGGAGAGTTTAGATCCAACAAACCTTTCTCTTCAGATGCCCCGAAGGCCTTCATTACCAGGATCAGGTGTGTTAGATTAGGGTTGGAGCTGAACCTAGCAGGGCAGTAGATCTGCAGGACCATTGTTAGAGGAACGAGGTGTCTACAGTTTATGTGTGAAGCTCACCATGCTTGGGGTTCCTGGGTGAGGGGTGGACCTGCCAGGGCTGTGGTTTGGTCTCTTATGTTCAGATGGATTAATATGGCTCAGCAGCAGCTTGTTTTCTCTGGTGAGGGCATCCACACGACTTTGCAGCTTGCTGTGAACCTGCCACCACTCGCATTCCCGTTCTTTCAGCTGCGCTTTTATAGACTGAATCTGCTGTCTGAGGTCCTTTATACAAACAAGGAAAGCACAGGCAGCATGTGAAAACGGGACTTCTTCTTAATGAGGGGAGGAGAAGTGGTATGTAGGCTGTGAACTTAAATGGGATTTATGAAAGAAACACTTACACTGTTCAAATAAAGTAAATGGTTCTCTGCTTGAACAAGTTCTAAGAAAAATCTTTAATTTATTTGAAGAACCTTACATTATGTGGAGGTACGTTAAAATCATAAAATGTTTTTCACACTCACACATCTTATTCACAAAACTGGTTCTTTTAAGAATCATTGAAAATCACCAATGAAAAGAGGTTCTTTAGCATCACACCAAAGACCCCCTTTTTGTCTCATTTTTAAGAGTGTAATGCTTGTGTAAAATGCTGTTTAACTTCTTTATTAGTATAGTTTTACCTGAGCTTTGTAAATGTCCATAGTGCCTTCATCAGGTGGGCGTGGTAAGGATCTTGGGGTGCAATTATTAGCAAACTGATCCATTTTAGCTCTAGTCAAAAAGCAAAGTATACATAATATGTAATTTAACATTTTTCAAGGCTTTCCAATGAGCATAAAAACATTATGAGCACATAAATACAAACAAAATCAAAAGCATTACAAGAGCGAAGTAAGTGAAGCTCATGCTTGTTGCACACACAATTTGTATTTTAGGTCAAAAGGTGAGTAAGTACAGAACATCAGCTTACATTGTGGGTAATATTTTAATACATGTTAAATATGTTAAACCATGTTAGCAAGGGGTCAGTGTGATTTTTTTCTGTTTAGTGAAATGCATGCTTAATTGTGCAATATCAGGAGAATGATGTGACAGTATCATATGCATAATAATCATACATTACTCATATTTTATTTTAGGCACATGTAAAACATTTTGTGGCATTTATGTTCTGTATGCCCTGTATTGTGCCTCATTTAAAAAGCAGTCTGGTCTGAAATGCTCCTTATAACTACAGCATGATTGGGTGGAGCTTAAGTGCTGTAGGGTTAGGGTTAGCTGTTATTTTTCAGGACATCATAATAATGAATTTAAAACGGCTTGTTTTTTGCAGTTTAGTTTTATAAATGGACCATATGGTCCTGGCGGTAAAGGGACATTTTGTTCACGTGCTATGTCAAACGTCAAACACTGAAAATTTCATGATACTGACCTTTTAAACCTTTCCGTTTTGCCCTTTCTGACAAACTCCTTTGTGTACAGTACATTATGGGTTCTTGCTACATTATGAAGTCCTGTCCCGTCATGTTTACGTACACTTCGTTCTGCTACTACCTCCATCACTTACACATGTTATGAATGAAGACTAAGTTGCAGAAGCAGCCATACAGGCCCAGGTCTCTGCAGGCCTTCTTTCTTTCCTGTTTCCATCACATCGATATAAGCTTCATCTGTCTATAAAACCATACTGCAGAACTTGTGATGGACTTCTTTGTTCAAATTCCAGTCAAATTTAAGTGTACAGTGCTGATAAAATGTTTACGTTCTGCAGTGCAGTTTCTTTATTTCTCCTCTCTCCTTTCAGCCTCCTGTTAATGGTGAATCACTGTATGTGATTGCTCTGGTAGTTACTTTGGCTGTTATTTTGGGATTTTTCTGTTGTAACTTCCTGTGGTCTTCCTAGAACCTGGTCATTGCAAATTGCATATCTGCCTAGCAGTTTCTTTCCTTTTTACAGGATATTCCATACTGTTTATTTTGCAATGTCTATATGCTCTACAATGATTCTAACAAAGCATGGTTTAACCTGTATGACAGAGCTGACGATCTTCACTTTAGCCTCATATTCACATTTTGTCTGAAATATTAATTTCATGAATAAGATAAATAATTTTATTTCATGATCTCAATATGTATGCTTCTCATACTCTTCTGTATTTGAGGTACGGAAGCTCTAAACGGCCATGGATTTGGGTTTTTTAAACTCAATTTTTTCATGATAAAGTTATTTTCATGTGTTTTCAAATAGCAAATGTATATAAATATCACAATAGAATGAACATTTTCTCTAGATCTTGAGATATTTATGCCATTATCAAGACATAATGAATTTTATCTTGATAAAACAATGTCTGTTATGTTGTGATTTATGTGTAATTATACAAATACAACACAAGATCTTGAGAAAACAACATTCATTTTGCTGTCATAATGACATTAATACCCCAAGATCTTGAGAAAATAACTTGCTATCACTGAAAAACAGAATAAAAAAAACATGAAAATCAATGTTCCTTTAGGGCTTCCGTAGTCGGACAGTCATCTGAAACAAAAACACGTGGCTCAGCTTCATGCAAAAGAGTTGGTCATAGAGATTCACCAAAAACCCTGTGCTTTGTGCTTCTTGACACAAATCTTTAGCTCACAGCAGATTAATTTCCTGATCACAGAGTCAGCGCAAAGCCATATAAAATATATGATCATTGACAATGATCTGCAGTGGTTCCCAACCAGGCCCTCTAGACCTCCAAGACAGTGTACATTTTTACTATAACCCAATACGTAGAGATGAAGGAAAAATGTGAAGACCATATTGGCAACAAAAATCTGATAAAGTTTTTGCCCAAGCAATGTCTTAAGCCTATCCCTTAACCAGCTCTTCAAGTCTGATTCATCATAAAGGAATATTCCAGAGTCTTTTACTAAGCACAGGTAAACTCCTTTTAACACTAATTCTTCAACAATACCTGATGAAAGTCAGGGCTTTGTCCTGCTCTGTTTTCATCTTGTCCAGCATGAAGTAATTGCTTGCTGCAGCTCTGATTTCCAAACCACTGTTTCCCTGAACTTTCTTCGGTGGTTCTCTACCTGTAGAAGGTAAAGATTCTCATTTCAGTTCACTTCAATCTAAACTAGTGCCCCTATTTATGAATATCCAAAGGTGGTATTGCTTTATCTTGATGGCCCACTGTAGATACTTTGTAGATACTGTAGACACAATTCTAGGTTTGACTTCACATCTAACCATAACCTCAACCACAATCTTGGTCATAATTCTACTCCAATATAACACTATAGGTAATGAACTAATTTTTAACAGATACCTTACGTCTGAAAGTATTAGACTAGTAGACATCCTTCGAGTTAGTGAATTCAGCTACTTTAATGTCACCCATTTCTGACTCAAGCCATCGATTGTGCACACATTGTTTGTATAAATTGAATTGAATAATATAGGGCAAAAAATCACTATGCCCATTACCAGGCATCTTCTAGAAGGGCAAAAAGCCCCAGTATTGTGCTGTGGAGTAGTGTAACTGCCTTTCCTGGAGTGATGGAGCTCCATCTGGGAGTAGCATTTGTGATCCTCATCTAATCATCCAACATCTGAACCAGACCTCACTAATACTCTTGTGGCTGAGTGCAATCAAGTCCTCACAACAATGTCCCAACATCTAGTGTTGAGAGGAAGAGTAAAGGCTGATACTGCAGTAAAGAGTGAGAAATGGCCTATGCTAACAATTTGAGCATTTGTAGATAATCTATAGCTGTCAAACCAAAAAAGTGTGGCCAGAAATTAAACTTCCCTGAAAATAATTTTTCTTACCATTTGTAGATTGTTGAGTATTAAACCCTCTGTCTTCAGCATTGTCTTTTCTGGGAGACTTGATCTGAGGGAAGATCGTAGTGAGGAGGTTTGAATTGCAGAGTATTCTAGAGTCACTGTTCCTCCCTGTTTCCCTTTTACATTCTGGCAGAACACTTCTTTTTGCAATTTCCTTGACTTTCTCAGTCTCGAACCAGCGTAAGCACTGGAGTTCAGAGTCACTGGCCTCCTCAGATGAGCTGGAAAACTGTGCAGAGAGGCAGCAAAGAGCTTTTATTCCGTTCGTTGGACAGTCCCCAGTCTCACTAGGAGCATCACTGGCATAGTCCTCATCAGACAAATCCAGATTCTGATTGTTGCAGTTCAGTCTTGATATATTAGGAGGCCCTGGAAGTTTGTGTGACTCAGAATCATCTTCAGAACTAGTGCTACCACCAGAATTGCTGTCAAGTAATTGCATTACTTCAGTAGTTAGGCTTGGTTCTGCACTGACAGTGTGACCATCCAGAATGTTGGGTGAAAGACCTCTTCTTTCACCCACTCTGACAATGTGGTCATTTATCTTTTTAAAGCTAACTCTTTCTTCGTGTGGCCTAGCTTTGAGGTCTCCCTTACTATCAGAATGTTTAGCATAGCTTTGTCTGAGCCTTTCATTTTGGAACTCGCTACTTCTCTTTGGTTCTTTTGCAAGTCCTTCACTTTTTTGTGAGGAGCTGCTCTCATCTTGAGTCAAAGCATGACAGAGAAATGGAGACTGATTTCTATTACTTGATCTATTGAAATTACCAGGCCATTGTTTCTGGATGTCACATGGAGGAACACCACTATTCAAAGGCCTGTCCACTGAAGATCTCTGATCACTGAAGTATGTGCCTTCATCTTTTGCCTTTCTCAGTGAATCCTGTGATGCTAGACATCTGTGTTTAGTGTAAAGGCCGCAACTCATCCAAATATCTTTGTCACTGTGCTGCAGCAAGGAGGCCGAATGTCTTTGCTGCTGGGCAGAGTTCATGTTCTTGGCCTGCTGGCTACAGGATACAGGCTGAATCTTCTGTATGATGTCCTTGCTCTTCCCGATTCTAGATGTGCCATCCCCTTTACGAAGGAAGTTCCTTTTCTCAGTCACTGTGACCCCTGTTGTGATCTACAGAAGGTACACAGCAAAATCACCATTGAATGATTAAAATCTACAAACGTGCTTAATGCTAAAAACCCAATACTAATACTGCTGTGTGTGAAATGTTATTCTTTGTTGAGCTGCTAGCGAGCAATGGGGGTAAAATGGGGGGGGTGATAACCCTTTTCTGTCAAGATAACTCTCACCTCTCCACAAAGATGGTCATGAAAAGACAAAACAGACAACAACTTCAGCTTTCTTGACAACAACAATTGTGTGCAATTGCTTTGATAAAATCAACTTTTACACACAGTAAACCCAATTTATTTAATATTGACTTGCTTGCTCACCCACAAAGATAAAAATCCAGTTTTCTTTCAGTGTTGTGAATCAGACACAGTTCCATCAAAATATACATCAACAATGTTACTGGGTGTAAAGACACATAGTTTAACAGAAGAAACACCAAAACACATTTTATGCTTACTATGATAAGGAATTGATCAGTATAGGTAGCAGAAAACATGCAGCAAGTCCAGAGATTCTCTTAGTGAGGGTCTCCAACTTTATAATTGGTGTACATCTCACTAATACATTTTTTAAAATTTATTTACATGGAGAATTCTGTCAAATTAGTTCAAACTGTGGTCCAAAAGTAAAAAACAAGGATTATGCTATTATTTATTTAAACCCAAACATTACTTGAAATAAGCTAAATATATACAAATCGGCTATAGCTAAAGCTTAAAGCAGAGCAAAGTAGCTTAAGTCCTCGTTTTCTTTATATTTTTATCCTAACTTCTACTAGGCCATCAGCACAAACTGAGACAGAGTGGACATAAATGTTGTGGCTGCCAAGCTGGTCTGATTGGTGTTGAAAGGACAAATTGGCTCTTCTTAACATTTGGGTTGTGACTCCTGACCTAACCTGGCTTTTAATGCAGAGCCGGTCGGATTTCTCGCTCATCCAGTTGTGTTGTTGTTATGTGCACCTCATAGAGTGTCCGGGCGCTGCACTTCAGCACTTCAGCACTTCCAAGTTCCACCTTATGTGCTCCGTCAACATTACATTCTAAATTAAAATTTTGTTTTAAAATTGATTTTTGACATGGGCGGCACGGTGGCGTGGTGGGTAGCGCTGTCGCCTCACAGCGAGGAGGGCCTGGGTTCGATTCCCCGGCTGGGTGACCAGGGTCCTCTCTGTGTGGAGTTTGCATGTTCTCCCCGTGTCTGCGTGGGTTTTCTCCGGGTTCTCCGGTTTCCTCCCACAGTCCAAAGACATGCAGTCAGGCCAATTGGACATGCTAAATTGCCCCTAGGTGTGAGTGACTGTCTGTGTCTGTGTGTCTGCCCTGTGATGGACTGGCGACCTGTCCAGGCTGTATCGTGCCTTTTGCCCGAAGACTGCTGGGATAGGCTCCAGCACCCCCCCGCGACCCTGACGGAGAAGCGGCTTGGAAAATGGATGGATGGATGGATGATTTTTGACATTTGTGAATCGATTCAGAATCGATCACGTCCGCATCGCGATGCAGCTAAGAACTGATTTTTTCTCGCATTTTCTGAATTTTGAAGCAGGAAGTGAGACTGTATCCCTGTCCTCATGGCTACACGGTGAGCAGTTAGATTTAATTTGTGCTTTAATAAAAGTTATGATTTAATGTGTGTACAACTGTTCAAAGCTGTTCTTGCTAGTCATGTACTGGGCCAGTGTTTTTGAGTTCTGCTCAAAATTAGCTAAAATGATTTGTACCACAAAAAAAAATCACTACTGAAACAGTTGGTAAAGTTATGACGTGTTATGACTGTTTTGTTAGTGAGAGAATGGAATGTTCAAACATTTTTTTTATTAAATAAACATATTTAAGCTTTAACATTTATCATTTTAGTCTGAAGTCCAAGTCAGTTAAAATTCCAAGATGTTTATTTAACTCTGACGTTGAACCAATTTGGCAGAATGATCCATAAAAACAATTTAGTTAAAAAATCAGACATTATAAATATCTACACTAAAACATTATTTTTGTTTTTACATACACTTTTTAAAATATTTTTTCCTGATTGAAAATAATGCAATTTACTTAGTTTAAATGACTTTTTTTATTATTGAATTTAAAATAACAGGACAGGGGTGGTTGGAGGACCTCCAAGCAGAAGGCTGCTTAGGGCCCCAAGAATTTTACACACAGCCCTAATCGGAACTGTTTATGATGGAGGTGCAGAATATTCTTTACACAAAATTATACCTGCTTATCAGGTCTTTGAACCTCTTTATCCACTTTGAGCTGTTCTTCAACAAGATCTTCAAACGTTTTCTCTTGCTCTTTCAGTCCTGGACGAATGGGCCTGAATAAAAATGACAGTATTAATTAAGATAATTAAAGTATAATGCTTCTGCAGGGATCCCTTATTTATTATATTAAATTAGATTGTTTTGTATATGATTGTAGACACTTTTTTCCCTAGTATGTGCAGTAAAGTCTATAAATCATTTTCTGATTAATTCATTTTATTGAGAGTTTAAGTGTGACCTTTCTTCTGGGTCTGCTGGCAGCTTTCTCCTCACTCCAAAGGGGCTGATAGAGCATTCTTCCTCCACATACTCTGGGTTCTCCTCTTCAACAGGAGATAAGCGTCGCTGCTCTATGCCAACAGGCTTTGGAGGAATGCAATCTAAAACACAAAAACCATGACCCCTTCAAACAGTGTTTGGCCATTTATTGTGTACAGCATTACAAATCTGTTTGCATTAACACTTATTATGAATGTTTTGATCTCTTTTGCAAAACAACCAGACAGACATCTTTGTATATGTGTGTCTAAACTATTTTTGCAACTCCAAAATTTACAAGTTGTTAAGTAAACACATCTAAGAGGGGTAATAAAGCATCTGGATGGGATCACGTCCTCGAGCCTCCATGTGAATCATTCTTTTTACACTCCAAGCAAGCTTAGACTTGTCTGAACTAGATAGTGATGTACTTAGCTTTATGGATCCAAAAAAAGATAACAATAAAAGAACACCGACATAAATAGTAACAGATCATAAAACAGCTCCTTGTAGAATGTAATACGTCCTGTTTTTTTAAAATAGATGAATGGAGAATGTGGTAAAAATACATTTATGTCCAGTTTATTCATTAGATATCTTCTTACTCCAGTTGCCCAGTAGAGACTTTTTTTAACATTCCTGCTAATCATCAATAGCCTGAACACATTCCCGTCAACTCAAATTATGATGCTTCATATGCTTGACAAATGAGGCATTTACACTGTGTAAATGGCTCTATCTCTCCACTTGATCTCTATTGCACAACCATAAACACATCATCGCACATTACTCTGAAAAGGAAACTCCCAAAGAACCAGCTGAAGGAGGATTTGGAGAAAAACGTCACCTAAAAAGATGACAAATATGGCACGGCTGCTAGTGGCTGATGACATTTTTTACGTACCGTTTTTGCTTGGGTCATTCTCTCATGGGAAAAGTGGCATATCTTCTGAGCCTGTTGTGACGTGCCTCCTCAGGCATGGGAAGTGCTCTGGCAACAAGTCTGAACAACTTAAAACAGCAGCACAGAGAGCCACTCTGAAGCACTGTGCAGCAAACAAGCTCCTCACGCAGCTCGGGAAAGATCAGCCATTATGTATGCTGCCTTAAAACGCATACAAGGAGAGTATTTTTGTATTTTGTGTTTTAAATAATTGCTGATTTTTGTTGAAGCTCCTGGACACAAAACACAGGATTTTTGAGCCTATAGAGAGGACAATGGCAAACCTGAATGACACCTGTACGGTCGGAAATCCGGATTTGTACAAGTTCTACTTCTCCGTGATGATAGGGGAGTTTCTTCTGGCTCTTCCTCTGAACATTTCGGTGATGTACATCTTCATCTTTAAACTCAAATTCTGGAAATCTAAGAGTAACAACGTCTACTTGTTTAATCTTGTGCTGGCTGACATCCTGCTGCTTATATGTATTCCGGTAAGGGCGTCCAACTTTCTGAAAGGAGAGAGGCGCAGTGAAAATAACACAACATGTAGAGCTGTCCTCTTCCTGCTGTTCCTGAACCGTGGAGCCAGCATTGCCTTTCTGACCATCATTTCCATTAACCGTTACTTCAGTGTGGTGCACCCAGGGATCCAAAACTCGCTCAAGATTTTGAAACGCGCATTTATCATCTCCGCTCTTATCTGGATCTTGCTGCCCCCTTTGACCATACCAACCATGCTGAAAACTTTTGAGTGCTGCACTGATAATGAGACTGTGGAGGAAAATGTTGTCATCGACGTCCTCAGAGAGGTTGTGTTTTTCAGCCAGGTCCTGATCCCTTTCACAGTCCTTGTCTACTGCACCGTATGCATCACCAAACGGTTGAAGATGAAGACGGTTGGCGACAGGGCCAAACTGCGGAGGGCCGTGTTTCTGGTCACCTCAGTCATGGTGGTCTTTTCTCTCTGTTTTTTGCCTTCTGCCACATCGAGGATGGTGCTGTTGCTCATGAGAGCGAAGGACGACCTCACAGTGGGCGAACAGAGAGCGGAGGATATCGCAATTCAGATTCATGACGGCCTTATGTGCCTTTCCTACTTGGACTGTTTGTTGGATCCAATTGTATACTGTCTCAGCAGCACAAAGTTCAAGAACGTATATTTATCAACCTATCTTCCCTTTCTGATGAAAGAAGGAGATACAGAGTGAAGCCAGAAAATGAGTGAATGTAACAAAAAAAAGTATGCACACACACACTACATATATATATATATATATATATATATATATATATATATTTTTTTTTTTTTTTTTTTTTTTACACACACACACACCGCTGCTGTTTGCTTATTGTTTGGTATTATTTATACAGTCTGTAAATTGTAAATATGATCAAACATGATGCCCAGTAAAAGCACTACTACTATTTGACATTCTCATTAGAACTAAAGAACAGCAGGGTCAGTCCTTCATGCCACAAGGAGGTCCCCCACAGCTGGGGACATAGTGGAACTGACCTATAGTGTTGCTGCCACTGGAACTGCCACTGTTGCTGTGTATATTTACATATAACCGCGACCCTGACGGAGAAGCGGCTTGGAAAATGGATGGATGTATATATAAATCAAACATTATCAAACATTATCAAACTTGAACAAAATGGCCTCAAACACATAGACTTCATTACAATTCTGTTTAATTTAATAATCTTACAGATATAATTTAGAACTGTCATTTTCTATGCTACTATATATACTATAAAAAACTGAAATTTGTAACACTGACTCAATATGTGAATCACTTTGTTGTCAGCTGCCTGTGTTGTATTGTTACTATAAGTGGTATTCTGTTATTGGCTAAGCAGTGGTTTCTTTTTTAAGCAGTGTTTTAATTTTATATCTACCTATCAGAACATTTTAATATAGTTGATCACTGAGATGTACATAATTTCTTATGCCTTATGGCTTTTGCATTAGCATTTTTTGTTCATTTTTATTCTTGCATAACAACCATACACTATATTTTTATGATTTTTTTGCTTGTTGTTTGGTATTATTTATACAGTCTATAAACTGTTAATATGATTAAACACGATACTGTCTGACTGAGTGATGTGCCCAGTAAAAGCACTACTACTATTTGACATTCTCATTAGAACTAAAGAACAGCAGGGCCAGTCCTTCATGCCACAAGGAGGTCCCCCACAGCTGGGGACATAGTAGAACTGACCTATAGTGTTGCTGCCACTGGAACTGCCACTGTTGCTTTGTCAAAAAACTTTACAAAACATTTAAGAAATCCTATTTAGGCGAATGAAAAAATGTAGCATGCAACTGACTTTTTGTGAAAATATGTTAATTATTTATATCAAACCATTACAATATTTATTTACAGTCCACAGAACACTTTGAAAAGCTATGTTACAAAGCTGGACTTTGTTGTTAGCTCATCAAAACTAAGCAGCCTGGAAAAGATATCTACATAGAATATACCAAAAGACTAACATTAGCATGGCTGCATTAAAAACTGCAGTGGATCTTTTCTAACAGCATGATCTGTCACACTTATACAAATGTCATTTCAATTTGAAACACACCCTAAATATAGCTTGAGTTGAGGCACTACAGTTTTTCATTGGGTTGAAAGGAATTTTTGCCAGCATTTTTTTGTCAGACCTTGCCAGTCCAGTCATTAAATAGTTGCTATGAAAAAACATGTTTGTAGGAAAATATGGATGGACTAACTGAGCACTCATGACAGCTTGAACTAAAATGTTTGCCTTAGTGTCACCAACTACACTAAAGGAATATTGACACTAATAAAGGGACCAGAGTCCACATGTCCAATGGCGACGTCCGCATTGTCACTAGGTTAGAACAGAGGGGCAGTCACAGAAACTTCATTTGCCCAGTGCACAGAAATTAGTGGAGCAGCCCTGTTCTCTGCCAGTTTTGTGTTTGCTTAGCACAGCTAAGTGCTTAGCAGTCTATTCAGACCTCACTAAACTGCTGCGGCTCAAAAAGACCCCAGGGCAAACTTATACAAGACGGAACAAGTGCTGATATGCAGTGGAGGGGCGGCTGATGATATGTCTATATAAATGATTGGCAGAAAATGGCAAAAGAAACAATGGGGAAAAGAATAAATAGCTGCTTTTATGTGCTTTTATGTATTATTAATAACCTTATTGAACAGCCTACCAGATTGCGGTGTTGGCTGAGAAGCACAGGCTGGTTCTTCAGACTCCAGTCGAATTCTATTAAGCACAGTGTTGGAGGAGTCCTTCCTGGAATTTAGCAGACTGTCTGTTTGAATGGCCAGATTAGTCTCATTTGCAGGTGAATAGCCATTGTCCTGAGTCAAGAAATCGGGGGATAACTTCAGTCCTGAAAGGAAGAGGAGACAAGTGATGTTTTAGAGCACTACAGGGCTTAAAATGCAAACTGTATATAAAAAATGGATGTGTAAAGTGCACTGTTTAGTATTTTAAACTGTATTGTGCATTTTTATGAAAGAAAAGAAGACACAGTTCTACTGAAGCTGTGAAAGCTTTGAAAATTTTGTGTAAAAATTGTAGCAAGCTCTTATTCCTTCCCGGAACTAAGTTCAATAACTGGGTCTGGATTGAGTCATTTACCATAACAAGTCTCTTCACGAAGCTCACTATAATTAATTTCAGTCACGCAAGCATTTACATGTAAATGAATCCTTTAAGGTTTCCAAATAACTATCATCCAAAAGCTTTCACTGTAACAACACAATCTTCAGATTTGCACCAGTCATATTCATAAAACATCAAAAAATATTCACAGTCTCATGATATTACAAACGGGTCATTAACTTTGCATTTAACTATGTACCTACTACTGCTTGGTGAAGAAACTTGTGAAATTGTACACTTCATTGTACACAATCATTCATTAACAACTAGAGTATAAGATTAACATTGGCTTGCTTTTTGTTAGGCTGTGTATTTATATACTATTTTTTCACCAGAATGTTAGCCTTCTATAGACTAATATATATCCAGTCTGTTGTGCACACCTTGTCAAAAGACATTTTGTACGATATGTGAAAGGTAATATTGAAACAGTAATTGCACACTAAGATGTAATTCCGCATTAAGATATACATGTATATATGTGTGTGTGTGTGTGTGTGTGTGTGTATATATATATATATATATATATATATATATATATATATATATATATATATACACATATAATATCACATTCACACCTGTGTAAATGTGATATGACAATAAACATGAACTCATTTTGATTTGAGGTGGACATCAGGGAGAAAAATAAAACACAAGAAAATGTAGGTAATAGGTCCAAGCATTGGAGAGATTTTCAATGTAGTCCCTGCTCTACCACAGTGATTCATACTCTTCAGTGGTCTATGTGTTGCAATGCCTTTGGGAAGGACACACTGGTCTTTGATGGTGTAATGTGTCGTTCGTCTTTAGTTTGACTAGTCAGTTGCTCAAGATTTGACAACATGCTGAACATTTTACCTTTTGTGGGAGAAAATACCAAGTACTGCAAATACAGGCTGTGTTTGTCTGTTTTTTATTTTAGACTTTTATTACCCAGACTGGACGCTCTGAGCCGAGTCTCTGTTTCATTTCCTTGGAATAGACTGTCATGTTGTAGTCATACTGCTGCCTTTTTAACATGGTGTCAGGGTGTTTCTTGGCATTTTGGATGAATCAGAGCAGCTTTATAAGAAAAGCATCATGAACACTGAGTTTCATCCTCAACCTCATAGTTACTCATAATGTGTATTTACTTGACTGATGTCATGTTTTATTGATCTACCTGGACCCAAGAAGGACAGCAGTGTGTTCTGCTCGTGAAGAACCTTCTGCATCTGCTGTAGCTGAAGCTGTAAAAGCTGCTCCTGCTGAACAGAAAAGACACATAACATGTTGAGATACACCAGTGAAGCAGCACTCTACTAGACACAAGGACGTCTTTAGGGGAACTCTTTAACCAGTGAGATTTCCCAAGAACCTACCATTACTAGTCTTAAAGCAGCCTAAAATCACTTTTTTCTTATAATTTTATTCATGTTTTTATTGTTTTCATTGTGTCTTTGTTGTATTTTTATATGTAAATATGTAATCCCATATTTTATTCATTCTGTTATTTTTATTATATTTTCTTTACATTTATTGCTATGCTGTTGTTTTGATTTTTGTCATACATTATTTTGTTTATGCCATTTTAATATATAATCGACATATACTGTGCAGTACTTTTATGTATGAGAGATCGCATATAAAATTATCATTATTAATTATATTACTGTTATAACTGATAACTCAATCATCATAGTATTATCATAGTACAAAAATGTTTTTGGCTTGGTGGGGGTCAGGCTTCAATATAATATATTAATATAATATAATGTGATTTGGGGCTGTTAGGGCTGAGCAATATCGATATACCTGTTACTGCTCCTGAAAGAATATATAATATGTATGAGACAGTACTTTAAGAGAAGTATTAAAATATGTAAAATACAGCAGCTCAAACAACAGAACGGAACATTAAAGCCTGTTAAATATGAGAAGCACAGAGAAATCCTTAAAGAAAAGCACTGCAAAATGAATGGGATACTCTGACGCAGCAGTACATGAGCCTAAGGTCACCACACCAAATGACAGGCAACAGTTAGAGGGATATGAAGACCATCAGCATTGGGATGTGGTGTTCCAACAGCACTTATGTTATAGTTTTCAGACTTGTGCCAGTTTGCTGCTACAATGCCATCTATAGGTAGTGACAAAAAACAGTGACCAAACAAAATAGGAAATTTGTTTAACATTTAACCAAAATTTAATCAAACATTTAATCAAAAAATGGCCATTCTTACAGGCTTATAGTAAGTAGTAAGGTTTATTGAATTATATATGAATTATAAAATGTGTCACAATCATTTGTAAATGTTTCATATGTGTACCTTTTTCAAATGACAATACAAATTATGTAAAGGATATTATGTAAACCTCCTCAGATGCATTTAGCTCATTGGTTCCTAATAAATTTGGATTTAATTGAATTTTGTTGTGTTGGCTCAGATGCTGCACTGTGTTGCTGCTTTGCTTTATCACATTATTTTAGACCAAAGAGAAAAATTCAGCCCAACAAACTTAAGTTCATATACTGACAGATAATGGATGTACTTAGAGGTTCCACTGTGGTTCTATGGGACTCTATACATCAGTGCTGAAGGAGTTTTAGCACCCGATTCTTGGATGTGGATTAAGCCTAGTTAACTGACATACAAATGGTGATTCACTGTTGGTGAATCCCATTTAATGTCAGTTTAGGCTTCATCTAAGTCTGCGAAAGTGGTTCAACTACGTTTACATCTCATACACTAGTGTTCAAAAATCTGAAGTTGAGGATCGCTGTTTTCAATAAAATATAACACTGATATAAAACTAAATAAAATATAACATTCGCAGAAAAGCAACATTTTAAGTTTAGTTTTTCCTCAAAATGTTAAATTCAGCAGTGTGTTCTCTGTGGAGGACATGTTAAATTATGTTCACTTAGAACATCAACAAAACATGTTATTTGACCCAGGGGGGTTCAAACTTTTGCATATGAATTGATTATAGATTGGGCTGCTATTACTCTGATACTGTGTCATAACCCAAATCTTAGATAGATAGATAGATAGATAGATAGATAGATAGATAGATAGATAGATAGATAGATAGATAGATAGATAGATTATTGTGGATTATTTAATTATGTATTGAGGTATATTTCAGTCGTGGGCTGGAGGTTAGGGAAACAGCCCTGTTACTGGAAGGTTGCCGGATAGATCCCCTCAGTGCCCTTGAGTAAGTCATCTAACCTCCAATTGCTCCCCGGGTGCCGTGGATAGGGCTGCCCACTGCTCAAGGCAAGTGTGCCCAGTGCCACCTAGTGTGTGTGTTCACTAGTGTGCATGTATGTGGGTGTTTCACTGCATGGATGGGTTAAATGCAGAGGTCTAATTTCACAGTGTGCAAAACACAGTGACAAATGGTTCTAAATAAATAAATCATCTTGAAGCACCCTCTGGTGTTTAGCTTATCGCATCCTAATCCACGGTGTAGAAGTTAAAATTGAATATAATAACAGCAATTCTTAAAATGACAAGTAATCCCAAACTTCTGAACGCCAGTGTAGATACAGACCCAGTCGTGACAAGACCTGCTCAGACTGACCTCCTGAGGTGATCTGTGGGTTTTTAGGTTGTGGCAGCTGCATTTGTTGAGGCGTGAATTCAGCGCCTCCTGCTGGACACCACCGTGATTGACTGCTTCGGATGAAGAAACTGGACATGATCCCACCACAGGAGCATTTTCTGCTTCTTCACGTTTCTCCCTGTCAGCCTCCTCACCGGAGGCAGTGAAAGAGGAGGACAGAGGAGCTCCATCTGACTTCTGCTCAGAACCTCTGTCCTGTTCAGCTGGTGTAACAGAAGCCCCAGTGTGGAGTATTTTTGCTGACATTGAACCTACAGGTTAGAAAACTGTGTTTAGGTAAAAAATACAAAGGCAGAAAATGTACTTTTGACGAGGCTGAAGTTGGCCGCGTATTGGAATTTCCCGTTCCACCTTAAATGGTGCAGCAGTTGGAGCGGTAAATTCGAATAAGAAGCCAACTCCAGCTTCGTGTATTATTGATACTATAACGTTAAACGAGCAGACAGGAGGAGACCTTTCTGAAGGGCGAGATAAATAATAAAAATACTACAGAGTAAGACTAGTTTTATGGCCTAATAGACGCTTAAACCTTAACAAATGTACAATAAGTCATACCTGTCCTCCTCTAGTGTTTCTCTGACCAAGAATAAAGCTCCAAACCTTCACCTCAGCCTCTCTCAGCTTAGCTGCTAACTTAGTAGTTATAGTAACTGTAAACAGTGCAGGCAGACGGACTACCACGACAACTGACCTCTTAAGCTTTGCTAAGTTATGAATGTCGACAGAGGCTACTGGACACAAAGCAAGCTGTTTTATTCTTTTTTTCGATTAATGTAGTGTTCGGGTCAAATCTGACCGATTTACAACTTAAAACACTCATAAATATTGTGTTTTACATCTGATTGCCTCAAGGCCGCATGATATCCTCCACACTATGCACTTGAACATATAAAAGTCATGATCACCTCTTTCATTGAATTTTGAGGGTTTAATCAATCAAATTGTTACAGCAGTGGTGTTCCCGGCCAAAAGTGACCGCCATAGGAAATGAATGGGTATCCAGACTATATTCATCCATCAGACAGGAAACATCCTCATACACCCACCACAACCCCCCCCACCCCCCACCCCCCCAACTCACTCACTCTATTTGTATTTGCACTGCAGTTATTTTATGTCTAATTCTATAAATTCAGGTTAAACATTACTTTGAGACATTGTTCACAGCTAAAGAATGCTGAATAAAAATATGGTGGTGAAAAATGGTTTTTATGCTAATTTAAGAGCAGTTAAAACAGACCGGTCAATTTTGACCAGGAACACTAAAGTAAGGGGCGGGAGGTGAAGAGGACAGGAGGGTTAAACTACAAGCTGTCCTATCTGGGAAGGCCCTCATGGAGTTGGCAATGGGGATGGGCAAATGTCTACTTAAATATCTAAAAGTGTAACTACTCTAGAAAAGCCAGCATACACACGCAGTTCTTTAAAAAAATGAAAATGGTTCTGTATGGCATTATGAGCTCTCAAAGAACTCTTTGCTTGATAACAAGGTTGTTTGCCACAGGAAAGGGTTCTTCAGATTAATGGAGAATATGTTGTAGATTGTTCTACATAGAACATTTTCGAAAAAGGGTTTGGTATAGAACCAAAACAGGTTCTTCCTTTGTTAAAGTTTGACAGTTGAACAATAGCAGAACCCTTATTGGTGCTGCATATAATACTTTTCAAAAAGGTTCTATATTCACATTCTCAGGTAATTATGGAGAACCATTTCACCAGTATGCCTGGTCACTTCAAAACTACCATATGTTGGGTTTAGATGCTGGTAAAGCAGCATGACCGTGATAGATGACTGCACTGTTTCCTTTTTACAGTGTATCCAATAAGGACAGTCATTTTAAAGAGATTTTCTGGAAAAGCTGCATAACTGATTCACAGTTCTTGATGCTGATGCTAGTTCAAAATCTTTAGTGCCTTTTAATATTAACAAACGCTGAAACTCTATTAAACATTGTTTTCCTCAGTCTGTTTTATTTTCTTACACTATTACAACATACTCAGCAGTACTACTAACGTCTTACTTCCACACTGTTGGTGCAGTATGTCCACACATGCAAAACATGGACGTTTTGTAAATGCCGTTTGGATAAGGTTGATTATTAACTTATTGATTTCAGACACTGAAATCTGTAGTGTGACTTTTGTATGGTAGCAAATGGTACTAACATATATTCTATAACCTAAGAATCAGTTTGCGTTGAAGTCCCTGTAGACACTTAATAATAAGCCTTAGTATGTAATAAGTCTGGGATTTTATGTATGTGATAAGTCTGGGATTTTAAGGGGTTAATAAGTAACTAACATTTTATGTTAAACAAAAAGTTTTTCCTGTGTTTTCTGAATTTTACTTTTCTGATTTTTATTCTCTCTTCATCTCTCTCAGATGATCAGCAGTGATAGTGGATGTGAGGATGAGATCTTTTCCCCAATGCCGAATACAAGAAACCCATTAGAAACAATCAAAAGCAAACCACACTGCACATATGACATAAAAATAGGTCAGATTCACATGATCACAGATGATAATTGATGTTCGAACCCAATGGTAAACACAGCATGACCTCTGCTCTCTGTCCTTGTTAGGACAATGATTGACTGAAAAGTGAGATTACTGTTTGTCTTATTGACATGGCCTGAAAGTCTCCAATCCTGCACTAAAATTGTTGCCTGCGCTGCTCATCAGTGCTACAACATGGATGCATGCAAAGCTCCACTCTTGCTCTGCCTTATCCTTTATGCAGGTGAGCCGCCAGATCAAAACAATACATTAACATAAGCAAAAGTGATTGTTGGAATTGTGGACAGCTTTTACAGTGTACAGAAAGGATTGGAACAGCTGTCAGTAACTGTTTGATGTAAATAAATATTAAGTGTTAATTTTGAAGTGTGTGCTTCATATTACAGTACATGTTAATACTTTTTGCAACATTTTTTGTCATACTTTTTAATAATGTTTTTCAATACCTTTAACAGGTGTCTTGATAGGGCAGAGTGTGAGCCAAGGTAAGCAAAATGTTTTCATTTTTTGTTATTGAATATTTTATATGCATGCAGTGTTGATACATGTGCTCATGGTTTATGCTCTATTTTCTAATTAACACCTTAAAAGGCCAAGAGTCACTGGCACATTTCTGTAAGCCACTGTAAAAAGATTCACTGTACAATTATAGTAAATTACTGGCCACTGCATGCAGGACTCCCACAGTAATTCAATGTACCATGTTAGCAATAAAAACAATATAATGACAAATTTCATGCTATGACCTGGACCACAAGACTGCTGTGATGTAGCTGTATTCTGCTGTACAATGTATGTAATATGCTGTAATTAAAATACAGTAATTTACATAGCTGTAAAAGTAATGCAACTCAGTACCCAGTAATGTACTGTAAATTTACACAAGAAAAAAAACTTTTAATATTACCAAATCTATAAAATATGTTAATAAAAATACACAAATTAATATAAATATTTATTTGCACTGTATATGCACATTGTACCTGAAACTGTTTTTATAGGCATCTTAACTTATGCTTGCACAACATTGTTGAACATGTCACTGTTCCAGAATTGTCCAAATGACCTCAAAACCTAAAGCATAAGCTTATTACAATGCCTTTTAATTCTCTGTTGCACATCCGTCCTGTAATGTGATAATGTGCTGTGTTATAACAGAAAACAGTTTAAGATGGGTTGATGTCACGATAAAATTTGACATTTAACTGTGAAAAATTTGTGATAAATAAATATTGTGAAATCCTGGCAATAATTAACAGTGAGTCAGTGAGTTTGCATTACAGTCAGGGTAGTTACTGAATAATACAGCTTTAGGATGTAACAAGCCTGTGATAAAATGGGTTAGCTTATAGCATTTAAGTGGTTAAAGTGGTCAAGTTGATCAGATTTCAAGAGTTTTGGTATAACATACTGTATATTATCCTGCCAATGCCTTTATTAAGGCTACATAAACTCTTGTTTAGGCCCAGACTTCAAACTGGATTAAAGCTTTAAAGAAACTTCTACATCTTCTCATGTGTTTTCCAGACATGCTGTTTATTCTGTTTGCCGTTTGTTGGATTGTAGTGTTAACTGCACCCTTTCGCCATATCTCGCGCTGTTTTTCCCCACAGATGTTCTGGACGGGTACACTAAAACTGATGGTGCTTGGATACTCACGCTTCTGAAAAGCCAGTACGCTGTAAAATCTGTGCAAGACTGTGCAGAGAAGTGCAATACAGAGAGATTATTCACATGCAGGCAAGCACTGGAAAGTACATGCTGAACATCATCTGCAGTGCTGCATTATAGTTGTTACCCCGGTTTAATATGTGTGTATCTTTTGCAGGTCCTTTATGTACATTGAAAAAGATCAAGACTGCATAACAGTAGCAGCCAACTCTAAGATAGAGCCAGTGCTTCGGAGAATGAGTACAGCTCTGTATGAGAGGAAAGGTAAGGCTTTGACGACTGGTTGATTAGATCATTAGACCTTCTCCATACCTGTTCTTGCATTTTCACTAGGAAGGTTAGTCGTTTCCCAGCTGAAACACAACTGATTAAGCTCAACTGATTAAACTCAAATCAACTAAATCAACTATTTATGAAGTCTTTGATTAATCATAGATCTTTAGATCTATCTCTAGATCTTTCAAGAAGACAATGACCTTTCCTCGTGGGTCTTCACAGACTCTGAAGAAAAAATAATAATCATTGAAATATATATTAATTACCTGAGAAGAAAAGAGATGTTGCTTTTGAGTCACTTACAATAGAAATACTTGGAAAAAGCACTAATTGCATTATTTAGTTTATTCTTTAGACCTAACTCGATGCCCTTGTGGTACACCAGTTAATATATAATCTCCCCAGAATCAGAACATAGTTTGATCTGTGACGCTAAACAAAGTCAAAAGGTGAAGAACATTATCTAAACAGTTCCCGTCCAGTAAAGCATTGCGTAAGTGTTCCATGCTCTATGTAGTCAACAACAATTTAAAGTTCTGCTTCAGACCACCATCTCTGTTTTTAATCTTTTTTTCTGATAATTTACTCATTTCATTGTTCTGGAATGCTGAGCAGTGAGAGGCTGTGGTCATATGTGTTGACTGCATCTATTAATCGTCAGTGCTTTCTTACAATAAAGGAAGGGTTCATTGAGTGATGCGAAGGAGAATAATTTTTTGTTTGAAAAAGATATTTGTCAGTGCGAAGAATATGCCTTTATGATAATGTAGAGTAGGGCTGCATGATATGGATTTAAAATGCGAGAAGCAATAAATTATGAATAAAATAGTGGCAAAGATACTCACTTTTGTTTGGCTGTAAACAGAAATCTTAGAAGTACACAAACATTTTGTGCAAAATACATACGATATATCACAATTTAGTTTTTCAGGCATCTAATAAGTTGGAACAGAGAAAAAAGAACCAGTTGTGCTATGTTTAAAAATAATACTTTAAAAAAACAGTGAAGACAATGACTTGTTTTCAGTAATTGACATACTGTGTTGCAAGTGCAAGTACTGGCTTAAGTACAAGTGCTGATGATATCCACAATATGTTCAGAAAAGCATATTGTGACATAGTTTATCATGATAATGATGTGTATTGTCATATTGCGCAGCTTAAACTCTCGTATAGGCAAAAAGCAAAATACAACTTACAAAATAAAAAAGATTATTTATTACAATCATGACTTCAAAGACATTTTGTCCTCTGAAAGACTGATGAACAGTCTGCATTACCTCAACAGCTAACCTGTGTAAAGGTTATTTTTTTTATAGAAACAGAAAAACAAATGAATATGTGTTTTCTTCCTAAAAAAGCTCCTTGTGGTGATGCACGTTTGTTGTAACATTAGCCATCAGTGTTTCGCACATTTAAAACACAATTTTGGGAGTGAGACTTCCTGATGTTCAAAGCATTTTTAGTAGTTCATGTATGTTTTTTGTAGCTGGCTGTAGCGCTGAATGGTAAAAGTTTCTTGTTCTCCCTATAGGAGAGCAGGGTTCAAGTTCAGTGCACAGAATAATTGTTAACGATGTGTTTATTGCAGAAACTCATATCATCATAAAAATGTGATTTGATGTGCAGCCCTATTGTACATTTAGACAAGCACTTCTAGGTTCCAGGATTTGATGTGTGTATTCTTTCAAATTGATTTTCTTCCCTAGATTATTTACTAGAGTGTGTCATTGGCATCGGCACTGACTACAGAGGGACAAAAAGCAAGACGAAATCAGGGATCCTTTGTCAGCGCTGGGAGGGTACATACCCTCATAAGCCGAAGTATGTGTTGTGTTGTATAAATGATAAGTTGTCAATATCTATGCTCCACAAAATGTTTTAGAGAACAGCAGGAATATTAGTTAAGGTACGAAAGAGTAAAATGAAGGCCAGAGTAGACTGTATATCTACAATGTAAATGTAAATATAAATGTTGATGGAATGTATTTAGATAAAAATGTATGCACAAATTGGAGGTGGATAAGCCATATTTATAAAAAAATGTTTTATTGTGTTTAAATGCTGTTTCTTATCAGAGCAATTGTACACACTTTTTAAAATAAAGAAAGCTGTATTTGAGCTGTTCGTTTTTATCTCAGCATGGCCGTCTTTGTGGAATGAATTGTTTCTCCCTTTTAACTCATCATTGTTCACTGGTAGCTCAACACAGTCACAATATTTCATTTGGCCATATAAATTAAAATGTATTTTCTTTTGTTTTGTTTCATTTTGATGACAGAATAGCCACCAACGCCCAGAAAAAGAGCTCATAGAACCAACAGATTTTCCCTTATAAAGAAGAGCCATTTATTATGCAAAAAAACATTTTCGCCTTGAATTTGTTCTTTCAGTTGTCTAAAGAACATTTGAATAACCATTTTAAGGGTGTACTTTATCATCTTGCAGCATCACCCCAAAGACGCACCCAAAAGCCGACCTCGAGTCCAACTACTGTCGAAACCCTGATGGAGACAAGGGAGGCCCCTGGTGCTACACTATGGATGAAGGCAAGAGATGGGAACACTGTGATGTCCAAGACTGCACAGGTAGAGGAACTGCCCCATTTCACCACAGTGCATCACAACTCTGCCTTTAGAATGTGATGACCTAAAACATGGTCTTATACATCTATAGTGGAATGCATGTACTGCAGTGGAGAGAGCTACAGAGGCAAGGTCTCCACCACCGAGAGTGGACTTACCTGTCAACGCTGGGATTCCCAGAAACCCCATAATCATGGATACATCCCTTCAGTGTAAGCACTCAAAGCTCTGCACTGATTACTGTGCATCTGACTTGTCCATTGATTCAAATATTGTTAGAATTAAATTGCATAGTGTTGTTCATATTTAGCCTTGCCATACATGAAAAGTGCTGATATGTACTATGTGACATATTTAAAGATTGGCCTGCATTATTTTGATCAAAATAATTGACTTTTCTTGAATTGCATAAATACCTTTATTAATCTGATGACCACAGAAACTCTCATGTTGCAAATTTATTTTGTGCTGCCCTATCCTACATGAGACAAATGTGTGTTTTTTTGTGTGTTTATGTCAATGTGCAGGCTTCCCGAGAAGTACCTGGAGGAAAACTACTGCAGGAACCCTGATGGAGAGCCTAAACCATGGTGTTTCACAGAGAGCCCAGCCAAACGCTGGGAGTTCTGCTCTATTCCTCGCTGCAGTGAGCGTTTTCCTCTTTCATTTGTTCAACCACGCTGTTTTATTGAATGGTATGCTGTACATATGACTACACTCTTCTCACAGCAACTCCACCACCAACCGTTGTGCCTCAGCTGGATTGTTTCACTGGAGATGGTAGCTTGTATAGAGGCACGGTTGCTGTGACAGAATCAGGGAAAACCTGCCAGACCTGGTCGTCTCAGTCTCCTCAAAAGCACTCGAGGACACCAGATAATTACCCATGCAAGTGAGTAGCAATGACTCAGTGTGCTAAGAGGATTGTCGGGTAGTCTGAGTCAGGGTTGAAGCCAATGCAACACTTAATATACATACATATGAGCACTCAAATCAACTGCATTCTAGATATTAAAGCCATGCTGTTTAGAGAATCTTTTTTTGGTCTCATTGTCAATTTCATCTGCTAGTTAGATCTTTCAGAAATGCTGACTACAATGTCAAATCAAGACTACAATGAGCTTGAATTTGTTAGGTTATGGTATTTATGTAGTCAACATGTTTTTAGTTTGTCAAACAACCCCAATTTTTTGGGGGTATTGTCATACATTAGTGTATGAGCATAAAGGATGTTTTAATAAAATAAAGGCTTTACATTTATTTTATTTTACATAATAGCATTTTTTGTGTATTGAGCCTGGTTGCATTGACAGTTCATGTGTGTCTGTTCCAGAGGACTTGACGAGAACTTCTGCAGGAACCCTGATAATGAGAGAAGACCCTGGTGTTACACAACTGACCCACAGACTCGCTGGGAGTACTGCACTGTACCGAGCTGTGGTGACGGGCCACATCCTGGTCAGTTTTCCATGAAATCTGGATGAATGTTTTCTTTCATCATTAGCCATCATGCAGTAGCATCTCTCAGGAATGTGTGTGCGATGGTTGTATTTCTGAAAAATAACAAATAAGTGTTATTTTTCTAAATCAAATGCTGTGTTCTCAGATGATCCAGTTATAGCTCCAATTGAGGACTGTTATGAAGGTAATGGGAGCTCATATCGTGGAGTTACGTCAGAGACCATCAGTGGAAAGAAATGCCAGTTCTGGACCTCTATGCAACCTCATTCACATAGGAAGACCCCTATGGATTTTCCTAATGCGTAAGTCAAAAAGTGTTGCTTAATGTCATTTTTCAAGTTCAGACCAATCATCAAATAGTGTAAAGAGAGACTGTATGGAAGGAAGAGAAATGTGGTCAGGAGATCTTGTGCTTGTGGTTACTGCTAAAACGCCAGAACTCACTTTAAAGAACTGAGAAAGGACCAAGAGTCTCCCTTTATAACAGCACCACGACAGTGCCATAAGCCATGGGTGTCCAGTCTTGTCCACAAAGGGCCGGTGTGGGTGCAGGTATTTGTTCCAAACAAGAAGAGCACATCTGATTCCATTTGTTCAATCAGTCAGTCTCAATCATTAAACAACTGATCATGTGTGCTGTGCTCTGTTGCAATGAAATCCTGCAGCCACACCGACCCTTTGTAGATAAGATTGGACACCCCAGCCATAAGCTGACGATATTCTTCCCCATCTTAAAAACTTGACTTTTGCTTCACTGGGAAATGGAATTCTGGGAGGACGAAAAGAGAGAATATTTATCTACTACACACTAACAGAAACTAGTAGGAAAATATACATTTTGCTGTGTAAAATATAAATAAAACAAAATGCAATGATATGCAAATCAATTAAACCCTATATATGAAATAGTACAAAGACAACATATCAAATGTTGAAACTGAGAAATTTCATAGTTTTTTAAAAAAATATTTTCCCATTTTGAATTTGATGGCAACAACACATTCCAAAAAAGTTGGGATTGGGGCAACAAAAGGCTTGTGAAGTTTTGTAATGCTAAAAAATTGTGGTGGTTGATGGTGCAATAATTCAAGAATGATGTTTCTCAACATAAAATACCAAGGAACATTTGCTTTTCATCGTCTATGGTACATAATAACATATAAAGATTTAGAGAATCTGCAGGAATCTCTGTATGCAAGGGAGAAGGCCAAAAACCAGTATTTGCTGGCCTTGATCTTTGGGCCCTCAGGGGGCACTGCATTAAAAACAGACATTTTGTTGTGGAAATCATTGCATGAGCTCAGAAACACTTCTGAAAACTACTTTCTGTGAAAACAGTTCATCACTGCATTTACAAATGCAAGGTAAAAACGCTAAAATGCAAAGAAGAAACATTATACACTGCTCAAAAAAAATAAAGGGAACACTCAAATAACACATCCTAGATCTGAATGAATGAAATATTCTCATTGAATACTTTGTTCTGTGCAAAGTTGAATGTGCTGACAACAAAATCACACAAAAATCATCAATGGAAATCAAATTTATTAACCAGTGCAGGCCTGGATTTGGAATCACACACAAAATTAAAGAACACAAAAACACACTACAGGCTGATCCAACTTTGATGTAATGTCCTTAAAACAAGTCAAAATGAGGCTCAGTATTGTGTGTGGCCTCCACGTGCCTGTAAGACCTCCCTACAACACCTGGGCATGCTCCTGATGAGGTGGTGGATGGTCTCCTGAGGGATCTCCTCCCAGACCTGGACTAAAGCATCCCCCAACTCCTGGACAGTCTGTGGTGCAACGTGATGTTGGTAGAAGGAGCAAGACATGATGTCCCAGATGTGCTCAATCGGATTCAGGTCTGGGGAACAGGCGGGCCAGTCCATAGCTTCAATGCCTTCATCTTGCAGGAACTGCTGACACACTCCAGCCACATGACGTCTAGCATTGTCCTGCATTAGGAGGAACCCAGGGCCAACTGCACCAGCTTATGGTCTCACAAGGGGTCTGAGGATCTTATCATCCATCTAAAGGCAGTCAGGCTACCTCTGGCGAGCACATGGAGGGCTGTGCGGCCCTCCAAAGAAGTGCCACCCCACACCATTACTGACCCACTGCCAAACCGGTCATGCTGAAGGATGTTGCAGGCAGCAGATCGCTCTCCACGGCATCTCCAGATTCTGTCACGTCTGTCACATGTGCTCAGTGTGAACCTGCTTTCATCTGTGAAGAGCACAGGGCGCCAGTGGCGAATTTGCCAATCCTGGTGTTCTCTGGCAAATGCCAAGCGTCCTGCACGGTGTTGGGCTGTGAGCACAACCCCCATCTGTGGACGTCGGGCCACCATACCATCCTCATGGAGTTGGTTTCTAACCATTTATGCAGACACATGCAAATTTGTGGCCTACTGGAGGTCATTTTGCAGGGCTCTGGCAGTGCTCCTGCTGTTCCTCCTTGCACAAAGGCGGAGGTAGCAGTCCTCCTGCTGGGTTGTTGCCCTCCTATGGCCTCCTCCACGTCTCCTGGTGTACCGGCCTGTCTCCTGGTAGCGCCTCCAGGCTCTGGACACTACGCTGACAGACACAGCAAACCTTCTTGCCACAGCTCACATTGATGTGCCATCCTGGATGAGCTGCACTACCTGAGCCACTTGTGTGGGTTGTAGAGTCCGTCTCATGCTACTACGAGTGTTAAAGCACCACCAACATTCAAAAGTGACCAAAACATCAGCCAGAAAGCAGAAAGGTACTGAGAAGTGGTCTGTGGTCCCCACCTGCAGAACCACTCCTTTATTGAGTGTGTCTTGCTAATTGCCAATAATTTCCACTTGTTGTCTATTCCATTTGCACAACAGCAGTGAAATTGATTGTCAATCAGTGTTGCTTCCTAAGTGGAGAGTTTGATTTCACAGAAGTTTGATACACTTGGAGTTATATTGTGTTGTTTAAGTGTTCCCTTTATTTTTTGAGCAGTGTATAAACAGGATCCAGAAATGCTACCACCTTCTCTGGTCCTGAGCTCATTTAAAATGGACTGGAAAAAATGGAAAAGTGTCCTTTGGTCCAACGAATCAACATTTGAAATTCTCTTTGGAAATCATGGATGCTGTGTTCTCCAGGCTAAAGAACCTTCAGCTTGCTATCAGTGCACAGTTCATAAGCCAGTATTCATGATGGTATATGGGGTGCATTTGTGCACATCATATGGGTGACGTGCACATCTGCGAAGGCACCATTAATGCTGAATGATATATACCTGTTTTGGCAACATATGCTGCCATCTAGATGACGTCTTTTTCAGGGAAGACTTTGCTTATTTCAGCAAAACAATGCCAAAACACATTCTGCAGGTATTACAACAGCATTGCTCCATATTAAAAGAGCCCGGGTGCTAAACTGGCTTCCTGCAGTCCAGACCTGTTACCCACTGATAATGTCTGGCACATTATGAAATGCACATTATGAAACACAACAAGGCGAAGACACTGAACTGTTGTGTAGCTGAAATCCAATATCAAACAAGAATGGGAAAACATTTCACTTTCAAAAATTACAGCAGTTGGTCTCCTCAGTTCCTAAATGCATACAGTGTTGTTAAAAACACAGTGGTAAACATGCCCAGTCCCAACGTTTTTGGAACATGTTGTTGGCATCAAATTTAAAACGGGCATATATTTTTCAAAAAACAATAAAAATTTAGCAGTTTAGACATTTGATGTTTTGTCTTTGTTGTATTTTCCTTTAAAGATATGTTTTACATGATTTGCCTTTCATTGCTTTGTAGTTTTATTTACATTCAGTGTCCCAACTTTTTGGAAACAAGGTTGTATGTAAAGTAACATAAATGTAACTTCTCTCACTTTGCATATTAACCTAAAATTCAAAAGGCAAAGTCCACACTCTTTACAGGGACAGTATATGACAAAAGTGAGTACACCCTTCATATTTCTGCAAAAAATGTATTATATTTTTTCATGGGACAACACTATAGATACTTGGATATAACTTAAAATAGTCAGTGTACAGCTTGTATTGCAGTATAGATTTACTGTCCTCTGAAAATAACTCAACACACAGCCATGAATGTCTAAATAGCTGGCAACACAAGTGAGTATGCCTAACAGTGAACATGTCCAAATTGTGCCCAATTGTGTCATTGTCCTTCGCTGGTGTCATGTGACTCGTTAGAGTTACAAGGTTCCAGGTGTGAATGGGGAGCAGGGCTGTTAAATTTGATGTTTTGGGTACAATTTGCTCATACTTTCCACTGGATATTCAACATGGCACCTCATGGCAAAGAAATCTCTGAGGATGTGAGAAACAGAATTGTTGCTCTCCACAGAGATAGCCTAGGTTATGAGAAGATTACTAACACCCTGAAACTGAGCTATAGCATGGTGGCCAAGGTCATACAGCAGTTTTCCAGGACAGGTTCCTCTCAGAACAGGCCTCGCTAGGGTCGACCAAAGAAGTTGAGTCCATGTGTTCAGCGTCACATCCAGAGGTCGGCTTCAAAAAATAGATGCATGAGTGCTGCCAGCATTGCTGCAGAGGTTGAAGAAGTGGGAGGTCAGTCTGTCAGTGCTCAGACCATACACCACACATTGCATCAACTCAGTCTGCATTGCCGTCATCCTAGAAAGAAGCCTCTTCTGAAGCTGACACTCAAGAAAGCCCGCAAACAGCTTGCTGAAGACAAGCAGTCTAAGAACATGGATTACTGGAACCATGTCCTGTGGTCTGACGAGACCAAGATAAACTTGTTTAGCTCAGATGGTGTCCGACATGTGTGGTGGCGTTCTGGTGAGGAGTACCAAAACAACTGTCTCTTGCCTATGGTCAAGCATGGTGGTGGTAGCATCATGGTCTGGAGCTGCATGAGTGCTGCCAGCACTGGGGAGCTGCGGTTCATTAATGGAAACATGAATTCAATGAAAATGAAAACATGTGCTGTGTCATTCTGAAACAGAGCATGATGCCCTCCCTTCAGAAACTGTGTCGCGTGGCAGTTCAACAAAAATCAAACCACCTTGGGAGCCACAATATTTAATGCCCAGTATGTCTTAGTGTGTACTGATGTCTTCGTATAGGGTAGAAAATATAAACAGAAACACAGACTTTGCTCTGCTTTAAGCTTTAGCTCAGCCATAACTGCTTTCTTCCCCTTTCCATCAGGAAACTTTTCCTCAGAAGTAGAGTAGCTTATTATAAAATGTTTCTCATCATTTGGCTGTTTTATGAGGCTGAAGTTGCTTCTCATCCTCCAGTTTCTTGTTTGAATTTTCCCATTCCACCTTAAATTCTGACTGAGGCATCAAATGTAGCTGCTGTACTATTTAAGGTGGAATGGGGAAATTTGAAAGAGAAGCGACTTCATCTTACTCATTACTTCATCTTACTTAATCTGCTCATTAATGTGAATAAGTCCTTTCATCTCCAAATGTTCGTCTTAATCTCTTTGCCTTTTCGTAGCTACTAGCGAGGCAAGACATAGTAGCTGTGTGACCTGCAATCTTCTCAGTTGTTGAGAACCAGGGCTTTCGCGCTATGCTGCAAACTTTGGAGCTGAGATTCAGCATCCAATCTCAAAAATATTTTACTAACACAGTGAGCCTTGAATCTCAAATATGAGACCAAAACCAAAATTATAAAATCACTGAATCAAAGGGGTAGAACGGCTATAACATGCTGTGTGGACATCCATTACCACTGGATCTTATGTAACCCTAACAGTGCATTTTATCGCAGATTAGTGGCAGCAGCATCTCAAACAAGAGCAGTGAATGAGAGCTTTCTAGATCACTTCCATTTGATTTATTAATAAAAGATATTGGAAGTAAATGCATTATGGATCATTACAAATACTTTGATTAAAAACTACTTAAAATAGAAATCCTCTATAGAAAAAAGATGCATCAAGATGCATCGCTAATCATTTTATAATCGCATCGCAGCCCTCTGAATCGTAATCAAATCGAATCATAAGGTGCCTAAAGATTCCCATCCCTAGTGTATATATGTTCCACATTGCTCCATAGACAAGGATAAAAATAAGTGTGCTTCACATAGTTTGAAAAAGTGTTGTCTAAACTTCTCCTCAATATATAAACCAGGTGGTCTGGACTGAAGGGTCCATATTCAGGGGAACTAAAGAATTCTCTCCAAGTTTAACTCCACATTTTTTATATTTTTCTTCCAACACACAGAGACTTGAGAAGAAACTTGTGCAGGAACCCTGATGGTGACCGAGCTCCATGGTGCTACACCACCGATCCCTCTGTGCGCTGGGAATACTGCAGAATAGAGCGCTGTGCCACCCGGGTCATCTCAGTACCTGCTCTTAAACCCATAACTCCCCCAACAGCTGTTCCTCAACCCATATCCACAGATGCTCCAGTCAAAGGTCTGCCTTTGTGAGATCAAGCAGTCCTCACTCTTGTTCTATTGGGTGCTCTCATCCAAGCAGGACTTTAATGTCTAACAATGCTTGTGATTTTATTTGAAGATTGTAAAGAAGGCAATGGTGCCAGCTATCGGGGCCCAACATCAACAACCATCACAGGAGTGACTTGTCAAGCTTGGTCTGCTAAAACCCCCCATACTCCTACCTTTACCCCTGCATCACACCCAGACAAGGGTTTGGATTTGAATGTAGGTGATAGAGTTTGTGTCATGACTGTGGTATGGTGAAAGACCATCAAGCAGTTTATTAATGCCCATTTTTTATAATGTCATTTATTGGCTAGAAATGCAGAAATCCTGATAATGACGGCAATGGACCTTGGTGTTATACTACGGATCCCAGCAAGAAGTGGGACTACTGTCAGATCCCAGACTGTGGTATAAATTCCCTTTTATGACCGCTGATTGATTCTGCTTCATAGTAAACATTGTATGTAAAAGGGAGTCATTTAGTTGGGCCACGCCCCATCACCAAATCATCATGCCCATAAACCATTAAAGAGAATCAAGCTTCATGCGCATTGTGGCAGAATTTGCCATGCGTGCCGAGTTTCAGTGGCTTCATTAGTTAACATAATAGGATTTGCATGCATCACTTTAGATTGGTGGGATGTTGTATGTAGATTTGGTGATTAATTGTGGATCTCCTGGTGATTCTTTCATGAATGTGTGGTTTTACTGTAGATGTTCTTGACATGTAATTCTTAGCTTTTTTTCTGCCCAGTGGATACACTGCTACCCCTCCTTGCCCCACAGTGGTTTCCAGATGTCCCACTCATGATTTGGTTCTGGCAATGTGCCTTCTAATAATTACTTAACTTACATGGTAGTTTCTGAATGATGAGTAGAAAATATTTTATATTTTATTATTATTATTATTATTATTATTAATTTAATTATTTGGCTTTGTTACTATACTCAAGTATTATTTTGGACAATATGTACTTAAGTATTGTTGAAATGGAATATTCATACTTTCACACAGTTTTCAAGAGAGAAACATCATTTTTATTTCTTACATTTTTATTTAGACCTTTAAAGTAACTGTTACAATTCTGAAAGGGCATGATTTTTTTTTCTAATTTTTCAAATGCTTTTGAGTAAAATTTCTGCATTTTTTTTTCAAAGTTAATATCCTTTTAAAATGACTTTGTACATAGCTAATTCCACCCATTAGGCACCAGACTGCACAAAGTTTGTTAGGAGAAGTCAGATTTGACAGTATGGGTTATGTACAACATGACCAATTAATCATCAACACTAAAGTTTGTGGCCAGGGCCCACTGGCGGACCCAACGTTTTATTACACACCTAAGAATAACCTAAGAAAAGCTCAGTCAATTTGCCTTAAAGTCCCTGTAATAAGCCTGGGATTTTTTCATGTAAAAAATGTCCTTACTAATTTTATGTGTTAAATAACTGCCTTTCTACTTTTATATACAAACATTGCTACCTTTTTACTTTAAAGGTATATTTGTGGCTCCATACTTCCACTGTTAATCAAGATTTTGACACAGTACTAAAGTGGAACTTTCTCCACCCCAGCTGATGTCTTAAGATTAATAGCCAAATCATAAAGTGTAGAGTTCATTGGGTTTAAATGTAAGGGGGTTCACCTTTGTAAACAGATGGTCAGAAGTGTGGACAGCCAGCAGTAAAACCAAGGCGCTGCTTTGGCCGAATCGTGGGTGGATGTGTCTCTAAGCCTCACTCTTGGCCTTGGCAAATCAGTCTTAGAACCAGGTATGACATTTTTTATCACATTTTTATTAAAATTTTGAGTTCAATGTCAGTTATTGAGTCTCACATTCTGCTTATTTTTC
This sequence comes from Pygocentrus nattereri, assembly GCF_015220715.1. Taxonomy (NCBI): domain Eukaryota; kingdom Metazoa; phylum Chordata; class Actinopteri; order Characiformes; family Serrasalmidae; genus Pygocentrus; species Pygocentrus nattereri. Next base: position 41,077,186 of record NC_051214.1, read on the forward strand.
AATAAATTCAATCTTTTGAAGTGGCCAGGTAACTTACTTTTCAGGTTAAAATGCAATATTTTTTTACAGTCTACATTTCAGTGCCTTGCTGTAATTTTGTTTCATAGCGCTGGCATTCATTTCTGTGGTGGAACTTTAATCGATCCACAGTGGGTCCTCACTGCAGCCCACTGTCTTGAGCGGTGAGTGACAGCTTGTGTCTTATATGAAACATCTATAAATTTGGAATTCAGTAGTTAGAACTTATTCATAATGCAATGAATTTGATGGTGACATCTTCCCATCTATGATAATGGTGAACCCACCTTTCTCCAGTTCTACCAGACCATCTGCCTACAGAGTGCTCTTGGGAATCCACACGGAAGCAGCAGTTGAGCCTTCCAAACAGGTTCGAGACTTGGAGAAGATTGTGTTGGGACCAAGAGGAACAGACATTGCGCTTCTCAAGCTAGACAGGTGAATTTTCTGTTGAATCTTTAGCAGACAGTATAATCTTAGCTGTAGAATCCCATTAATGATATTACCTCTTTAATGTGTATACAAAAGGGGATATTTCTCCCTTTTAATCTCCACCTTTAATAGTGTGATTTCTTAAGCAAACAAATGAAAAGCAATGTACTTCACATTTTATTTGAGTTTTGTTATTCTGATTTTGCACAGGGCAGAAAATATGATCCATATGCATCCAACAATAAAGGCAGCATTGAGCTTCTGTTATATAGTGATAGAAAACATGGTACCACACAGATAACTCTGTTTCCTCATACTGGTCCATTTTACTGTGACTAACTTGGACATGCATGCACTAGGGCTAGTCTTAATGGCATTTTAAAGCCTTTAGTTATTTGTTGACATTTCTGAAGTAGTACTTAAACTCTCATTCTTGAAATCCTTAAAAACAATCATTTCTGAAAAATGTTTTGCTGTTTGCCTGACAGACAGAAATGCTTTATTTATTTTTTTATTTTTTGGGGAAAGTCTTTTGAAAAGAACATGGGGAAAAAGTACCAAAATAAAATGATCAATTAGCACTACTACTATGGCTAAGGACAGTTCCATTGTGGGCCTGTTGAGGTGCCTCTTTTTCTAATCTTTGCTCCTCTTATGGTAAGCATATTTTGACAATACCATCCAAACCAATATTCCTTTTAAAAAAAGAGGTAAAACTTAATAGTAATAATAAAAAAAGAAGAAGAAATAAAATAAATAAATAAATAAGATAAATGAATATGTAAAAGAAGGAAAGAAGGAAAGAAAAACAATTCTGACTTTACCTTCAGTTAAGCTCCTTGAAAAAACAAAAAAAAAAACTATTTACATTACAAAATGGGAAGCATAGTCTTTCATTAAGAAGAGAGGAAATAACAAAAAAAATAGGTAATTAAAAACCTGCATAAGTTCTGGTCGCCGGGGTCTATACTAGCCACTTAGACCAAATCTGGCCAAATTTACCAATCTAAATTCTTAAGGAATAAGTTACCTTTTCAGAAACGCTTTCATTTTCATCAGTGTTTGAGCCCATCATGGCTGCCGACTAACATATTACTTAGTTGTATGCAGAGGTTATGCATATAAGATCCAGTCAAATCACACTCCTAAATTCAACTTGCTAAAGTGTTCTAAGCTGTATTTTAAATGATAATTTACTAAAGCATGATTGCGTTGCTGGGGTAGTTGTAGAGGAGCTCCTGCGTTGTACCAACAGTGTGTTTAGTGAAGGTTCTGATACAGTGGTAAAAACTTGCGACTGTGTTTCCATTACAATAAACAGATCCGCTGTTGGTGCTGTGAAGTTTTACATCTGCTGTAGAACTGTTCAATTAGAAAAGAAAAGGAGAAAAAAAGCAGTGCTGTTTGCTGCGCTCTGTAGTGAGATGACATGGATGCCTGGCATTAATTAATGACACAACTAAACCAACTATAATTCTTTAATTAATTTAATTAAGAATAGTTTTTTATTGTACAAACAAATACAAAACAGAAAAATAAATATCAAAATAACAAATACTTTTGTATAATACTATTTGAATAATTCAGGCCAGCCTTAGCATGCACACCAGCAACTCTGGGGGCTGATTTTAATGTGTTATAGTGGACCATCGACAGTATCTTTAAATGGTAACCAGTAATAGGGTTAACAACAGTTACAAACCATTAGTCATCCAGTTTTATGAAGATATAGAATATGTCCTTATGATATGTTTGCTATCTGAAACATGACTTTGCAAACCACAAATAAAGACTTCTCTTACTTTAGGCCTGCACTTATAAATGATAAGGTGCTGCCTGCATGCTTACCTGAGAAAGATTACATTGTCCCAAGTGGAACTGAATGCTATGTGACTGGATGGGGGGAGACACAAGGTATGTAACATGTAACATATGCATAGTCTATTTTGTGTGTTTGTTTTTCTGATTCACATGTAATGCATTTTGCTTAGGCCTACTCTTTTGCACTCTGCTGCAGTGGTAGTCAGTGTTTGAGACCCTCTGAACTGACCATATCTTTTTTTGTCTCTCCTCAAAAACACTTCAAAACACAAAAGATTGTTCAGTTCCCTAGGTTTGGGATGGAAAACCTACCAGTTTTACAGTTAGGCCTGTCACAAACACATTTTAGCTGAACATTAATTCCCATATAATGAATTGCAAGTAACAGTTTAATTGTTCTTTTAATTCATCTTTTTTGTTTCTTGTATTCAACTATTCAATACAAGTTTAAAGTGGCCAACATTACTCACCACTGAAGTTGCTATTAATAAACATCAAATAAACAAACACCACTCAGTGCTGCCCACTATAGGGGTTATATCACCAGGCAGAAATTAAAATTTTGTTATTTCTTTAAGACTCATGGTGAGCCTCAATAAATGTGGTCTGCTTTCTTTTATTTGCGTGCATTTATCTCAGACTAACAGATGTAGTTTACTTTCAATGTGCTGCAACATAAACATATGACATACTATCTGTCAAGCTAACCACTGTGAAAAATAACAGTAATGAGCACAAATAATTGTGTAATCAAGTAATTATGAATAAAAGATGACAGGCCTGTTTACAGTAGATGGTTGTTGGCTTGGATGTATGGTTATATGGAAAAACCTATGATGGCTGGACCTACAGAAAAAATCTGTAATTGGGTTAGAACCTTTAAAATCTGTGGACAGGTTCTTTAAGCCAAAAGTGCTTCTTCTATGACGCTGCTCCAAAGAACTGTGTTTTCTTTTCCCCTTAAGAACAGAGACGTTATTTATTCTCTCTATATTTTATTCACTGTTGATCTGTTCTCTAGGAACGGGTGGAGAAGGTACTTTGAAGGAGACCGGTTTCCCAGTGATTGAAAACAAAGTATGCAACCGTCCAGCATACCTGAACAACCGGGTGAAGGATCATGAGATGTGTGCAGGAAATATTGAGGGAGGAACAGACAGCTGTCAGGTAAACAACTCAAATAATACAGTAATATCTATAATATCTGCTAATGGGTTAAAATAAAGTAATAAGCTTGAAAACACTGTGGGTTAGTCATTAAAGCAAAGTTTAAAGATGATAGGAAGCCTCTTAAGCATTACCATCACAGTAATGCAGCCTAATGTGACTTATTGCACGGCAACAAAATACAATTTGAAAAAATATACCAATACGCAATGAGTAATATAATTTATTATTAATAATAATAATCATCACTATTTTAAATGGTTAGTTTAGAATACGGCAATGGTTGGCAAGCAACATAACAGTCAGAGATTATTCTGTGAATATTAGTTACAATGGGTTTTAATAACTTGCCACTTTAATATAGAATTGAATTGATGTGTGCTATCATACATTAATCAACACAGGAAAAGAGTGATATAAAAATGTGTCAACACTGTGAACTTTACTTACTGTAAGCATCAATTTGTCGGGTAACTCAGCCTTGGTGGTGGGGCCTCCACCAGTTCATAGCACCCTGCAATCATGGTATATTGTGCATTTGGTCGAATAACAAGGAATGAATAAGAAAAAACACTGATGATTTGAACTGATAATGTAAATGTATTTGATGGGCTTAACATTTTAGCTAAAATGGATCTAGCAACACCCCTGAACATCAAGGATTTTACAATGACTTCCAACACTGCTCAGCCAATCAGATTTTAGGACCAGAACAATTCATTTTTTAATAAAGAATTTACAGTGATTTTAAAAGTAGTTCAGAATCAGAAATATCTGTTTTCTACACACTACTTGCTGTCTAGATTGATAAAATGAAGGAGTCAGACTGTCAGTCCTGCACAGAGCACTGCAGATGCATGCTACCTCAGTTCACACCTAAATTTCAACACATCTGCTAATTATAAAGGCCTTCATGAGTTGAAGTTGGTTTGTTATGTAAGACTGAAGGTCCTTGAACTAAGATAAAAGACTTAATAGATGTGGGCAATGTGGCAAAAAATGTAATGTTATGATAATCACGACATTTTCACAACGCAAACTAGTAGAAACATTAAACGAACAAGTAGTGCCACATTTAAAAGTACGTTAAAAAACTATAAATACCTTGATTTCTATTTAAAGTTTCACTGCACAGCTCTGAATCCAAAGAAACAGGACTAATGCTCTATTTGATGATAATGACTATATTGTTGCAGTCAAGTCAACCTCTTCATTTTTATGTCATTCGAAAATGCTGCTCAGTGACATTTCATGACAAATATCCTTGCATAACAGCTTTTCAACATAAGTGAACATGAAAATTAAAGATGTTTTTTTCCTTATTTAGTAATTTTATCATTTTAGGGCTAAAAGGTTTTGGGAAACACAACATTCCTTAAATCTGTCAAGACAGATGGTCTTATGAGTTAGCAAGGACTGTAATATAACAGTGTAATGGCATGATTACTGTTTGTTTTAGTGACTGCTACCTAGACTACATAAAGTGAAAATGAGCATGTGACGTAAGCTGTCAACGTAACATCAAACCTGTATCAATGACATGATGCTGTTATATTGCTGAACAAAATCCATCCTGTCACCTTCTGCCATGACATATTTATGGCATGGTAATGTCACTGTTATGTTGTAGGGCTCAGGTAAAGTGACGGTGGCGACATGTGTGTGGGCTAAATTAATGATTTTGGCTTTGATGTCATTTTAATGAAATTAAATTATATCTTTAGCACACTCGTTTTCTCTTTCTCTCAGGGTGACAGTGGAGGTCCTCTTGTATGCTTCTCCCAGAGTACCTTTGTCCTTCAGGGCGTGACTTCATGGGGACTTGGCTGTGCCAATGCCATGAAGCCTGGCGTATACGCTCGCGTCTCCAAGTTCGTCGACTGGATTGAAAAAGAAATTAAAGCAAGTCCTTGAGTGCATACATTCAATCACCGAGATTCTCCATGCCATCAGTTTGAAGTGTACATGGAAATCCAGAGATCCAAAAGTTGTTGATCTATTTGTGAACTGTTTTTTTTTCCTCCTTATTTTATTTTGTCTAAATATGAAGACACTGTCCAACTTTTACCTCTTGGTTAACATCGACAGCATTTCTAATGAATTTCTCGCAAGAGGAAACAATTAAACATGAAACATTTAGGCTCTGGAGTGCTTATTTAATCACAATAATCACAACAAATAGGTCAAAGTTTTATTCCAATCATTCATTACAAAATACGCTATTTGACCTACAAAAGAAAAACCACAGAGAACACAGAATACATAAATTAAAAGAACAAAAAAACAAAGTAACACACAAAACAGAGAATGCAGAACATCTAAATGGACCTTGTTGGAAGGACAGTCCCATCAAAAAGAAATTACAGGCTACAGTCTCCATCTAAAGCCTATAGTGACATGGGAATTGGTTACACAAGCAAAATTTCTCCTTATTTCTTATGTTACATTGAAAATTAATTTTACACTTACCAAAAAAGTACATTTCTGTTTATTATGCAACACTCATCAGTCTTTGTGCCTTGAAATTATGCATGGTACAGCACTGCAGCCACTCTATGGATAACCCATAGTACTGAAGAGCAGCCTACCTATGCAGCAACTCCTCACTGGGTCCATTTTACAAAAACCTTTTCTCTGATTTGAAGAGAGTGCACAGCACATTAAGCTACGTAGGTGTGGCTGAAATTCCCCAGAATAAAATAAATTAGCTCAGACAACCACTTTCTCTTTGTTAGTTGTCACATCTGAGGGCAATAGATTCTCCAGCTGGTGACTCGTCTTTGTATCTTCTTTGTTTCTGAAAATATGACAGCAACATATTACTTTTCTCATGCAAAATAATCATAATCGGATTTCTCCAGTTATCTGATTATTCAAATTAAAAAAAAAAACAGCATACTCCAATCTACATATCCAATTAAGAAATCTGATGAAGAGAGCTGGATTTTACCCCAGTAATTGGATTTCTCTGTGCATATGAACTGTTACTGATTTCTTTTGGATTTTTCAGTCTGCTCATGTGTGAAACAGACTGTGGTACTGGAAATAAGTGCTGTGAGATGGCAACAAAACACTTTTGGAGCGAAGCTAAACTACATGCTTAACAAAATACAGGACTTAAATATTCTTCATTTTCTAGATGATGCATGTTCATATTTTTGGTAAAGTGAGTTTTACATTACATTTGTGTCAAAGCACAAATCTGATTACTGGCTGACTCATGTAGACCCAGAGTCTTCACATTATTTGATCACTCAAATGCATATAAACATGATCAGATTCCTGACAGAATCTGATCGGATTATTAAGTGCATGTAAACACATTCATTGATCGAATATATTTAGATGGAAAGGTGTATCATTTCCAAACTGGAAGCAAACTGGATTTTTGCCTTTATAAGTGAGCAAGCAATCAACATTTATTTCAACAATTCCTTTTAACATTTATTATTATCTTGGCACAGGGGCCATAAAGAAAGAAGCTACTTACCTGTTTGGGTATTCAATGTCATCAATGGTCTCTGGTAGAGGCACTCCTTTGGTCTCAGGCAGCAGCAGTACCAGTCCACCAGCAATGACTGCCAGGACACCTGTTAAGAGTCAATCTTTCCTTTACTACCTGCATTGTTTCTCACACTCAGGAAGAAACCCACTTCCCTACTTTAAACTGAAGTCATGTCTACTGTTTGTACACGTAATTTATGTAGGAATACACCACGGCTGTCTAGTTCTGGTCCTGGATTTGCATGCTTAAACACACCTACATACCTTGGCAACTAACTGCTAAGTTGAATCAGCCGTTTTTGGATGGAAAACCACCAGAACTGTGCTGGGCCCTCCAGCTCCAGAACTAGACACCTTTAGAATTCATATAAGTACAGGAACATCCATACATACCAAAAATGATGAGTGGCAGTTCCAGCCAGATGACAGCCAGTCTGTAAAGCAGGAAGGGAACTACAATCCCTCCAATATCACACAGAGTGGAGCAGACAGACACACCCAGATTCCTGCAGCAAAACAGGATCTTTACGGTCAGAATCACTGCCATATACAATTACTGCTTATCATTTAAAACTGGACTAAACCACCAGTTTGACACTACTGTGTGCAATATAATGTGTAGCATGAGCTCCTTTTGCACAATATTACAGTTATTTTTCAGTTATTTTATGAGGGGATGTACCTGATGAAGGTTGGGTACAGTTCAGTGTTCACAAACACAACCATTTCAAAGGCCATAGTGATGCCCAGTCTGCCAACACAAGCCATCACTGTTTTCAGCCATAACAAACCTGCACAGAAAATGTGGACATTAGAAGTCAAAAAAGAGGAGAAAAAGTTTCCAAATACTCCATAAATCTCTTTATAATGTTCTATTTTTCTGGCATCTAATTCATTTTTGAAGATCTCATTGTACATACTAGTCCAAATCCTATACCTTTGGACCATATAGCCCTTTATACAATCTGTATTTGAACCCTGTATTTGAATTGCTCATTCTACTACATAACATATGTAATTTTCATTGTAGTTACTGAATAATTCACAGTAGTTACTGAGTAATTTACAGTAGTTATTGAAAAATTATTAATAGTGTAAAAACTCATAGTAAGTACTGAGTAATTTATAGTAGTTACTGAAACATTTATAATACCAAATAACTGAATAATAAGTAACAGTTGCCGAATAATTAATTGTAGTTGCTGAACATTTAATAATAGTTACTGTAAAGTTTAATAATGACTAAATAAGTAATGGTAGTTATTGAACATTTATAATCATTATAAATGACTGGTAATACAGTTGCAAGAAAAAGTATGTGAACCCTTTGGGATTGCTTGGATTTCTGCATAAATTGGTCATTAAGTGTGTTCTGATCTTCATCTAAGTCACAACAATAGACGAACACAGTCTGCTCAAACTAATACCACAAAAAAATTATATTTTCATGTTTTTATTGAACACAATGTGAACATTCACACTGCAGGGTGGAAAAGGTATGTGAACCCCTAGGCTAATGACTTCTCCAAGAGCTAATTGGAGCCAGGAGTCAGCCAACTTGGAGTCCAATCAATGTGATGAGATTGGATGTGTTGGTTAAAGCTGCCCTGCCCTATAAAAACACACACCAGTTTTGAGTTCGCTGTTCTCAAGAAGCATTGCCTGATGTGAACCATACCTCACACAAAAGAGCTCTCAGAAGACCTACGTTCAAGATTTGTTGAAGACTTGCATGAAGCTGGAAAGGGTTACAAAATTATCTCTAAAAGCCTTGATGTTCATGTGTCCATGGTAAGACAGATTGTCTACAAATGGAGAAAGTTCAGCACTGTGGCTACTCTCCCTCGGTGTGGTCGTCCTGTAAAGATGACTGCAGGAGCACAGCGCAGAATGCTCAATGAGGTGAAGAAGAATCCTAGAGTGTCAGCTAAAGACTTACAGAAATCTCTGGCACATGGCACATTTTTTGATGACAAATCTACAATAAGTAAAACATTTAACAAGAATGGAGTTCACGGGAGGACACCACGGAGGAAGCCACTGCTGTCCAAAAAAAACATTGATGCACGTTTGAAGTTTGCAAAAGAGCACCTGGATGTTCCACAGTGCTATTGGCAAAATATTCTGTGGACAGATGAAACCAAAATTGAGTTGTTTAGAAGGAACACACAACACTATGTGTGGAGAAAAAAAGGCAAGCACACCAACATCAAAACCTCATCCCAACTGTGAAATATGGTGGAGCGGGCATCATGGTTCGGGGCTGCTTTGTTGCCTCAGGGCCTGGACGGATTGCTGTCATCAACGGAAACATTAATTCCCAAATTTATCAAGACATTTTGCAGGTAAACTTAAGACCATCTGTCTGCCAACTGAAGCTCAACAGAGGATGGGTGATGCAACAGGACAGCGACCCAAAACATAGAAGTAAATCAACAACAGAATGACTTCAACAGAAGAAAATACGCCTTCTGGAGCGGCCCAGTCAGAGTCCTGACCTCAGCCTGATTAAGATGCTGTGGCACGACCTCGAGAGCAATTCACACCAGACATCCCAAGAATATTGCTGCACTGAAACAGTGTTGTAAAGAGGAATGGTCCAAAATTCCTCCTGACCGTTGTGCAGGTCTGAGCTGCAACTAGAGGAAACGTTTGGTGGAGGTTAATCCTGCCAAACCAGCTATTAAATCCAAAGGTTCACATACTTTTTCCACCCTGCACTGTGAATGTTCACATTGTGTTCAATAAAAACATGAAAACGTATCATTTTTTGTGGTATTAGTTTAAGCAGACCGTGTTTGTCTATTGTTGTGACTTAGATGAAGATCAGAACACATTTAATGACCAATTTATGCAGAAATCCAAGTAATCCTAAAGGGTTCACATACTTTTTCTTGCAACTACAGTTATTCAATAATTAATAGTAGTTACAATTAGTAACAATTAAATAAAAAGCCTTCTGTTTAGACCTGACTCTGCTCCTGCTGAACTCTTACTATGTTACTAACTCACTCTCTGGAATAAAAGCTGTGATTAGGCAGGCGGCTCCAGACACAATGTTGGCCGTTGCAAATGGAAGGCGTCGGCCAACGCGTTCAATGGTGAAGAGGATGAGGAAGGCTGCGGGGAACTCCACTATTCCTGAGATCAGGAAGTCAATGTAGACATTTCCTCCCAGAATTCCTAGACGCATGATCAGGCCCTGATAAACCACCGCACTAGTAAACCTGGAGGAAAGGACATTTTTTTTGTTAGCCAACCGTAAGAACATCATCAGTGGTCAGTTTCTGACCACAGAGCTGCTGCGGGCTGGATGTTTTTAGTGGTTGGATGATTTTAAACCTAACCACTCACACACGATAGCATGTCAATGTCATTGCTGTGCTGAAAATGGTCCACCATTTAAATTCCCAGAAACTGACCAATGATGAATAAGGTAGAGGGTGGCTGATAAACTGTATATTGTTAAAGTAAACTGTGGGCCTTCAGGGTATGAAGCCAATGAGGATAATTTGGGCTAAGAGGAGCTAATAAAGTGTACAGTGAAAGTAAAGTGGCCTGTTGTTCTCAGTTAACAGACTTACCAGTTGAAGCTCAGAATGAGGGTGTACTTTCTTATGTTGGGAGTTCTGATTAAGTCCATGAAAGAGCCAGAAGCGGAGTGTGCGTTATCATCCTTCAGTGTCTGTGGGACAGTGACAGTTCTGTCAGTAAAAGCATTTTGTTTGTTTTTTTGTTAAAATGCAAAAGAAGTAGCATTACTGAGTGTGGAGAAATAAGAACACACTAAAATGTGTGTGAGCTGCTGCGAGTCACTCTGTAAAGCCTGAGATAATCATTGAAAAGTCAGAGGTGTTGGGACGGATTTAATGGAAGTTTTTTGGATCACATCCTACGTCTTTGTCCATGCACAGGATCAAAAAGTAGATCCGGCTTGATGTTTTACACCTCAAGAGAAAAATCAAATGTCATACTGATGAAGATATAATGACACGCTCAAAAGACACACGTCTTTCACCAAGTTTTGACTGATTTCTCTTCAAAAAACTCTTTGACTCTTTGACTTTTATTTTTAAAGGTGGCCAGCAGGAGAGAGTGAAGCACAAATAAACAGTGAGTAAAATCTAACATAGAACTTTTATGCAGTTAAACAGATACACAGTGCTTTTGGTCATCTTCTTATATTTCTTATATTATGAAGATTGACTACGAAGAGTGTTTCTATACCATAAAATAGCTTGTTTCCCCATAAGCACCGAGTTATGCTTCACAGAATTCAGACCTATATTATGTTATTTGACGTTCTGGTGTGTGTAATTTAGCATAGTTTTGAAGCATATAATCAACTGACAGCAAGAGCTAGTCTCAGACAACATATTTTCCCAGTAATAATTTATCCTCCCCATAATTTAGTGTTATACAGTTTCATCAAGAAAATACTATATCATGTAAATAAATAATTTATAATTAATTAATAAATTATATTAAAGCTTTTTATGATATCAGCACTTCTTTTTGAAGTCAAAAATAACCTAACACCACCTTCGCCTACCTGTGTAAAGCAATTGCAAATTGTAAGTCGCTCTGGATAAGAGCGTCAGCCAAATGCCATAAATGTAAATGTAAATGTAAATGTGTATATATATATATATGCATGAAATGTATTGTATTTTGCATTGATTGTCCAGACTGTTTAGATAATGTTACTAACCCCTCAGTCTACAACAATACTTAAAATGAAGTTTAAATTCAATCAGTAGTGCTAGTTTATGTTTTCATTTATAGCAGAGATGTGTAGGTTGCTTGTACAAAAATATTAGTCCCCAACGGAAACATATTTTTTAACAGATTTACTACTATTTTACCATCATCAACATCAAAACTAATCAAAGACATGTGTTCACTGGTATTTGGATTATAATTCAAACTGCTTCTTTTGCACTGTGGACAGCGACCCCTGGTTCCTGTGACCACCACTGCAAAGACATCTTACCAATTACATTTCTCTGCAATGTGCCATTTCACATCAAGCTACTCTGAATGACTTTGTTTACATCTTAATCACTGCATTAAGCAAAAATCTTGAAACATCTTTGGAGTTATTAATTATTAGAAGTAAGAATGCACCTTAATGTTCTTGGAGAGTGTCTTCTTATTCTCTTTGGCCAATGCCTCAGTGATCTCTACAGCTTTGCTGGAGTTGTTCTGAGAGAGAAGCCATCTTGGTGACTCAGGAACAAACCTAGGATCCAGCAAACAGAGACCATCAGTGACTGAGAATGCATTCAAAACACTACAGCAGGATCATGAGGCCACAGAAGACCCTTTAAGCCTCACCAGTAGTAAGACACGAAGATAATGTAGGGTAGTGTGAAGGCCACCTGGAGCCAGCGCCAGTTAGGGATGAGGTAAGCGATGAGGGCCAGTACAATGAGGCCGCAGCTGAAGACCATCTGAAAGAGCACCCCCACCACCCTCCTGTACTCCACTCCCACCAGCTCTGTGACTGAGAGATCAGACAAATAGGGGTCAAGAAACCACAGCCCAGAGCTCAAACACAGGCAGCTGACTTTAAAAAGCTCACACTCTTAAAAATGGAAAATATTTGGAGCAACACTGTAGAAAAACAATTTTGGTTTCCTAAAGAACCTTTTAATGGTTACTTAAAGAACCATTATTTTACATGAGATGTGCATGTGTGAAGAATCTTCTTAAGGTTTAAAGAAACTAATTTTTTTTTCTATATCCATAATAGAACCATTTAGAAATATTTCTTTTTAAGAGTACAGACAAATATGAGTGAAGCAGCATGGATTTCGGACAATGTTCTAAAACCATAATGAGATCCTACAGTGTGCCACGGGATTCTTTGAGTGAAGCCATAGAAGAACCACTTTTGCTTCCTTAAAGAACCATGTTTGAAATATAATTTGTGAGCAAGCATAACATTTGAAGGTTCAAAGAACCTTCAAGAGTTCTTTCTAAACCTAGAACTTGAAAGGGTTCTCCACAGAACACACAACCATCAACAGAAAGGTTTTAGGTTGATACAAGTGGTTCTCCTAAAGCATCACACGAAGAGGTTTCATTAAAAAACTTTCAGTTTAACTACTTTTTTCTCTGCCAGATTGAGGACGCCACTTTTCTCTAAGGGTAAATCTCAAATGACTCCCTGCTCCCTCCCTGCAGTATGTAGGAATTTAAATCCTGACTGCCAAAAATGGTCATTTGGGATTCATCCACATGCAGTGCACTATTTACAGCAGAAGCTAGAATGTAGGTGACATTCTTTAGACTTTTCTATGCTGTTTTCAGTTAATCATATCGTAATTAATTCAAGCCTGTGATATTAATGTTGGAGTTGTTTAGAAAGTTTGTTTCTTTTAGCCTGTTGGCTGCCTGACCAGCCTAGTTCTGGTTAAGAAAATAAGTTTTCAGACCCTCCGTTTAAACAAAACCGACTCCTTCCTTCATCAGCACACTTGGTGCTCCATGCGATCAGCGGTAGAGTCAAAGATCGATTGATTAACAGCCGTGGCGCAGTAATACAGAGTTCAGTTGTTGTGAGGCGGTCATAGCTGTGGTATATCATGGATTTTACAACGGCTTTGAACGCACCTCAGCCAATCAGCTTTCAGGACCGGAACTATCCTTTTTATAATGATGGATATACTACACCTCTGTCATAAATAAATTAAAATAAATGGATTCAAGTGCCTTTTTAGCCAAAACTTTATCACTAAACTATCATAAAACATTGTTTCATGTAATAACTTGCTGTGAAGGGGATTTCAGTAGTATTAAACTCTTCAGACATCTGGTTCCTATCAACTCTGATTCAGTAAGTTTCTCTAAAATAGTGCAGTTCACATCAAACCAATCTGAATGACTTTGTTTACATCTCAACTATTCATATAGAATTTTTGAAAAATCATTGGAGTATTCCTTTATTCTGGAGTATAGAGTATATGGAGTATTCCATGTTTTCTGCAAAGCTTCCTTTAGGAACTCAGCACAAACAGGTATGGCACAAAAAGCAAACATTTTGGGCTGATCATGTTAGAGAACATTGTGTATTTGGTACAAGAGTCTTAAGTCAAATTAATATGGTTTTCAAACGGCACTGTAAGCTGTTGTTTGTCAGGCAGAACAAGTATAAAAAGTACAAAGCCATCCTTACTCAGCACATAGGCCACCATCCAACCTCCCTTAACCCCAAAGCCTTGAAGAGCTCGGAACACCACCAGAGAAATGTAGTTTGGAGATATGGCCACCAGAATCCCTGTAAGTGCATTCAGGACATTGGACACCAGGAAGCTCACTTTTCTACCAAATCTAGATGAACAGAGCAGAAGAAAAGCATAACAATTTATTTACAGAAGCACATTGATTAAAGTAATTTTACAAATTCTACACTTCTAGTACAAAATTGGACGTCTGTTATGTGGAAATCATGAATACTTTTATTATTAGTTGCAATAGCTCAATAAAGATTTAAAATCCTTGCTATGCAGATTGCAGGGCATGAGATAATGACCCAAGGACTCATCTCTTTATTACTGCCTGTGGTTTTATGGTTTAAACCATAGCTTTAGGGCAGTTTAATAGTTTTTCTGGATAAATTCATCTCAGGTTCATCTCACCAAATGTTTAAGTTTAAAGACTGAATCAAGACAAAATTCACACAAAGAGAACGCAGCAGAGGTCATACTTATCAGCTAAGAATCCGATGGAAACGCTGCCCACTAAGAAGCCCACTCCAAGTATTGCTTGGAAGACGTCCACCAACCAGGAATCAGTACAGACCAGATCAAACTGAAACACAACATTCCTCATAAGACACTGAGATCACCTCTGCGGTCACTAGAGGTGCTTCATAGAGGATTCATCCTTTAAAGTATACACAAATATAAACACAACTAAATCTTGGCTTGAACATACAGTTCCAGGAAAACCTTAGTTACACCAAGCACTGTATAGATTAGGTAGAGATTCCCAAATTGTTGACCAACTATCGGGTGAAACTCAGTAGAATGTCAAAAATGTAAGGGTTAGGGTCAGGTTTAGGATTAGAATTGGGTTTTGGTTTAAGGTTAGGTTTTAGATGAACGGTTGGATTTAACAGATTCTTTATTCAACCTAAAGTTAAGCTGCATTTAATGAGTGCTTCTAAAAGCTACCTCACATAATTATTATGCTTGATGATTACAGTAATGTTGTCTGAAGTTGAATGATAAGATATTGTATTAATTAAAAAAAAGGCAAAAATAGTACCCAAAGGAAAATTATTTTACCACTATTTTACAATTAGCAATGCTACATATAAAAAATTCAGAAAACAAATAAAAATGAATATATTTGCACTGTAGACACTGAGAACTTCCTATCACCACTACCATGAAGAAAAGAGCTGGTGCTTTGCTACAATGCACCACTAAACATCAACCCACTCTGAATGACTGTTGACATCTTAAAGACTGAAGAAGATTTTTTAAAAATCCTCTTTAACAGTTATGGCTTCTTGAGCAGGGACATCTCTAAATTTTGCTGAACCTGACCAGAGTTGGCTCGGGACCAGAACTGGAAAAGACAACCTCCTATCTCTGAAACTAACTTTATCTGTCCTGGATCAATAAATGTTCACAATGTTCATGTGAAAGGCAGCTGGCTTTTTCAAATGCTTAAAAAAATTTTGATTTTCAAGATTTTTATATGACTCACGTAAGAGTGCATAAGAGCCCTTACCTCAGTGACAAAGGACTCTCTGCCCTCATAGTCATAATCCCAGCCATTATTGCAGGAAGTTATGGGCCAGGCAGCATGCTGGGCCTCCGTAATATCCCTGTCCAGGTTCTCACAGGTCAGGTCGGTGAAGTTCCAGTCCACATCATATCTCTGGCACTGGCTGGGCAGCACACCAGCAGAGCTGTTGACTAAAGGCAGGATGAGACTGCGGGCCTTCTCTAGAGCCAAGCCGCAGTTTTCTCTGAGCTGCTCCAACCCAGGGTCACGGCACCAGTGGTCTGGAGTGAAGCCCTGGAACACAACACCCACATACACACCAGCAAACGGCATGGACGCCATACATAGCAGGGCAAAGATGCGCTTCTGAAACCTGCCGAATTTACCGGCCTCCTCCAAGATGTCGTCAAAATTGGTCATGATAACTCTTCTGTGTGCGACTGTGATGACACCTGCTCTGGCTGTGTCTGAATTTCAGCAGCTGAGGATATTTGCACACATGCAAGTGCAGAGTCCAGAGAAGAGGCTGACCCTCAAACTAGTCATGCTGGGATTGACCAACGATGCGTTGAGAACACAGTGAAGAATGCACCATGTTATTCTTTAATAGACTTCAATTGACGTTAGGGTTTGATAAGTCTTTCATCAACTTGAAAAGAAATTTTAACTTGTTACCTTGTGACTTCATGTTCATGGTTATATTTATCATGATTAATCATATATCATTTAAAAGACATATATGATATATAAAATCATATATCATTTTCTTTTGCCTGCCTCTAAAATGAGTGCTATTGTGCACAGTTGGGGTGTGTTACAGTTGGGAGATGTCATTAATAATTGTTTTACCTCCCCTTTCCACCACCCCCACTGAACTCATGCCCATATTAGGAATAAAGTTGATATATTTTGTCCTATGTACTCCCCCTCAGTTTCTGCTGCAGGGGCCTAGGCCACCTAGGGCCTCCCCGCAATCTCCCACTGCCAATATGGCACTGCACCACTCCCCCATGCTGGACCTTGCGGGTGGTGGGCCCACATGGATGGCATGCCCACTCCAGGTAAGGGGAAAGGACTTGCCCCAGGTGGAGGAGTTTAAGTATCTTGGGGTCTTGTTCACGAGTGATGGGAAGAGGGATCGTGAGATCGGCCGTAGGCTGGGACAGACGTGTAGTGGTGTAGAGGGAGTTGAGCCAAAAGGCGAAGCTTTTCTACATCCCGACCCTCACCTATGGTCACGAGCTGTGGGTAATGACCGAAATAACGAGATCGCGAATACAAGCGGTGGAAATGAGCTTTCTTCGTCGCGTGGCGGGCTACACGCTCTGCGATAGAGTGAGGAGCTCAGTCATCCGGGAGGAGCTCAGAGTAGAGCCGCTACTCCTCCGCATTGAGAGGAGCCAGCTGAGGTGGTTCGGGCATCTGATCCGGATGCCCCCTGGACGCCTCCCGGTGACAGAGAGGAGGACGCTGTCTAAGCTGCAGGCCATTATGGACAATGGCTCCCACCCACACTACGACACAGTGATGAGACACAGGAGCTCATTCAGTGCAAGACTCATTCTACCGAAATGACCACAGAGCGCCACAAGAAGTGATTCTTACCCGTGGACATCAAACTCTATAACTCCTCCCTCAGTGTGTGATTCACAAAGTGTGGTTCATCTGTGTAAAACTCAATACCCAACTGTTAATATGTGTAATAATAATAATTATGTGCAATAACTCAGAGGTACAATAATTTGAACTGCCTTATACTAGATGTTTATTATCACAGTCAACACCACGTTACTGTATTCATAAAAACTTAAATCTCATGTACATATTGCAAATTTCTCTTTGTTTTAAATGATTAAAGTGTTCATTTTTTTACAAAAATTGTAATTGTAACACATGCAGTCTCTGGGATCAATAAAGGATTCTGATTCTGATTCTCTGTAAAGGATACATAGAGCATGCTGTTTTTGGCAAAAGGGAAGCTGAAGCAATGCAGGGAACATCGCTTTACTCAATAAATAGTAATGCTTTAAAGAGACATTGCCCTTGGCCACTGTAAATATGAAGCGTGGATTTCAACCAACTTTGTGTATGAGGCAAAGTACTGCAAAGCACATTCCTACATTTCTAGTTAAAACTGATCTGGGGAAGTTGCCTCATGGCCTTATGTGACCAAAGACATGTAAAATACTGCTGCTTATGCAGGACTTTTCATATTCATTACTGGTCACACTTTCCTACCAGGTAAATAACAAAATGCAGCCAAACCATAAATTCACAAACCATCTTGTACAGCATACTGTGCAATAGTCAGAGAGCTCCAGTCAAAATCACCACTATGTACAAGCTATTCATTTTTCAGGAGATACTTCTGAGATTACATGATAGATGATCCACTTGCATAAGAAAAAGGAAAGTGAAAGAAAAATGTGACAAGGTTAAAAAACTGAGGCCCCAAACAGCCATGCAAGATCTGACAGAGCATCAAAACCGTCCCCATCAAAGAGGAGAAAATCAAGCTCCACTCTTGATTCAGATATTTAAAAATTCTTCCACTATGAGAAAACAACTCAAGATATAGACACAAAAGAAAACCTGCAAATTTAAATCAAAAGCTGGCGCTCTCAGAACAATAGACTGACCCCCTCAGAGTTCAGATCCCTGCAGATTTCTTTGAAAAACTGGAAAGGGAGCACATAAAAAAGTACTGAAAAAATGATTTTATATTCAGCTGTTGAAGCTCCTGTGTAGTTGTCTGGTACATTTAAGTTCTCAGCTTTTTTTCTGAATGCTGCAAAATAAAGTTTCTTAGTGGTGTGTTGCAAATGAAAGTAAAATAAATGAAGGTGAAGATGGTCTCTGACTTTTGCACAGCATTGTATTTCTGAGGGAGATGTAGACTTTACACAGAATAACATCTGTATATGAAATTAATTCAGTTTAACCTACAGAAGAAAAAACAAACAAATAATTAAATGATGAAAAAGAATATTTTCATCCCAAAGGCATTGATATAGAGTGGATACATGAACCAATCTGCTTTCAAACACTGTACAGTAAACAGCCGACACATAAATAGATTTTTCCCTTTAGAAAACCAGAAAGAGAACAAACAGAAGGAGCGAAAGGTTGGAGAGACATTCTGAAGTTCATCACAGGGAGCAGAGGATTGTCCTTAGACTCTGAGCAGATCCTCATCACTGTCCTCGGGGTCCGGCTGTGCTTTCCTCTGGTGCTTGGCCCCCGACTTGGACGTGCTCTTGCTCCCCGTGTCCTCCAGAAGCCCCACCAGATCCTCATCACTCTCGGCCCTCCGCCGGGTGGCCTGGAGCAGGGACGAAGAGGGGCCTGAGGCTCATCCCGAGTGGATTCTGACACCCGGCACGGTCAGCACCTCGTCCTTGCTGTTCTGCTCGTCCAGAGAGAAGGAGCGCAGGGCATCAGCACTGACTGGCTTAGTGGTAACATGGCCATTCTCCTGCAGCCCCCGCGCTGGAGTTTCCACTTCCTCCATCAAGCACTCCATCTCGTCCTCACAACCATCCTCATCCGTGTTCACCTGAGAAAGACAGAACTTTTACCTATAAACCTCATTTACCCCATAGGACTGTACATACATGGCATGCCAAAAGTTCAGGGCCGCACAGTTTCTCAAAGGGCCTGTTTACACCTAATGGTCAAGTGAAATCAAGTGTGATGAAATAAGTGTGTTTTGTCATGTTTCACACCCATAGTGAAAGCACCTGCTGAAATCAGTGTTAGAACTCCACAGTCCAAAGGAGATAACTGCAGTTCAAATAATATATAAATAATGTATTCAAACTGTGTACATAACATTCAGCAGGAGATCTCTGCATTTTTAGAAACAACATTTGGCCTGTTCGAGTTGTCATCACGGCACAGAACTGGACAGCATCTATGAATACGTACTTTTACTACGGACATTGACGCATGATTTTATTTTAACGCAAAGTGGCCAACAGTTGGTGAGAAAAGTGCAGCTGTCAGTCTTCACTTTCCACAGCCACGCCGTCACGCTACTCTGACAGTTTTGTATAATGATGCATTTTCTATATGGCCTGCTTCTCACATTTGATATAGTATTTTGCGGATATTTCAATATCAAAATGTGGGGAAAAAAGCACACACTGCTGGTAAGAATATCAGTAAACTGCCTTCCAAGTCTATTGGTTATTTTATTTACATGTAAAAAAAGTAGTGCAGAATTAATCTGTCGGCACAGAAAGGTGTTCACTCACATATCATTCTCGTCACTGTTGCTGAACTTCCAGGGCTCTGTCAGGGAGGACAGAGTGCGCAGGTCATAAGTTTGGTGGTAACCCCATTTCCTATCTTTTCAACCATCTGCTGTGCACTCTGAATAGGAACCTGCCCATATACGTGAAAGGGAAAACACACACATCTCCTCCGACAGTCACTGTAAAGAGGAAGGCAGATATTTGTCCTTCTGGATGGTCCAGATACCCCAAGTACTGGAGGAGTAGCTCACAGTGTTGGTATAAATGCCAGTGAACAGAAAGTATAGTAGATAGGAAAATAGCCTCATACATGGTGGATGGCCTAATTTTGCAAATCCACATCTCTAGTCAACTTGTAACAGATGCATAGGCAAAGCCAGGCTACCATGAATGACTGATCCTGACCTGAAGGGCAAGGGTCTCTACCTCCATACTGCATAATGACAACCTGCTCCTCCAGACTGTAATTCAGACTCATGGCCTTGCTGATGCCAAATGAGAAGGGTGGAGCACTGGACACCAGGCACACTGGACTGTTCTTACAGTCTTTATCGGTCACTGCCCCACACACGTTGATCTTATAGGAGCTGGAAGGACCTCTAACCTACAAAATATAAAATAATTATTAACAACTTAAGGATTTAAATGACACATGACTGCACAGTCTGCTGTTATCTTTATTCAAGCTTTAGGACAGCATATGATCACAGAATATAATTTTTTTTAATTTAGAATTTTTTTTTTATTTAGTGAATTAGGCCACTTGATGATTAGTCAAATTTTTTAATGGAAAACTATGCAACACACATCTCTTCCGGCTGTTTTGTAAGAAATACAATTCATCTTATAAAACAGGGATCAAAACACTCCTTACAGGCTGCCTAGTTTGAAAATCACTGCAGTGAAAATAAGTTAACACAGGCTCTAGTTTTAATACAGTTACTGTATATTTGTTAAATTTAACATACTGAGGAAAAAGCAAAACAAAAAATGTGGACTGTGTAAAGATTTTGGCACATTTGATAGTTTGTGATTTTTTTTTTCTTCTCAATATGTTAAAATCATAGATGCATAGAAACTGTGCAATAAATTTAAGAATTTGATTTCTGTACCAGGGATTTTACATATGACTGCGTCCTATAAACAGCTCATAAAATGACTCTCGTGCCAGCAGAAATATACCTGAACGACTCCAGACAGCGCTGAGAGATTGAAGGTGTACTGCAGCTGGGAGACCTTCAGTGAGCAACCCTGTGCACTGACCGTCTCTGAACACACCACAGGAGTGGCCCATTCAAACACATACATACAATCCTGCTGACGAATCATCACTGGAGAACCCTGAATTAACAAGAAAAGTCTCACAGATGAGAAATGAGGAATTGTGTGGTTCCAGAACAGAAGGGATATTGAAACTGAGGCTGAGCAGTATTATATTCATCATCATCATCATCATCATCATCATCATCATCATCATCATTACCATATTGATAAACATATATACATGACAAATTATGTCATATTATATAACATACTTTTCTGGGCATATTGTGGAAATGATTGTAACCATTGTTTTAATTTCACTGTGGAACTACTGGCCCTTGTTGTTTGTTCAAACTGCAAACCACAGAAAAAAATTGTGATGTATACTGTAATGTGTATTGTGAAAAAAGTATTATGATGATACATTTTGCCACATTGCTCGCCTCTATGTAGGAGTAATGACCTCTCACCAGTTCTGTGCTTTTCTGGCAGGTGAAGATGATTTTGGATGTGTAATTGGTGGAGGAATCAATGGCGCAAGGTGTATTACTGTTAAAAGAGATCTCCACCTAGAAAAGGTGTAATGAAATCATGTTCACAAGGAATATATAGAAAAACAAACAGGACATTTTCAACCAAAATAGGCCTTAAATAATTAAATAAATGAGTGAATAAATAAAAATATTTCTAGAATGTAAAACAAAAGAATGATCTTCACCTCATCTGTGTCGGGATTGTATATAGGGGCGGAGGTGACACGTCCAATGTCCTGCGCAAGGCAAAAACAAAAAAACAAACAAACCAAACAGGGCCTTAACAAAAACTGTCACCAAATCACAACATGAAATTTACTACAGCAAATTATATCACAGAGCAAGTTGCACAGAGCAATCAGATACATATCATCAAGGCACCCTCAGAAACAAGCAATTCTTCATCAGAACCTCACCAACTGAACAGCTACACACATTTTGTTTTGTGTCAGAACTCCAAAATACACACATACACAAAAAAAACTCCATATTTTTGGAGTTACTGGGTCTCCATCAGCAGGGTCCATGCACACTGCTGCTCCAGGAGGACACGTGACCCCTGGAATGGGGTTAAGAGGCTGGCAGATGTTGATGTAAAAGTCAGGAGACTTGTCCTTGTCCAAGTCCTCATCTTTGGCAGTGTAGTACCCATAGTACCCATTAGTGGTTGGTGTAGTGTAGGGGTTAACACCTTTGCCTTCTACGCTGTAGACTGGGGTTCAATCCCCAACCAGGGCAAGACTCCTAACACCACCTTGGCCTACCTGTGTAAAAAAATGATAAAATTGTAAGTTGCTCTGGATAAGAGCGTCAGCAAAATGCCCTAAATGTAAATTCAGGTGAATCAGAGGGCTCAGGTCCAAAAGGCTGGTTCCATTCCAAACTGAGCACTTCACATGAGGACAGATAACATTTCCGTCAAGGAGACAGTACACGTTGAACAGTAAGCCAGATTCATAACCTTTAGATAATCCATAACCACTGTTATAAACACGGGTACAACCTCAACTTATTTAATTTAGGTCACAAGTACAAAATACAGACGTCAGCAAATGAATGACCTATAATTTGTTTAAAACATGTTCTAAGAAATATAAGACTACACATTAACCAAAGTCCACAATGCATAATGGATACAAGTTGATCTCACGCACTTGCAGACACTAGCTGTGTTGAATCTGTTCAGTCAGATTCACTGAACAGATCAGGATCAAAGAGAAAATATCAGGGAGCTTCAATTGTCATAAGCTAATTTCAAGCCCATAATACCTGCTATTCCACACCGGACACTCTTCTTGTTTATGAAGCAAAGACATTTTTCTGTTACATTAGTTTTATATGCAGTAATGTGTAAGTTACTGTAACCTGCACGTCTTTGCTCTGTTTACCAATTAAACAAACTTTGTGTTGACAACACTTGAGCACAGTTGTGGGCTAGTAACTGTATGAAAGAAGTTTTGATTAGCTGACTTCTCAATTATTTCCCTCATCATTCCAACAAATGTCCATCTCTCTGGACCAGTTTGCAGCCAAGTGTGAAGCGGCTGGGATGAAAATCAGCACCCCTAAATCTGAGACCATGGTCCTCCGTCTGGAAAAAAGTGGAATGCTCTGTCCAGGTTGGGAATGAATTCTTGCCCCAAGGGGAGGAGTTTAAATATCTTGGGATTTTGTTCACAAGTGAAGGAAGGATGGAGCGAGAAGTTGACACGTGGATTGGTGCAGCGTCTGCATTAATGCGGACCCTATACCGGTCCATCATGGTGATGAGAGAGCTGAGCCAGTAGGTGAAGCTCTCAATTTACCGGTCAATCTACGTTCTGACTCACACCTATGGTCACGAGCTTTGGGTAGTCACCGAAAGAACGAGATCGCAGATACAAGCGGCCGAAATGAGCTTTCTCCGCAGGGTCACCAGGCTCTCCCTTAGAGATAAGGTGAAAAGATTGGCAATTCAGGAGATGCTCGGAGTCCTCCACGTTGAGAGAAGCCAGTTGAGGTGGTCTGGGAATCTGGTAAGGATGGCCTCTGGATGCCTCCCTAGGGAGGTTCCAGACATGTCAGATGGGGAGGAGACCCTGGGGAAGACCCAGGACATGTTGGAGGGATTATATCTCTCGACTGTCTTGGGAACGCCTCGGTATCCCTCAGGAAGAGCTGGAGGAGGTGATGGGGAGAGGGAGGCCTGGGCCTCTTTGCTTAGGTTGCTGCCCCCGCGACCCGGACCCGGATAAGTGGTTAAGGATGGATGGATGGCTCTGGCCAACTCTTCTTCTTCTTCTTTCGGCTGCTCCCTCTAGGGGTCGCCACAGCAGATCATCTGCCGCCATCTTGCCCTATCCATTGCCTCCTCTACTTTCACACCAACCATCTCCATGTCCACCTTCACTACATCCATAAACCTCTTCTCCTTCTACCCGGCAGCTCCATCTCCAACATTCTTTGCCCAATATATCCACTATTCCTCCTCAACACTTGTCCAAACCATCTCAACCTGGCCTCTCTGGCTTTATCTCCAAACTGCTCCACCTTCACTGTCCCTCTGATCTGCTCATTTCTAATCTTGTCCATCCTTGTCACTCCAAACGAAAATCTCACAGGTATGTCATCTGGACCAAGTGCCTTTCCATTCTTCATCCTTTTTAAAGCTGCCCTCACTTCCACTTTACTAATGCTCTGCACTTCCTGATCCACTATCTCTCCCCCGTTGTCCTCCTCTCTCTCTCGTTTTCCTCATTCATTAGTTCTTCAAAGCACTCCATCCATCTACTCATCACTCTCTGTTCACTCACTAGTACATTTCCCTCTCTGTCCTTTATCAGCCTAACCTGCTGTACATCCTTTCCAGCTCTATCTCTCTGTTTAGCCAAACGATACAAGTCCTTTACTCCTTCGTTACTGTCCAGCCTCTCATACAGCTCATCATAGGCCTGAGCCTTTGCCTTTGTCACCATTCTTTTCGCTATGTGACTAGCCTCACAGTACTCCTGCCTACTTCCTTCATCCCTCTGGTTATCCGACTTTTTCTTAGCTGCCTTCTTCTTCTGAATACTCTCCTGGACTTCCTCATTCCACCAACAACTTTCCTTGTCTTCTTTCCTCTGACCAGACAAAACACCCAACACATTCTTGCCAGTTTCTCTCACCACCTTAGCTGTAGTTTCCCAGTCCTCAGGTAGCTCCTCACTGCCCCCAAGGGCCTGTTGCAATTTTTCCCTGAACTGCCTGCAACCATCCTCCTCCTTCAGCTTCCATCATCTAATCTTTGGCTCTGTCTTCACTCTCTTCCTCTTCTTTGTTTCTAATCTAAACTACCTCAACTACTATCTCAACTATCTGGCCAACTACAGCCTGTTAATAAAGCACAACAACTTGTACACAAGCGTTTCTTCTTTGATAGCGGTGAGCACTACAATATAATTTGTGAGACAAATGAAACAAAACTATGTAAATCTTCTGTTTTGTTGGATAATGTTCTATACTGAACAAATGCAGTGGCATTATTCAGAAATTACATTATCAAATGCGGAGTTTGCAGTTGCTTTAGTTTTTTTGCCCTCTCCTGTATATTTTTCCTGTATAATGTCCATGGTTTGTTTCATATGTATCATATTAAATGTATTACAGTATTTTTACATATGAGGCACATGCTTTTGCTTTGGCTCTCAAATAAAAAATTTCATCTCACCAAAACTGACAGTTATCAATGGATGTGTTTACATGCACTTAATCTTATATCTGCATAAAATTAGATTTTGTCAGTAATCTGATCAACACATTTACATTCTCTTGAGTAATCAGATATTGGGGAAACTCCGGGTATAGACGAGTCAGGCAGCAATCGTATTTCTGTTTCCAACTACAGCAAAACACTTCTGGGGGAGCTCTGAACCCAAACACAAAATAGAGGATTTAAATATTCTTTACCTTCTAGATGATGTATGTTCATATTTTCGAGTAAAGTGGCACAAAGTTTAATAACAGCAGTGGCATGAAGCTTCATTTTTACTTGATTTTTACTTAACAAAATGTTGTTTGTGCTTTATGGCTGCAAGTCTAGTCAGAAAAGAAAGGCTCTTAAACTTCGGCTAATTTTGTAACCACAGCACAGTGCATTACACTGCAATTTTACAGTACTGCTGCCACCATCAGGTGAAAGGAAGAACTACAACACACTGACTGGCATGTAAGTAATGACACAATAAAGCACAACAGCACTGGGACCCTGGCTGGACTTTGGATGTCCCTGAGGTACACTGATCAACACAGGAACATACTGTGAAGCACAGTTCACTGCTACACAGTCATTGACACAGTTGGATGTCACTCTGACAAAAATTAACAATGAAAATACCTGTAGACAATTTTATACTGTTGTCATTATTGTTCATGTGATGTATTTGTTTCAGCCCTAGACGTTACTGAAAACACACACCATTTGTCTCTCACCTCAGCTTTACATGAGTGTGTGTACTGTATGATTGTGTAGAGCATGTGGAACAGATCGGATCTCATGATCACATTTGAAGCGGATGATGGTAGTTCTTTTCTGATCGCTGGCAGGACAGGATGCCCCATCTGTGTATTTCAGCACCAGGACATCGCTCTCCCACTGCGGTCCCTCCTTCGCCTCTCCCAGACTCACATACTTGTCACCATTCTTTAGACATGCTGCAGCACTGCTTGGACAGCCCCACAATCCTAAACAGACACACACAGGTTTGATAGCATACCATCCTGTTGATATGCTGCATATGAATTATACTACAAACAGATAACAAATTAAAGAAAAAAGCTGAATCAATGAGCATATCTCACAAAAGTGAGTACACCCCTCACATTTCTGCAAATAGTTTGTTACATCTTTTTATGGGACAACGCTACAGAAATGAAACTTGGATATAACTTGCTGTACACTGACTACTTTTTGTATAGCAGTACAGATTTTCTGTCCTCTGAAAATAACTCAACACACAGCCATTAATGTCTAAATAGCTGGCAACACAAGTGAGTACGCCTTACAGTGAACATGTCCAAATTGTGCTCAAAGTTTCAATATTTTGTGTCACCACCATTATTATCTAGCACTGCCTTAATCCTCTTGGGCATGGAAATCACCAGAGCTACACAGGTTGTTACTGGCGTCCTCTTGCACTCCTCCATGATGACAACACAGAACTCGTGGATGTCAGACACCTTGTGCTCCTCCTCCTTCCGCTTGAGGATGCTCCACAGGTGCTCAATTGGGTTTAGGTTTGGCGAGTCCATCACTTTTACCTTCTGGAAGGCAGTTTTCATCTTGTTTGGGGTTGTTATTGTGTTGGAAAGCTGCCATGCTGCACAGTTTCTGAAGGGAAGAGATCATGCTCTGCTTCAGAATGTCACAGTACATGTTGGAATTCATGTTTCCCTCAGTGAACCGCAGCTCCTCAGTGCCAGCAGCACTCATGCAACTCCAGATCATGATGCAACCACCACCATGCTGGACCACAGGAGACAGTCTTGGTACTCCTCACCAGGGCGCCACCACACATGCTGGACACCATCTGAGCCAAAGAAGTTTATTTTGGTCTCATCAGACCACAGGACATGGTTCTAGTAAGCCATGTTCTTGGACTGCTTGTCTTCAGCAAACTGGTTGCAGGATTTCTTGTGCTTCAGCTTCACAAGAGGCTTCCTTCTGGGACAATGGTCATGCAGACCAAGTTGATGCATTTTGCAGCGTATGGTCTCATACCATGACCTCCCACTTCTTCAACCTCTGCTGCAATGCTGGCAGCACTCATGCATCTATTTTCAAAGCCAACTTCTGGATATGAAGCTTACAGGTGAACCTGTCCTGGAAAACCGCTGCATGACCTTGGCCACCGTGCTGTAGCTCAGTTTTAGGGTGTTAGCAATCTTCTAATAGCCTAGGCCATCTTTCACCCTGTTTATGTACAAACGGATAGAACAAAACTAATTCCATTTACCTGCTTTCTTTCCGAGTATACAATCACCCATATGTCCGGCCGGACACTGAAGGACGACTGACTGTCGAGCCCTCCTGCTACCCACTTCAGACCAACTGCCACCACTTGCCTTGGACGAGCTGCCCACCCTACGCTGATGTTCTCATAGACTCCTAGTTATTCCTAACACGAATATTACTGCTACTAATATTAGTAATATAATCACTTGTAGGTAGTTTGACCAGAGGAGGATGGGTCCCCCTTGGTGAGCCTGGTTCCTCCAAAGGTTTCTTCCTCAGTTCTGAGGGAGTTTTTCCTTGCCACTGTTGCCCCTGGCTTGCCCACCAGGGGGTTTTTGTACATACTTACAGTCCTGTTGAAACTTTGCTGCTTTGTGAATCGTGTGCTTGCACTGGGTTGGTATGACCAACAGGTCAAAACAAGCTCAGAACAAAGTGACCGCTGTGCCCTGATTGGTGTTCTTGCTCTGTGCTTCTTTCGTTGTTTTGTTTGTTTTTATACACACAGAAACCAAAAGGAACGACAGATTTCTCTAAATGTATTGGAGTAAAACATAAGATATTTGACTTTGAAACATAGTGGAGTGAAAGTAAAACGTCACCCAAAATGGAAATACTTAAGTACAGATACACAAAAAAACTACTTAAGTACAGTAACGAATTACATTTACTCAGTTACTGTCCACCACTGCTTATGAAATTATCTTTATATTTGATTCTACAATTCCCGTTTTTTCCTGTTTCCACATCAAAATGTTGCAGAAACAATGTTTTTTTCTCTCATAAAACATATACACACACACATACACACTATATTTCCAAAAGTACAAATGTATTCACTTGTCTGCCTTCACATGCATATGAACTTGAGTGACATCCCATTCTTAATCCATAGGGTTTCATATCATGTCAACCCACCTTTTGCAGCTATAACAGTTTCAACTCTTCTGGGAAGGCTTTCCACAAGGTTTGGTGTGTTCATGCTCAGCATGATAAGAGGATTGTCGGGTAGTCTGAGCCAGGGTTGAAGCCAATGCAATACTTAATATACACACATATGAGCACTCGAATAAACTGTATTCTAGATATTAAATCCATGCTGTTTAGAGAATCTTTTTTTGGTCTCATTGTCAATTTCATCTGCTAGTTAGATCTTTCAGAAATGCTATGAACCTGGGAGGGTGAAGGCTAGCATATGCTTTCTTGAGATGCCATGACATCTTTTTCAACTGCTGCGAGGCCAATGTCATCGGGCAGGTCAATATAAAACTTGACAAAGCTGTTCATTTGCCAAAACAGATATTTCAGTTTTAATTCATTTTCATAAATCATGTTTTTTTATTGTGAAGGCCAAGTAATATCAGTCACACTGTGGTTGTTTTGATTAGGTAAAAACTTAAGAAAATTCAACTAACTTACAAAATGAAACTTTATTATTGATTTGCTTTTTTTATTTAAATTCAGTTTATTCGCAAAAGCAGAGAACTCCATGTATGATTTCAGTTAAACAAAGCTGTATAATGGATACAAGTTCCTTTTACATGCAATATTTAGCCTTCTTTAACATAAAAAAGAAGGTAAAGAGCTGAAAATTGAACAACAGCAGCCCATTAATCGGCAACGTTAAACGTCTATAAGATCAAACCTCTGAAAATGATAAGGTTGAATCTCAGTTGACTGCTTCTTATATAGTGCTACTAAGCAAGTTTTTTAAATGTTGGCTTTTACACCCAAATACTTACATATACATATATACACCTTTTAGCTAGAGAACAGTGAGCTGGTACCAAACCCCATCAGTTCACTAAATTATGTTTAAGGTTTAATGCGATTATATCTAAAAGAGTGTGCAATGAGCTTGATGTTTATCAGCACTTTTCTGCAGTGGTTCTTATGTGCTATAGCCATGCTCTGTATATTCTGCTACCCTGTGGCAGAGAATCTGTGCTGCCACACAATCTGTGCTGCCACACAGTGCTTCTCGTCCAGGACACATTAACGTTTAAGTATCTTTTTATGCTTTCCCTTTTTGACTAAACAAGAAATTCTGACCAAAACAAAAGTCTCAGACTGTACACTGCCCTCTGGTGGAGCATATAGTTAAGACATCTCATGGTTCTTATAAGAACAATTTGCATATCGAAAATCCTAATTTACTGTTTTATAATTTCATGACTATTTGAATATTCAGAAATTCTGACTCATCTCTAATGGTACTGATTAAAATTTTTGGAACCATGGTAGCCTGTAGTACATTGCCTCATTTCATTCCATCTCATGTTTACAGTCAAGACTACAGTGAGCTTGAATTTGTTAGGTTATGGTATTTATGTAGTCAACATGTTTTAGTTTGTCAAACAACCCCAATTTTTTAGTGTACTGACATACATTAGTGCATGAGCATAAAGGATGTTATTTACTTCCTAGTCCTGTCCATGTGCTTCTGTTTTGGTTTTCAGTCCTGCCCTCTTGTTCCATGGCTCCACCCCTGATTGTTTCCACCTGTTTCCCACCTGTCCCTCGTTGTCTTGGTTTGTATTTAAACCCTGTGTTTGCCCTTTGTGCTGGCTGGTCTTTGTTTGTTTGTGCGGTTTGTTGCATATACTGTTCAAAGTGTATGTATTGTTTGAAGAGTTTTGTTCATTTCTGGTCTGTTTGGAGTTCTGTGTTCATTTTGTCATGTCTGTCCCTCCTGCTCTCCGTACTGAACCATTTGAACCTGGACTGTCTTGACCCTGATTTTGGATTTGCCCATAATAAATCTCGCTTGTCTCCACACATGCGTCCGCCTCAACATCGCTCCCCATCGTCACACCGGTTTTCCAGTGATTGAAAACAAAGTGTGCAACCGTCCAGCATACCTGAACAACCAGGTGAAGGATCATGAGATGTGTGCAGGAAATATTGAGGGAGGAACAGACAGCTGTCAAGTAAACGACTCAAATAATACAGTAATATCTATAATATCTGCTAATAGGTTCAAATGAAGTACTAAGCTTCAAAACACTGTGGGTTAGTCATTGTAGCAAAGTTTAAAGATGACAAGAAGCCTCTTAAGCATTACCATCACAGTAATGCAGCCTCATGTGACTTATTGCATGGCAACAAAATACAATTTGATAAAATATACCAATACGCAATAAGTCATTTATTATTAATACTAATAATCATCACTATTTTAAACGGTTAGTTTAAATTATAGCAATGGTTGGCAAGCACCATAACAATCAGAGATTATTCCATGAACATGGGTTACAATGTGTTTTAATAACTTGGCACTTTAATATACAATTGAATTGATGTGTGCTATCATACATTAATCAACACAAATTTCTCCTTATTTCTTATCTTACATTGAAAATGAATTTTTACACTTACCAAAAAAGTACATTTCAGTTTATTATGCAACACTCAGTCTTTGTGCCTATATCAGAATAAAATTTTATTTTACTTGAAAATATGCATTGTACAGCACTGCAGCCACTCTATGGATAACCCATAGTACTGAAGAGCAGCCTACCTATGCAGCAACTCCTCACTGGGTCCATTTTACAAAAACCTTTTCTCTGATTTGATGACAGTGTACAGCACATTAAGCTACGTAGGTGTGGCTGAAATTCCCCAGAATAAAATAAATTAGCTCAGACAACCACTTTCTCTTTGTTAGTTGTCACATCTGAGGGCAACAGATTCTACAGCTGGTGACTCGTATTTGTATCTTCTTTGTTTCTGAAAATATGACAGCAACATATTACTTTTCTCATGCAAATATCATACCATATTATTATTATTATTAATTATATAGCACTTCAGTTAAAACTCTCAAAATGCTTTAAAATAAGTTGAGCTACACATTAACACCTCAGTATCACTGAGTTTGTTTACATGCACTCAACAATCTCATCATAATTGGATTTCTTCAGTTATCTGATTATTGAAATGGTCATGTAAACAGCATACACCAATCCAATTAAGAAATCTGACGGAGAGAGCTGGATTTTACCCCAGTAATTGGATTTCTCTGTGCATATGAACTGTTACTGATTTCTTTTGGATTTTTCAGTCTGCTCATGTGTGAAACAGACTGTGGTACTGGAAATAAGTGCTGTGAGATGGCAACAAAACACTTTTGGAGCGATGCTAAACTCCATGCTTGACAAAATACAGGACTTAAATATTCATTTTCTAGATGATGCATGTTCATATTTTTGGTAAAGTGACTTGCATTACATTTGTGTCAAAGCACAAATCTGATTACTGGCTGACTCATGTAGACCCAGAGTCTTCACATTATTTGATCACTCAAATGCATATAAACATGATCAGATTCCTGACAAAATCTGATCGGATTAAGTGCATGTAAACACATTCATTGATCGAATATATTTAGATGGAAAGGTGTATCATTTCCAAACTGGAAGCAAACTGGATTTTTGCCTTTATAACTGAGCAAGCAATCAACATTTCAACAATTCCTTTCAACATTTATTATTATCTTGGCACAGGGGCCATAAAGAAAGAAGCTACTTACCTGTTTGGTAATTCAATGTCATCAATGGTCTCTGGTAGAGGCACTCCTTTGGTCTCAGGCAGCAGCAGTACCAGTCCACCAGCAATGACTGCCAGGACACCTGTTAAGAGTCAACCTTTCCTTTACTACCTGCATTGTTTCTCACACTCAGGAAGAAACCCACTTCCCTACTTTAAACTGAAGTCACGTCTACTGTTTGTACACGTAATTTATGTAGGAATACACCACGGCTGTCTAGTTCTGGTCCTGGATTTGCATGCTTAAACACACCTACATACCTTGGCAACTAACTGCTGAGTTGAATCAGCTGTTTTTGGATGGAAAACCACCAGAACTGTGCTGGGCCCTCCAGCTCCAGAACTAGACACCTTTAGAATTCATATAAGTACAGGAACATCCATACACACCAAAAATGATGAGTGGCAGCTCCAGCCAGATGACAGCCAGTCTGTAAAGCAGGAAGGGAACTACAATCCCTCCAATATCACACAGAGTACAGCAGACAGACACACCCAGATTCCTGCAGCAAAACAGGATCTTTACGGTCAGAATCACTGCCATATACAATTACTGCTTATCATTTAAAACTGGACTAAACCACCAGTTTGACACTACTTTGTGCAATATAATGTGTAGCATGAACTCGCTCCTTTTGCACAATATTATTTATTTTATGAGGGGATGTACCTGATGAAGGTTGGGTACAGTTCAGTGTTCACAAACATAACGATTTCAAAAGCCATAGAGATGCCCAGTCTGCCAACACAAGCCATCACTGTTTTCAGCCATAACAAACCTGCACAGAAAATGTGGACATTAGAAGTCAAAAAAGAGGAGAAAAAGTTTCCAAATACTCCATAAATCTCTTTATAATGTTCTATTTTTCTGGCATCTAATTCATTTTTGAAGATCTCATTGTACATACTAGTCCAAATCCTATACCTTTGGACCATATAGCCCTTTATACAATCTGTATTTGAACCCTGTATTTGAATTGCTCATTCTACTACATAACATATGTAATTTTCATTGTAGTTACTGAATAATTCACAGTAGTTACTGAGTAATTTACAGTAGTTATTGAAAAATTATTAGTATAAAAACTCAGTAAGTACTGAGTAATTTATAGTAGTTACTGAAACATTTATAATACCAAATAACTGAATAATAAGTAACAGTTGCCGAATAATTGTAGTTGCTGAACATTTAATAATAGTTACTGTAAAGTTTAATAATGACTAAATAAGTAATGGTAGTTATTGAACATTTATAATCATTATAAATGACTGGTAATAGTTACTCAAAAATGAATAGTAGTTACTAGTCCTAAAATTAACAATTAAATAATAAAAAGCCTTCTGTTTAGACCTGACTCTGCTCCTGCTGAACTCTTACTATGTTACTAACTCACTCTCTGGAATAAAAGCTGTGATTAGGCAGGCGGCTCCAGACACAATGTTGGCCGTTGCAAATGGAAGGCGTCGGCCAATGCGTTCAATGGTGAAGAGGATGAGGAAGGCTGCGGGGAACTCCACTAATCCTGAGATCAGGAAGTCAATGTAGACATTTCCTCCCAGAATTCCTAGACGCATGATCAGGCCCTGATAAACCACCGCACTAGTAAACCTGGAGGAAAGGACATTTTTTTTTGTTAGCCAACCTTAAGAACATCATCAGTGGTCAGTTTCTGACCACAGAGCTGCTGCGGGCTGGATGTTTTTAGTGGTTGGATGATTTTAAACCTAACCACTCACACACGATAGCATGTCAATGTCGTTGCTGTGCTGAAAATGGTCCACCATTTAAATTCCCAGAAACTGACCAATGATGAATAAGGTAGAGGGTGGCTGATAAACTGTACATTGTTAAAGTAAACTGTGGGCCTTCAGGGTATGAAGCCAATGAGGATAATTTGGGCTAAGAGGAGCTAATAAAGTGTACAGTGAAAGTAAAGTGGCCTGTTCTCAGTTAACAGACTTACCAGTTGAAGCTCAGAATGAGGGTGTACTTTCTTATGTTGGGAGTTCTGATTAAGTCCATGAAAGAGCCAGAAGCGGAGTGTGCGTCATCTTTCAGTGTCTGTGGGACAGTGACAGTTCTGTCAGTAAAAGCATTTTGTTTGTTTTTTTTGGTTAAAATGCAAAAGAAGTAGCATTACTGAGTGTGGAGAAATAAGAACACACTAAAATGTGTGTGAGCTGCTGCGAGTCACTCTGTAAAGCCTGAGATAATCATTGAAAAGTCAGAGGTCTTGGGACGGATTTAATGGAAGTTTTTTGGATCACGTCATACGTCTTTGTCTATGCACAGGATCAAAAAGTAGATCCGGCTTGATGTTTTACACCTCAAGAGTAAAATCAATGTCATACTGATGAAGATATAATGACACGCTCAAAAGACACACGTCTTTCACCAAGTTTTGACTGATTTCTCTTCAAAAAACTCTATGAACACCCTTCTACTAGAGAGGTCTCCAAATCCCCAAATCCTATGCAGTGTAACTTTGACTTTTATTTTTAAAGGTGGCCAGTAGGAGAGAGTGAAGCACAAATAAACAGTGGGTAAAATCTATCATAGAACTTTTATGCAGTTAAACAGATACACAGTGCTTTTGGTCATCTTCTTATATTTCCATAGTGATGTCATCTGTGAGTTTTGACAGCAAACAGACAGATATTTATGAAGATTGACTACGAAGAGTGTTTCTATACCATAAAATAACTTGTTTCCCCATAAGCACTGAGTTATGCTTCACAGAATTCAGACCTATATTATGTATTCTCTCCATAATTTAGTGTTTATATATATATATATATATATATATATATAAATATGAGAGAGAGAGAGATGATATAAAAAATGAAATATATTTTATTTATATGATACATATATTTAGCCTATCCCAGCGGTCATCGGGCAGAAGATGTGTAGCAGAGATGTGTAGGTTGCTTGTACAAAAATATTAGTCCCCAACGGAAACATATTTACTACTATTTTACCATCAACATCAAAAATCAAAGACATGTGTTCACTGGTATTTGGATTATAATTCAAATGGCTTCATTTGCACTGTGGACAGCGACCCCTGGTTCCTGTGACCACCACTGCAAAGACATCTTACCAATTACATTTCTCTGCAATGTGCCATTTCACATCAAGCTACTCTGAATGACTTTGTTTACATCTTAATCACTGTATTAAGCAAAAATCTTGAAACATCTTTGGAGTTATTAATTATTAGAAGTAAGAATTCACCTTAATGTTCTTGGAGAGTGTCTTCTTATTCTCTTTGGCCAATGCCTCAGTGATCTCTACAGCTTTGCTGGAGTTGTTCTGAGAGAGAAGCCATCTTGGTGACTCAGGAACAAACCTAGGATCCAGCAAACAGAGACCATCAGTGACTGAGAATGCATTCAAAACACTACAGCAGGATCATGAGGCCCCAGAAGACCCTTTAAGCCTCACCAGTAGTAAGACATGAAGATAATGTAGGGTAGT
Organism: Pygocentrus nattereri; assembly: GCF_015220715.1. Taxonomy (NCBI): domain Eukaryota; kingdom Metazoa; phylum Chordata; class Actinopteri; order Characiformes; family Serrasalmidae; genus Pygocentrus; species Pygocentrus nattereri. The sequence continues at coordinate 41,112,922 of NC_051214.1, forward strand.
GTGAAGGCCACCTGGATCCAGCGCCAGTTAGGGATGAGGTAAGCGACGAGGGGCAGTACAATGATGCCGCAGCTGAAGGCCATCTGAAAGAACACCCCCACCACCCTCCTGTACTCCACTCCCACCAGCTCTGTGACTGAGAGATCAGACAAATAGGGGTCAAGAAACCACAGGCCAGAGCTCAAACACAGGCAGCTGACTTTAAAAAGCTCACACTCTTAAAAATGGAAAATGTTTGGAGCAACACTGTAGAAAAACAATTTTGGTTTCCTAAAGAACCTTTTAATGGTTATTTAAAGAACCATTATTTTACATGAGATGTGCATTTGTGAAGAATCTTCTTAAGGTTTAAAGAAACTAAATGTTTTTTTTTCTATATCCATAATAGAACCATTTAGAAATCTTTCTTTTTAAGAGTACAGACAAATATGAGTGAAGCAGCATGGATTTCGGACAATGTACTGAAACCATAATGAGATCCTACAGTGTGCCACGGGATTCTTTGAGTGAAGCCATAGAAGAACCACTTTTGCTTCCTTAAAGAACCATGTTTGAAATATAATTTGTGAGCAAGAATAACATTTGAAGGTTTAAAGAACCTTCAAGAGTTCTTTCTAAACCTAGAACTTGAAAGGGTTCTCCACAGAACATACAATCATCAACAGAAAGGTTTTAGGTTGGTAAAAGTGGTTCTCCTAAAGCATCACACGAAGAACTCTTCTTGGCATCTTTACTTTTAAGGGTGTATGACCGTTCTAATCTAAAAGGGCAACTCCACCAATCTTTCAAAACAATTAACTAAATTTCAAAACTAATTGAGTCCTTGAGAAGTAAACAGTCATTCAGAGTGGTTTGATCTAAAATAGTTCAATGCAGAGAAATTTACAGACTCTGATTTCTTTACAGTGGTGGTGATAGGAACCAGTCACAGTGTGTACAATACAATTATAGCCATTTTATATACTATCCAAAACCGACTCCTTCCTTCATCAGCACACTTGGTGCTCCGTGCGATCAGTGATAGAGTCAAAGATCGATTGATTAACAGCCGTAGCGCAGTAATACAGAGTTCAGTTGTTGTGAAGCGGTCATAGCCATGGTACATCGTGGATTTTACAATGGCTTCGAACGCGGCTCAGCCAATCAGCTTTCAGGACAGGAACCATCCTTTTTATAATGATGGATATACTACACTTCTGTCATAAATGAATTAAAATAAATGGATTCAAATGCCTTTTTAGCCAAAACTTTATCACTAAACTATCATAAAACATTGTTTCAGCACATATCTATCCGTTTTTTGTAATAACTTTCTGTGAAGGGGATTTCAGTAGTATTAAACTCTTCAGACATCTGGTTCCTATCAACTCTGACTAGAATGGTGCAGTTCACATCAAACCAATCTGAATGACTGTTTATATTTCAACTATTCATATAGAATTTTTGAAAAATCATTGGAGAATTCTTTTATTCTGGAGTATAGAGTATATGTGGTATTCCATGTTTTCTGCAAAGCTTCCTTTAGGAACTCAGCACAAACAGGTATGGCACAAAAAGCAAACATTTTGGGCTGATCATGTTAGAGAACATTGTGTATTTGGTACAAGAGTCTTAAGTCAAATTAATATGGTTTTCAAACGGCACTGTAAGCTGTTGTTTGTCAGGCAGAACAAGTATAAAAAGTACAAAGCCATCCTTACTCAGGACATAGGCCACCATCCAACCTCCCTTAACCCCAAAGCCATGAAGAGCTCGGAACACCACCAGAGAAATGTAGTTTGGAGATATGGCCACCAGAATCCCTGTAAGTGCACTCAGGACATTGGACACCAGGAAGCTCACTTTTCTACCAAATCTAGATGAACAGAGCAGAAGAAAAGCATAACAATTTATTTACAGAAGCACATTGATTAAAGTAATTTTACAAATTCTACACTTCTAGTACAAAATTGGACGTCTGTTATGTGGAAATCATGAATACTTTTATTATTAGTTGCAATAGCTCAATAAAGATTTAAAATCCTTGCTATGCAGATTGCAGGGCATGAGATAATGACCCAAGTACTCATCTCTTTATTACTGCCTGTGGTTTTATGGTTTAAACCATAGCTTCAGGGTAGTTTAATAGTTTTTCTGGATAAGTTCATCTCAGGTTCATCTCAGGTTAAACTCACCAATTGTTTAAGTTTAAAGACTGAATCAAGACAAAATTTACACAAAGAGAACGCAGCAGAGGTCATACTTATCAGCTAAGAATCCGATGCAAACGCTGCCCACTAAGAAGCCCACTCCAAGTATTGCTTGTAAGACGTCCACCAACCAGGCATCAGTACAGACCAGATCAAACTGAAACACAACATTCCTCATCAGACACTGAAATCACCTCTGCGGTCACTAGAGGTGCTTCATAGAGGATTCATCCTTTAAAGTATACACAAATATAAACACAACTAAATCTTGGCTTGAACATACAGTTCCAGGAAAACCTTAGTTACACCAAGCACTGTATAGATTAGGTAGAGATTCACAAATTGCTGACCAACTATCGGGTGAAACTCAGTAGAATGTCAAAAATGTAAGGGTTAGGGTCAGGTTTAGGATTAGAATTGGGTTTTGGTTTAAGGTTAGGTTTTAGATGAACGGTTGGATTTAACAGATTCTTTATTCAACCTAAAGTTAAGCTGCATTTAATGAGTGCTTCTAAAAGCTACCTCACATAATTATTATGCTTGATGATTACAGTAATGTTGTCTGAAGTTGAATGATAAGATATTGTATTAATTAAAAAAAAGACAAAAATAGTACCCAAAGGAAAATTATTTTAACACTATTTTACAATTAGCAATGCTACATATAAAAAATTCAGAAAACAAATAAAAATGAATATATTTGCACTGTAGACACTGAGAACTTCCTATCACCACTACCATGAAGAAAAGAGCTGGTGCTTTGCTACAATGCACCACTAAACATCAACCCACTCTGAATGACTGTTGACATCTTAAAGACTGAAGAAGATTTTTTAAAAATCTTCTCTTTAACAGTTATGGCTTCTTGAGCAGGGACATCTCAAAATTTTGACCAGAGTTGGCTCGGGACCAGAACTGGAAAAGACAACCTCCTATCTCTGAAACTAACTTTATCTGTCCTGGATCAATAAATGTTCACAATGTTCATGTGAAAGGCAGCTGGCTTTTTCAAATGCTTAAAAAAAATTTGATTTTCAAGATTTTTATATGACTCACGTAAGAGTGCATAACAGCCCTTACCTCAGTGACAAAGGACTCTCTGCCCTCATAGTCATACTCCCAGCCATTCTTGCAGGAAGTTGTGGGCCAAGCAGCACGCTGGGCCTCCGTAATATCCCTGTCCAGGTTTTCACAGGTCAGGTCAGTGAAGTTCCAGTCCACATCATATCTCTGGCACTGGCTGGGCAGCACACCAGCAGAGCTGTTGACTAAAGGCAGGATGAGCCTGCGGGCCTTCTCTAGAGGCAAGCCGCAGTTTTCTCTGAGCTGCTCCAACCCAGGGTCATGGCACCAGTGGTCTGGAGTGAAGCCCTGGAACACAACACCCACATACACACCAGCAAACGGCATGGACGCCATACACAGCAGGGCAAAGATGCGCTTCTGAAACCTGCCGAATTTACCGGCCTCCTCCAAGATGTCGTCAAAAGTGGTCATGATAAATGTTCTGTGTGCGACTGTGATGACACCTGCTCTGGCTGTGTGAATTTCAGCGGCTTCCATTTCAATTTGAATTTCAGCAGCTGAGGATATTTGCACACATGCAAGTGCAGAGTCCAGAGAAGAGGCTGACCCTCGAACTAGTCATGCTGGGATTGACCAACGATGCGTTGAGAACACAGTGAAGAATGCACCATGTTATTCTTTAATAGACTTCAATTGACGTTAGGGTTAGATAAGTCTTTCATCAACTTGAAAAGAAATTTTAACTTGTTACCTTGTGACTTCATGTTCATGGTTATATTTATCATGATTAATCATATATCATTTAAAAGATATACTTCTTTTGCCTGCATCTAAAATGAGTGCTATTGTGCACAGTTGGGGTGTGTTACAGTTGGGAGACGTCATTAATAATTGTTTTACCTCCCCTTTCCACCACCCCCACTTATCAAGATAACATACTTAGCTAACACAGAGACCCACCTTGATAGACCTCTGAACTCATGCCCATATTAGGAATAAAGTTGATATATTTTGTCCTATGTACTCCCCCTCAGTTTCTGCTGCAGGGGCCTAGGCCACCTAGGGCCTCGCCGCAATCTCCCACTGCCAATATGGCACTGCACCACTCCCCCACGCTGGACCTTGATTGCGAATCGCGAATAGATCGCGAATACAAGCGGCGGAAATGAGCTTTCTTCGTCGGGTGGCGGGCTACACGCTATGCGATAGAGTGAGGAGCTCAGTCATCTGGGAGGAGCTCAGAGTAGAGCCGCTACTCCTCCGCATTGAGAGGAGCCAGCTGAGGTGGTTTGGGCATCTGATCCGGATGCCCCCTGGACGCCTCCCGGTGACAGAGAGGAGGACGCTGTCTAAGCTGCAGGCCATTATGGACAATGGCTCCCACCCACTCTACGACACAGTGATGAGACACAGGAGCTCATTCAGTGCAAGACTCATTCTACCGAAATGACCACAGAGCGCCTCCCGGTGGGGGTGTTCCAGGCACGGCCTACCGAGACAAGACCCTGGGGTCGTTCTAGGACCCCACTGGAGGGATTATGTCTCCAAGTTGGCCTGGGAGCGGCTTGGGGTCCCCGGGAATGAGCTGGAGGAATTTGCGGGGGACAGGGTCATCTGGGATTCTCTGCTCTCCCAACTGCTACCGCGACCCTGTCTGGACTAGCGGTCAACGATGATGATGATGATGACTCCCCCTCAGATTTCTCTGGATCCTTTGAATTCAGAGGTCAGTATGGAGTCAAAATATGAATAATGCTACATGCATGCAAACTGAATTCTACTATTATTAAACTGCAATATTATTACGTACCAACACCAAAAACTTATACTGAAGATTACTACTGGTAGATCAACTGAACTACCACATCTGGCAAAGCTTGCTAGTCAGGGGATCCTGTGACACTCAGGGGAAAAATGTACACAGGACAGAACACATTAAACGTATCAAAAATGATCGCTATTCATTTTCCCTCATAAAAAGAAACTGCTTGGACCAAGTTCTTCTAATATAGGCATGACGAACTACAGAATGGCGCACTATAGAGGTCAGTACTATGTTTCACTCTGAAATATGTCGGTATGGGAGGAAAATGGAATGATATTTTAGGCAAGCTTTTGAAGTCTACTTTTAATACACTCCAGTCCAGCTAGAGTGCACATATTGTTTCACTGACACATACATAGCGTGTATAACTGTAATAGAAAAGCATTGATCATTGAAATGGGACACTCTGGAGTAGCCGCACAGGAGCTTAAGACCACCATGCTCAATGCCAAACGTTGGCTAGAGGGGTAAAAAGCCCACCAAGCTTTGAAGAGTGGAGCAGAGGAATTGTATTCGCTGGAGTGATGGAGCTCCATCCAATACCTTTGGGATGAGTTGTCATGATCCAGAACTGACAATTCAACATCAGTACTTGACCTCATTAAATGCTCTTGTGGCTGAATGCCATCAAATCCTCACAGCTGTGTTCCAATTTGGAATGTAAACTTTCCAGAAGAGCAGAAACTTGATTTCAGAAAAAAATCTGGATGAGAGGGTGTCTACAAATATTTGGGCATATAATTTCTATAATTTATCCATCAATTTCATTATTCTATGCCATCTCATATCAAAATATCAACACTCTAATCCAGATTTCACAGTATTGGTGGTAATGGAGTCTGAAACATTTGAAAAAGTTTCCACCAAATAAGCCAAATGCACCATAAAGACAATGGCAATACTTTAAAACTACTTGGCGGTAATAACATTTGCTTCAACAGCTGATCTCTTTTATTGAAATAATGCAATAATGTCTCAGCATCAACATTTTAAATACAAAAACAAACAAAAAGCAGTAAAGCATCTGACAAAATTCAGAACGAAAATCTTGGATTAGCCAGAGCCTCTGTCATTAAACAATAGAAACTACATCTGGAGGAGGCTTATGAACATGCACTCATGATTAAAAAACAGATCGTACCGAACTTAAACACATACAGCAGTGGCAGATGTTTTCGTAGAAGCACAGAGAGGAGTTAGTGACACCAACAGTCATCAACAGTGTAGTATCTGTTCTTAACAGTTTAATATCTAACACGTCCTCTATATGAGGACTACATATTAAATAGATTTTTAGAACAGGGAGACGGAAGACGGGCTTGCTCCAAAATGGAAAGCAGGTTAAGCGTGAAAAAAAACATGCATCACAGTCTTGAGTCTATGAAAAAAGCTAGTAGAGCAGAGGCCAAACACATTCAAGGTGACAAACACCCGAGTCACCTCCATTTAACACTAAAAAGATCAGTGCATCAACTGTGCCATAAACTCATCTGTATGCATCAACATTGTTGTAAAAAGTGCTATATAAATAAACTTGAATTGAATCAAGGTGAGTAGGTGGATATTCAGCTACCAAGTCTGTGCAAAAAAATAATTTAACAATTATAAAAACCGGTGACCCCTTTGCCAATCAGGGGGGTCAGTGTGGACACTGTGGAGGATTACAAATATCTGGGTGTGTATATTGACAATAAACTGGACTGGGCTAAGAACACTGACACCCTCTACAGGAAGGGCCTAAGTCGTCTCTATTTTCTGAGGCGCCTTAGGTCCTTCAACATCTGCCAGACTATGCTCAGGATCATCTATGAGTCTGTGGTGGTGAGTGCTATCCTCTATGCTGTAGCATGCTGCGGAAGTAGGCTGAGGGTGGCAGACGCCAATAGACTCTGATCCACAAGGCCGGGGATGTTGTGGGTGTGGAGCTGGACTCGCTGACAGCCGTGTCGGAGAGGAGGACGCTGTCTAAGCTGCAGGCCATTATGGACAATGGCTCTACGACTCCACTCTTGATTCAGATATTTAAAAATTCTTCCACTATGAGATAACCACTCAAGATATAGACAAAAAAGAAAAGCTGCAAATTTAAATCAAAAGCTGGTGCTCTCAGAACAATAGACTGACCCCCTCAGAGTTCAGATCCCTGCAGATTTCTTTGAAAAACTGAAGGAAAGGGTGCACATAAAAAAGTACTGAAAAAATTATTTTATATTCAGCTGTTGAAGCTCCTGTGTAGTTGTCTGGTACATTTAAGTTCTCAGCTTTTTTTCTGAATGCTGCAAAATAAAGTTTCTTAGTGGTGTGTTGCAAGTGAAAGTAAAATAAATGAAGGTGAAGATGGTCTCTGACTTTTGTACAGCATTGTATTTCTGAGGGAGATGTAGACTTCACACAGAATAACATCTGTATATGAAATTAATTTAGTTTAACCTACAGAAGAAAAAACAAACAAATAATTAAATGATGAAAAAGAATATTTCCATCCCAAAGGCATTGATATAGAGTGGACGCATGAACCAATCTGCTTTCAAACACTGTACAGTAAACAGACGACAGATAAATAGATTTTTCCCTTTAGAAAACCAGAAAGAGAACAAACAGAAGGAGCGAAAGGTTGGAGAGACATTCTGAAGTTCATCACAGGGAGCAGAGGATTGTCCTTAGATTCTGAGCAGATCCTCATCACTGTCCTCGGGGTCCGGCTGTGCTTGGCCCCCGACTTGGACGTGCTCTTGCTTCCCGTGTCCTCCAGAAGCCCCACCAGATCCTCATCACTCTCAGCCCTCCGCCGGGTGGCCTGGAGCAGGGACGAAGAGGGGCTCATCCCGAGTGGATTCTGACACCCGGCACGGTCAGCACCTCGTCCTCACGGTCCTGCTCATCCAGAGAGAAGGAGCGCAGGGCATCAGCACTGACTGGCTTCGTGGTAACATGGCCATTCTCCTGCAGCCCCCGCGCTGGAGTTTCCACTTCCTCCATCAACCACTCCATCTCATCCTCACAGCCATCCTCATCCGTGTTCACCTGACAAAGACAGAACTTTTACCAATAAACCTCATTTACCCCATAGGACTGTACATACATGGCATCCCAAAAGTTCAGGGATGCACAGTTTCTCAAAGGGCCTGTTTACACCTAATGGTCAAGTGAAATCTGAAGGTGTCCTGGTCACCAGAAATTCAGGCTGATGCAAAGTGTAAATGCCAGAACTAAATTGAATGCATGTAAATTGAATGCGTTTGCCACCATTTCAGCCAACAAAAACAAAAAAAAACAAATATGCGTATCATGGTCAACAAAATAACCTTACTCGACATCTGCTTCTCTATAAATAGTTAGTCAGTTTGAATGTAACCAATCAGATGACTGATGCAAAATGTTCCTCAAACCATAAAGCAAAATCTAAGGCACTTCTTCGCAGTTCTTTCACTGTTGATCTACTGTTATTAGTATCAGATCATGGCAAGAATAATTTGAGTGTCTCTCAAGAATCAGATGACAGGCAGATTATGTAGATATGGCAGTGCTGATGTTCTGCTAGAAGAAGCAGAAAAACATACTTTGAAGCTAAATTCCCTACCGCTTGGGTGGTACAGACTAAATCAGTTTATTTGGAAATTAACCAAGACCAATTTTTGCCAGTCCTCAGCTCATTTGCGTGTGCACCTGAGTTTAGGTGGAGTATTCATATCTGTTGACACTGATGAACGTGAAGCTGTGGGTTGAAGCTAAATCTATGATAAGTACATAGCTATTTAATGCTATTTTAAAAAGAGCCAAAAGTATAAAATAAAATAATAAAACCCACACACAAAATATTAAGTATCAAAATGTCTCAAATATGTTGCAAATACAAATAATGAGAGTTAAATCAAACTAACCTTTTCAAAAAGATTTCTACTCTAAATCAGTTGGCTGACAGAAAAGGCAGATGAACCTGCCTACTTTTTAAAAAGTGCGAAGTCAGAAGCAAAAAATATATCAACAGAAAAAGAAAAACATTAAAGGAAATAGAGACAAAATTAGTAATAAATTTATACCTGAATGAGCAAAAATGAGGAGTACTTTTTTTCCTTCTAAGTACTTGTTTTTGCAACAAATCTTAAGACATTTTTACATTCAATATTTTGATTGTAGGTTTTATTATTTTATTTAAAACATTTGGCACAATATTTACTCCATCATATGTGGTTTTCACAATGGGTTGTTTACCTTCTCTCGCGTTTGTGAAGCAGTAGAATAAGCAGACAGACGGTCAGCACCACCAGCAGCAGACTAAGTACTGCCCCCAGAGCCTGGCTCCGTCCTGATAGCCCAACACTATCTTTACTGTTACCACCATTCTGTGGACTTGCAGAGCTGTGACAAAATAAAAAAGGCAAAACAAAGAAAACTTAGCACATGGACCCCAACCAGTGATGCAAAATACTACACAAAAACTGGCTAGACGCCACATAGACGATAATTAATAAATCTCATGTATTTAAGGCCATTTATTGTTCAATGAACAGCGAAGGTGTTTATTTATTTTTACAGCAATGGAGGATTATTTTATTTTACATTAAAAAAAAATCTATTCCCCTGTTCACCTGCAACAGGGCAGTAAGAGCCATATGTGGCCAAGTTGCCAACCTCTGTGCTAAACATATGTGAAACCATTTTCTATAAGTCTTGTTTTGTTGTGCTGTTATGTACAAAAGGCCACAGACTGTGGAGGTATGCCAGAAAACAGGTACTGGCAGCCATGAGACTCCAGGAAGAATGACCTTTTTTTGACTTGTCAAAACCTTTTTTTGACTTGTCACGGCCGCACAAAGACTCAGACGGCACCAGCACATGCAGGCTGTCCCCTGAAAATATAATTCCAGATGGTAAACCACAGAAAAATCAGCACTGGGAACATTTTTAATCTGAAAAATGAACACATTCAGATCTCTTGTTTTTCTACTGGGACTGAAGAGGCTGGCAGATGTTGATGTAAAAGTCAGGAGACTTGTCCTTGTCCAAGTCCTCATCTGTGGCAGTGTAGTACCCATTCAGGTGAATCAGAGGGCTCAGGTTCAAAAGGCTGGTTCCATTCCAAACTGAGCACTTCACATGATGACAGATAACATTTCCGTCAAGGAGACAGTACACGTTGAACAGTAAGCCAGATTCATAAACTTTAGATAATCCATAACCACTGTTATAAACACGGGTACAACCTCAACTTATTTAATTTAGGCCACAAGTACAAAATACAGACCTCAGTAAATGAATGACCTATAATTTGTTCAAAACATGTTCTAAGAAATATAAGACTACACATTGACCAAAGTCCACAATGCATAATGGATACAAGTTGATCTCACGCACTTGCAGACACTAGCTGTGTTGAATCTGTTCAGTCTGGTTGGAAAAGATCAGGGAGCTTCAATTGTCATAAGCTAATTTCAAGCCCGTAATGAACTATGTTGAGCTATTTTCACATGAAAAATGCCTGCTCTGCGATACCTGCTATTCCACACCGGACGCTCTTCTTGTTGTTGAAGCAAAGACATTTTTCTGTTACATTAGTTTTTTATGCAGTAATGTGTAAGTTACTGTAACCTGCGCATCTTTGCTCTGTTTACCAATTAAACAAACTTTGTGTTGACAACACTTGAGCACAGTTGTGGGCTAGTAACTGTATGAAAGATGTTTTGATTAGCTGACTTCTAAATTATTTCCCTCATCATTCCAACAAATGTCCATCTCTCTGGACCAGTTTGCAGCCAAGTGTGAAGCGGCTGGGATGATCAGCACCTCTAAATCTGAGACCATGGTCCTCCATCGGAATAAAGTGGAATACTCTGACCAGGTCAGGATACCGGTACATCATGGTGAAGAGAGAGCTGAGCCAGAAGGCGAAGCTGTCAATTTACCGGTCAATCTACGTTTTGACTCTCACCTATGGTCACGAGCTTTGGGTAGTGACCAAAAGAACGAGATCGCAGATACAAGCAGCCAAAATGAGCTTTCTCCGCAGGGTCACCAGGCTCTCCCTTAGAGATAAGGTGAGAAGATCGACGATTCGGGAGATGCTCGGAGTGGAGCCCCTGCTCCTCCACGTTGAGAGAAGCCAGTTGAGGTGGTTTGGGAATCTGGTAAGGATGGCCTCTGGATGCCTCCCTAGGGAGGTTCCAGACATGTCCGACGGGGAGGAGACCCCGGGGGAAGACCCAGGACATGTTGAAGGGATCATATCTCTTCACTGTCTTGGGAACGCCTCGGTATCCCTCCGGAAGAGCTGGAGGAGGTGGCGGGGGAGAGGGAGGCCTGGACCTCTTTGCTTGGGTTGCTGCCCCCGCGACCCGGATAAGGGGTTAAGGATGGATGGATGGATGGATGGCTCTGGCCAACTCTTCTTGTTCTTCTTTCGGCTGCTCCCTTTAGGGGTCGCCACAACGGATCATCTGCCTCCATCTTGCCCTATCCACTGCCTCCTCTACTTTCACACCAACCATGTCCACCTTCACTAGATCCATAAACCTTCTCTGAGGTCTACCTCTTCTCCTTCTACCCGGCAGCTCCATCTCCAACATTTTTTGCCCAATATATCCACTATTCCTCCTCAACACATGTCCAAACCATCTTAACCTGGCCTCTCTGGTTTTATCTCCAAACTGCTCCACCTTCACTGTCCCTCTGATCTGCTCATTTCTAATCTTGTCCATCCTTGTCACTCCCATCTCAGCATCTTCATCTCCGCCACCTCCAGCTCAGCCTCCTGTCTTTTAGACAGAGCCACAGTCTCCAAACCATACATCATAGCAGGATGCACTACTGTCTTGTAAACATTCCCTTTCAGTCTTGCTGCTATCCTTCTGTCACACATCAGCCCTGACACCCGTCTCCACCCACTCCATCCTGCCTGCACCCTCTTCTTCACCTCTTTTCTACACTGCCCATTGCTCTGGATGGTTGACCCAAGATATTTGAAGTCATCCACCTTTACGACCTCTACTCCTTGCATCTTCACCTTTCCACCTGGTTGGACAGCCCCACAATCCTAAACAGACACACACAGGTTTGATAGCATACCATCCTGTTGATATGCCGCATATGAATTATACTACAAACAGATAACAAATTAAAGAAAAAAGCTGAATCAATGAGCATATCTCACAAAACTGAGTACACCCTTCACATTTCTGCAAATAGTTTGTTACATCTTTTTATGGGACAATGCTATAGAAATGAAACTTCGATATAACTTGCTGTACACTGACTACTTTTTGTATAGCAGTACAGATTTTCTGTCCTCTGAAAATAACTCAACACACAGCCATTAATGTCTAAATAGCTGGCAACACAAGTGAGTATGCCTTACAGTGAACATGTCCAAATTGTGCTCAAAGTTTCAATATTTTGTGTCACCACCATTATTATCTAGCACTGCCTTAATCCTCTTGGGCATGGAAATCACCAGAGCTACACAGGTTGTTACTGGTATCCTCTTCCACTCATCCATGATGACATCACAGAACTCATGGATGTCAGACACCTTGTGCTCCTCCTCCTTCCGATTGAGGATGCTCCACAGGTGCTCAATTGGGTTTAGGTTTGGCGAGTCCATCACTTTTACCTTCTGGAAGGCAGTTTTCATCTTGTTTGGGGTTGTTATTGTGTTGGAAAGCTGCCATGCTGCACAGTTTCCGAAGGGAAGAGATCATGCTCTGCTTCAGAGTGTCACAGTACATGTTGGAATTCATGTTTCCCTCAGTGAACCGCAGCTCCGCAGTGCCAGCAGCACTCATGCAGCTCCAGATCATGATACAACCACCACCATGCTTGACCACAGGAGATGTCTTGGTACTCCTCACCAGGGCGCCACCACACATGCTGGACACCATCTGAGCCAAAGAAGTTTATTTTGGTCTCATCAGACCACAGGACATGGTTCTAGTAATCCATGTTCTTGGACTGCTTGTCTTCAGCAAACTGGTTGCAGGATTTCTTGTGCTTCAGCTTCAGAAGAGGCTTCCTTCTGGGACAATGGGCATGCAGACCAAGTTGATGCATTTTGCAACGTATGGTCTCATACCATGACCTCCCACTTCTTCAACCTCTGCTGCAATGCTGGCAGCACTCATGCATCTATTTTGAAAGCCAACTTCTGGATATGAAGCTGAACAGGTGGACTCAGCTTCTTTGTTCAACCCTGGCGAGGCCTGTTCTGAGTGGAACCTGTCCTGGAAAACCGCTGCATGACATTGGCTACCCATTGGCTTGTCCCATGAAATGATGTAACAAAGTATGCAGAAATGTGAGGGGTCTACTCACTTTCGTGAAATACTGTATATTAATATCTACAAAATTAATGTTTTGTCCTGTTTCTCTAAGAAGACATTGCTGTCCTGAAAATATATTAAAGGAAACACACACAAAACATCACATATTCCCCACTTTATATCCAGATTTCCACACAGCTACCTTACATCAGCAGAGCCTGATCTGGTTAAAATTACTGACTGCTTGAAAGACAGAGAGGACAATGACATCTGACATAAAGATATTCCCAAAGATATACCTACCCTAACACAACTAAAATCGTTGTTTTAGCTGTATGTCAATATATTAAGGAATGGCAAGATTAGTGCAAGCCTGCTGTCGAAGAACACAACTCACCACTCTGAGGCACCAACGATTTGCACACATTGATGTATTAGCGCTGATCCTTGCTCCCAGTCTGAGGCAGGACCACCCAGTTAGTGTTGTGCAGAGCAAGTGAGGACAGGTCATACGAGTTTCCATGGCCATCACTGCACTGTGCAAAGAAACATTCAAACAATTGAGGTGAGATTCAGTGACGGAGATTAGGGCTGCACGATAATGGCTACAATGATAATCATGAGGACTCTGCATATATAGCATATTGAAATCATGACTATTCATCAGAATTATATACAACCCCAATTCCAGTGAAGTTGGGATGGTGTGTAAAACACAAAATAAAAACAGAATACGATGATGTTTTTTAACCTATATTCAATTGATTACACTACAAAGACAAGATATTTACTGTTCAAACAGATAAACTTTATTGTTTTTTGCAAATATTCACTCATTTGATGCCTGCAACATGTTCCAAAGAAGTTGGGACAGGGGCGACAAAAGACTGGGAAAGTTGAGGAATGCTCAAAAAACACCTGTTTGGAACATTCCACAGGTGAACTTAGTTAGAAACAGGTGAGTGTCATGATTGGGTATAAAGGGAGCATCCCTGAAAGGCTCAGTCGTTCACAAGCAAGGATGGGGCGAGGTTCACCACTTTGTGAATAACTGCATGAGCTAATAGTCCAACAGTTTAAGAACGTTTCTCAACATGCAATTGCAAGGAATTTAGGGATTTCATCATCTACAGTCCATAATATCATCAAAAGATTCAGAGAATCTGGAGAAATCTCTGCAAGTAAGTGGCAAGACAGAAAACCAACATTGAATGCCCGTGACCTTCAATCCTTCAGACGGCACTGCATTAAAAACTGACATCATTCTGTAATGGATATTACCACATGGGCTCAGGAACACTTCAGAAAACCACTGTCAGTGAACACAGTTCGTCGCTCCATCTACAAGTGCATGTTAAAACTCTGCCATGCAAAGCGAAAGCCATATATCAGCAACACCCAGAAAGTCAGAAAGCTGGTTTCCCCTGCCGGGAACAATTCATATAGATGTTAAAAAAAGACACACTTAGAAAACAGGAACCTGCTGTATTTGGCAACAGCTCATGAAACTGGACTGTTTTATTTTTACAGAAGGAAAAACATACAGGATTCTTGCTGTGGTCACAGGAGAACAGGATGGCTGTTGATCGCTCATAAATCTTGTGGCACGTTTCCCCTTTTGTGTAGTTGATCATGATGACTCCATCATCCAACATTAGGTCCTGAGTACTCATCCATGTAACAGGAAAACATTAAATTTGGCCACTGACAAGAAAAGAAGTACGGTACATGATAAGAAGACTCATTCACATAGTTTACTCACCAGAAATTCTATGACTGGTGCCCTCTACTTGACAGGAGGCCACTGTGCCTTTGTCACCCTGTGGGCATACTAATGTACTAACTGGGCCGCACACTGCAAAGTGATATTCATACTGTGCGCTCTTCACTTCGTAGTCCTTCCCAGACAGTGGCATTAGGTTATACTCATATCCACTCCTGGGATCCTTTACCTTACAGTCTTTACCTGCAGGGGACAAAAACAGGGCTGAGCACTGGCAAGTACTTCACAATACAATATGGTTCATGATATGCAGAAAACAGCAATCACTGCAAATCTATACATTTTTATCATTTTATGAAGCCACTGGAAGTGATATAATGCATAATACTTGCAAATGAACGTTTAACAAAGCCCACAGCACCACTGTTTTAATACACTACATGGCCAAAAGTATGTGGATGCCATTCCTAATTAATGAGTACATTAATTATTTCAAACATTAAAAATATGCTTTCTACTAGCATAATCACTGGCTCTTACTTTACCATTGTATTTACTCAGCGCACTTAAGTATGCTAACATAAAACTACAGGTTGAAAATGTGTATGTGATCCCTCAAATGAAGAAAATACACTGAACACTGAACAATGTTAGTTCCTCTTACCCATCACTCTCTTAACAGGGCAAGCCTCTGAGGTTCTCCAGATGAAGACATATTCACAGCCATCTTTGCGATCAAACACTGGTGAGCCCTTTAATCACAGGAACATTCAATTCTAACTTTAAAATGAAAATCTAAGCAATATTGCTTCAGAAATTCTCAGACAAATGAGATAATCATAAAACTTAGTGAAATAAAATGAAATAAGAAAAATCCCCCCAAAAAAACATCCACATATGCTGGGAAATAAACAGAACACTTATCCATGAGCAAGTGACTGAAGTGAAGCTGAAAGTACTTACAGGGCTGTCATCACACTGGAAGATCACGCGGGTGGAGTAGCGGCCTTGTGAGCCACATTTATCTCCAGCTGATGGAGCCATCAGAGGCTGCCTGCAGACTGGACTGCACATAGCCCAGATTGAGACCTCTGCCATTAATCTGGCCACAGGCTCCAATTACTCCAACTGTCAAAGACAAATATCTGTTAGTGCTCCTCCCTCATGTTTTAATCTGATAATTCACATTTACCTTTTAAAGACAGTGGTACCCAGTCTTTATACTGGATTTTAACACACCCATTTCAACATTGCAAAGCACTAATATGTACAGGTGGTGGGCCTCCAGTGCAGAATTTACTACTAGAAAAATATTACTGAAAAATCTCACACTCTGACGGAGATGCATCATCAAACAGGGAAGTTAAAGTAGTTGAGTTAAAGTAGAGATACCCAAGGTAAAATACTACTCCAGTAAAAGTCCTTAAAGTAGAAGTAGAGTTAAAGTCCTTTAGACCTCAACTTGAGTAAAAGTACAAGAGTATTTGCCTTCAAATATACTTAAGTATCAAAAGTAAAAGTACTAAAAGAGTAATTATGGCTCTGATGTCCTGCTATCATTTTATAACAAGACTCGCTTCTTGAACTCATTTCAGGTGAAAATCCTCCAGTGTCTCTCTTGGTAAACCAGTCTTTTAATAGAATTAGTCTAACACTGATCTGTTAAAATTATCATAAGCAAAAAACACTGAAGGTAAATAATTTCCATCAGGGAGAACCGAGTGGCTCTGAAATCACTTTTACAAACAAGTTCTTTCAGTTTAAGATTACTTTGTAAATTTGTTACAAGTTGAATAAAAACTTGCTTTAAACTCAGGATCACAAATAAGTTTTCCTTCACTGTGTTGATCTGCAGGCCTCTGTTCATAAACATAAACTAACCCAAACTAATTTACTATAAAATGATAGTGTTTGTATGAATTCAGAGAAAAAGAAATATGCCAGTCACTGCATATGTGGACATATTTCTATATTGTGGTCTATTTACACAAAGTTAGGTTAGTTCATCATTTAGGTGACGAATGTGCTCCCAAATGTTTACACTGCTGCACTGACGTTGAATCGTGTGCTTGTACTGGGTTGGTATGACCAACAGGTCAAAACAAGCTCAGAACAAAGTGAACGCTGTGCCCTGATTGGTGTTCTTGCTTTGTGCTTCTTTCGTTGTTTTTATACACACAGAAACCAAAAGGAACGACAGATTTCTCAAAATGTAGTGGAGTAAAACATAAGATATTTGACTTTGAAACGTAGTGGAGTGAAAGTAAAACGTCACCCAAAATGGAAATACTTACGGTAAGTACAGATACACAAAAAAACTACTTAAGTACAGTAACGAATTACATTTACTCAGTTACTGTCCGCCACTGCTTATGAAATTATCTTTATATTTGATTCTACAATTCCCATTTTTTCCAGTTTCCACATCAAAATGTTGCAGAAACAATGTTTTTTTCTCTCACAAAATATATACACACACACATACACACTATATTTCCAAAAGTACAAATGCATTCACTCGTCTGCCTTCACATGCATATGAACTTGAGTGACATCCCATTCTTAATCCATAGGGTTTCATATCATGTCGACCCACCTTTTGCAGCTATAACAGTTTCAACTCTTCTGGGAAGGCTTTCCACAAGGTTTGGTAGTGCGTTCATGCTCAGCATGATAAGAGGATTGTTGGGTAGTCTGAGCCAGGGTTGAAGCCAATGCAATACTTAATATACACACATATGAGCACTCGAATAAACTGCATTCTAGATATTAAATCCATGCTGTTTAGAGAATCTTTTTTTGGTCTCATTGTCAATTTCATCTGCTAGTTAGATCTTTCAGAAATGCTATGAAGCTGGGAGGGTGAAGGCTAGCATATGCTTTCTTGAGATGCCATGACATCTTTTTCAAATGCTGCGAGGCCAATGTCATCGGGCAGGTCAATATAAAACTTGACAAAGCTGTTCATTTGCCAAAACAGATATTTCAGTTTTAATTCATTTTCATAAATAAATTTTTTATTGTGAAGGCCAAGTAATATCAGTCACACTGGTTGTTTTGATTAGGTAAAGATAACTTAAGAAAATTCAACTAACTTACAAAATGAAACTTGATTATTGATTTGCTTTTTTTATTTAAATTCAGTTCATTCGCAAAAGCAGAGAACTCCATGTATGATTTCAGTTAAACAAAGCTGTATAATGGATACAAGTTCCTTTTACATGCAATATTTAGCCTTCTTTAACATAAAAAAGAAGGTAAAGAGCTGAAAATTGAACAACAGCAGTCCATTAATCGGCAACGTTAAACGTCTATAAGATCAAACCTCTGAAAACGATAAGGTTGAATCTCAGTTGACTGCTTCTTATATAGTGCTACTAAGCAAGTTTTTTAAATTTTGGCTTTTACACCCAAATACTTACATATACATATATACACCTTTTAGCTAGAGAACAGTGAGCTGATACCAAACCCCATCAGTTCACTAAATTATGTTTAAGGTTTAATGCGATTATATCTAAAAGAGTGTGCAATGAGCTTGATGTTTATCAGCACTTTTCTGCAGTGGTTCTTATGTGCTATAGCCATGCTCTGTATATTCTGCTACCCTATTGAGAAATTCTGAGTCATCTCTAATGGTACTGATTAAAATTTTTGGAACCATGGTAGCCTGTAGTACATTGCCTCATTTCATTACATCTCATGTTTACAGACTATAGTGAGCTTGAATTTGTTAGGTTATGGTATTTATGTAGTCAACATGTTTTTAGTTTGTCAAACAACCCCTATTTTTTTTAGTGTACTGACATACATTAGTGCATGAGCATAAAGGATGTTTTAATAAAATAAAGACTGTACATTTATTTTATTTTACATAATAGCATTTTTTGTGTATTGAGCCTGGTTGCATTGACAGTTCATGTGTGTCTGTTCCAGAGGACTTGACCAGAACTTCTGCAGGAACCCTGATCAATGAGAGAAGACCCTGGTGTTACACAACTGACCCAGAGACTCGCTGGGAGTACTGCAACGTGCCGAGCTGTGGTGACGGGCAACATCCTGGTCAGTTTTCCATGAAATCTGAATGTTTGCCTATGGTCAAGCATGGTGGTGGTAGCATCATGGTCTGGAGCTGCATGAGTGCTGCTGGCACTGGGCAGCTGCGATTCATTGAGGGAAACATGAATTCCAATATGTGCTGTGACATTCTGAAGCAGAGCATGATCCCCTCCCTTTGGAAACTGTGCTGCATGGCAGTTTTCCAACAAAATAATGACCCCAAACACACCTCTAAGATTTGTTGACTGTGAGGTGTACTCACTTGTATTACCAACTATTTAGACATTAATGGCTGCGTGTTATTTTCAGAGGACAGTAAATCTGTACTGCTATACAAGATATACACTGTATAGCCAAGTATATACAGATATATATACACACAATGAAGGAAATAATTATTTGATCCCTCGCTGATTTGCCCACTGACAAAGCAATGAACAGTCTATAACTTTGAATGGTAGGTTTAACAGTGAGAGATAGAATATCGAAAAGAAAATCCAGAAAATCACATTAAAGAAAATATATAAATTGATTTGCATTTTATTGAGTGAAATAAGCATTTCAGCCCCTAGCAAAACGAGACTTAGTACTTGCTGGCAAAACTTATGTTGGCAAGCACAGAGGTCAGACGTTTCTTGTAGTTGATGACCAGGTTTGCGCACATATCAGGAAGATTTTTGTCCACTACTATTTGCAGAACATCTCTAAATCCTTAAGGTTTCGAGGCTGTTGCTAAGCAACTCGAACCTTCAGCTCCCTCCACAGGTTTTCTATGGGATTAAGTTACAGAGACTGGCTAGGCCACTCCATGACCTTAATGTGCTTCTTCTTGAGCTACTCCTTTGTTGCCTTGGCTGTATGTTTTGGGTCACTGTCGTGCTGGAAGACCCATCCCCGACCCATTTTCAGTGTCGTGGTGTAGGGAAGGAGGTTTTCACTAAAGATTTTACGGTACATAGCCCAGTCCATCCTCCTGTCGATGTGGTGAAGTTGTCCCCTTAGCAGAGAAACACACCCAAAGCATAATGTTTCCACCTCCATGCTTGACGGTGGGGATGGTGTTCTTGGGGTCATAGTCAGCATTTCTCTTCCTCCAAACACAGTAAGTTGAGTTGATGCCAAAGAGCTCAATTTTGGTCTCATCTGACCACAGCACCTTCTCCAAGCACTCTCGGAATCATTCAGGTGTTCACTGGCAAACTACAGATGGGCCTGCACATGTGCCTTCTTGAGCAGGGGGACCTTGCGGGCACTACAGGATTTTAATCCATTACGACGTAATATGTTACCAATGGTTTTCTTGGTGATTGTGGTCCCAGCTGCCTTGAGATCATTAACAAGCTCCTCCTGTATAGTTGTAGGCTGCTTTCTCACCTTACTCATGATCATTGATACTCCACGAGGTGAGATCTTGTGTGGAGTCACAGACCGAGGTCGATTGATGGTCATTTTGTGTTTCCTCCATTTTTGAACAATTGCACCAACCGTTGTCTCCTTCTCACCCAGCTTCTTGCTTATGTTTTTTTAGCCCTTTCCAGCCTTGTGCAGGTCTACAATCTTGTCCCTGACATCCTTAGACAGCTCTTTGGTCTTGCCCATGGTGAAGAGGTTGGAGTCTGATTGATTGATTGATTCTGTGTCTTTTATACAGGTGACAAGTTGAGACAGGTATCTTTAATGTGGGTGACGAGTTGAAATTAGGAGTATCTAACTGGTCTGTGGGAGCCATCTGTGTGTCCGTTTCTGTGCCTGTGTCAGTTTTGATCTCTGTTCCCCTGTCGTTTGCATGGTCTGTGTTACGTTCTTGTTTCCCTCGTCCTGTTGTTCCTCCGTTCATCTGTTGTTCGGCGTCGTTTTGTGTTGTGCCTCCTCGTCCTCCCTCCATGTTTTGTCCTCGTTCTGTTCCTGTTTCGTCTATTCTTGTCTCTGGTCTTGTGTCTCCAGTTTCTGTGCCTGTTTATGCTAAGGTTTCGGCTTCTGTGCCCGTTGCGGCTTCTGTGCCTTTGACTTCCACTTCCGTTCCTGCTTCTGTGCCTGTTTCTGTTCCTGCTTCTGTGCCTGCTTGTGTTCGTGTGCCTGTGCCTTCTGGTCCTGTTCCATGTCCTGCGTCTGTTCCTGTGCCTATTCTGTTCTCTGTTCCTCGTGTTCTGTGTTCTGTCCTTGTTTAGTTCTGTCCTCGGAGTTGTGCGCCTTTGGGGGGGTTACTGTCATGACTGGCCCCTCCCAGTCCTGTCCAGGTGCTCGTGTTATTTACTTCCTAGTCCGGTCCATGTGCTTCTGTTTTGGTTTTCATTCCTGCCCTCTTGTTTCATGGCTCCACCCCTGATTGTTTCCACCTATTTCCCACCAGTGATTGAAAACAAAGTGTGCAACCGTCCAGCATACCTGAACAACCGGGTGAAGGATCATGAGATGTGTGCAGGAAATATTGAGGAAGGAACAGACAGCTGTCAGGTAAACAACTCAAATAATACAGTAATATCTATAATATCTGCTAATGGGTTAAAATGAAGTACTAAGCTTCAAAACACTGTGGGTTAATCATTGTAGCAAAGTTTAAAGATGACAAGAAGCCTCTTAAGCATTACCATCACAGTAATGCAGCCTCATGTGACTTATTGCATGGCAACAAAATACAATTTGATAAAATATACCAATACGCAATAAGTAATTTATTATTAATACTAATCATTACTATTTTAAACGGTTAGTTTAAATTATAGCAATGGTTGGCAAGCAACATAACAGTCAGAGATTATTCCATGAACATGGGTTACAATGTGTTTTAATAACTTGGCACTTTAATATACAATTGAATTGATGTGTGCTATCATACATTAATCAACACAAATTTCTCCTTATTTCTTATCTTACATTGAAAATGAATTTTTACACTTACCAAAAAAGTACATTTCAGTGTATTATGCAACACTCAGTCTTTGTGCCTATATCAGAATAAAATGTTGTTATTTTATTTGAAAATATGCATTGTACAGCACTGCAGCCACTCTATGGATAACCCATAGTACTGAAGAGCAGCCTACCTATGCAGCAACTCCTCACTGGGTCCATTTTACAAAAACCTTTTCTCTGATTTGATGACAGTGTACAGCACATTAAGCTACGTAGGTGTGGCTGAAATTCCCCAGAATAAAATAAATTAGCTCAGACAACCACTTTTTCTTTGTTAGTTGTCACATCTGAGGGCAATAGATTCTACAGCTGGTGACTGGTTTCTGAAAATATGACAGCAACATATTACTTTTCTCATGCAAATATTATACCATATTATTATTATTAATTATATAGCACTTCAGTTAAAACTCTCAAAATGCTTTAAAATAAGTTGAGCTACACATTAACACCTCAGTATCACTGAGTTTGTTTACATGCATTAAACATTCTGATCATAATTGGATTTCTTCAGTTATCTGATTATTGAATTGGTCATGTAAACAGCATACACCAATCCAATTAAGAAATCTGATGAAGAGAGCTGGATTTTACCCCAGTAATTGGATTTCTCTGTGCATATGAACTGTTACTGATTTCTTTTGGATTTTTCAGTCTGCTCATGTGTGAAACAGACTGTGGTACTGGAAATAAGTGCTGTGAGATGGCAACAAAACACTTTTGGAGCGATGCTAAACTCCATGCTTGACAAAATACAGGACTTAAATATTCTTCATTTTCTAGATGATGCATGTTCATATTTTTGGTAAAGTGACTTTTACATTACATTTGTGTCAAAGCACAAATCTGATTACTGGCTGGCTCATGTAGACCCAGAGTTTTCACATTATTTGATCACTCAAATGCATATAAACATGATAAAAAAAAAGTCAAAAAAGAGGAGAAAAAGTTTCCAAATACTCCATAAATCTCTTTATAATGTTCTATTTTTCTGGCATCTAATTCATTTTTGATGATCTCATTGTACATACTAGTCCAAATCCTATACCTTTGGACCATACAGCCCTTTATACAATCTATTTGAACCCTGTATTTTAATTGCTCATTCTACTACATATGTATTATTTTCATAGTAGTTACTGAATAATTCACAGTAGTTACTGAGTAATTTACAGTAGTTATTGAAAAGGTATTAGTGTAAAAACTCATAGTAAGTACTGAGTAATTTATAGTAGTTACTGAGACATTTATAATACCAAATAACTGAATAATAAGTAAGTTACCGAATAATTAATTGTAGTTGCTGAACATTTAATAATAGTTACTGTAAAGTTTAATAAGGACTAAATAAGTAATGGTAGTTATTGAACATTTATAATCTTTATAAATGACTGGTAATAGTTACTCAAATTAATAGTAGTTACTAGTCCTAAAATTAACAATTAAATAATAAAAAGCCTTCTGTTTAGACCTGACTCTGCTCCTGCTGAACTCTTACTATGTTACTAACTCACTCTCTGGAATAAAAGCTGTGATTAGGCAGGCGGCTCCAGACACAATGTTGGCAGTTGCAAATGGAAGGCGTCGACCAATGCGTTCAATGGTGAAGAGGATGAGGAAGGCTGCGGGGAGCTCCAGATTCCTGAGATCAGGAAGTCAATGTAGACATTTCCTCCCAGAATTCCTAGACGCATGATCAGGCCCTGATAAACCACTGCACTAGTAAACCTGGAGGAAAGGACATTTTTTTTGTTAGCCAACTGTAAGAACATCATCAGTGGTCAGTTTCTGACCACAGAGCTGCTGCGGGCTGGATGTTTTTAGTGGTTGGATGATTTTCAACCTAACCACTCACACACGATAACATCTCTTCTCTGTGCGACTGTGATGACACCTCCTCAGGCTGTGTCTGAATTTCAGCAGCTGAGGATATTTGCACACATGCAAGTGCAGAGTCCAGAGGATGACCTCGAACTAGTCATGCTGGGATTGACCAATGATGCGTTGAGAACACAGTGCAGAATGCACCATGTTATTCTTTAATAGACTTCAATTAACACAGAGACCCACGATGATAGACCTCTGAACTCATGCCCATGTTAGGAATAAAGTTGATATACTTTGTCCTATGTACTCCCCCTCTGATTTCTATGGATCCTCTGAATTCAAAGGTCAGTATGGAGTCAAAATATGAATAATTCTTCATGCATGCAAACCGTATTGACATTGCACTGAAGTCTACTATTATTAAACTGCAATATTATTACATACAACAACACCAAAAACCTATACTGCTACTACTGGTAGACCAACCGAACCACCATATCTGGCAAAGTTTGCTGGTCAGGGGATCCTGTGACACTCAGGGGAAAAATGTACACAGGACAGAACACATTAAACAGAAACTGCTTGGACCAAGTTCTTCTAATATAGGCATGACGAACTACAGAATGGCGCACTATAGAGGTCAGTACTATGTTTCACTCTGAAATATGTCGGTATGGGAGGAAAATGGAATGACATTTTAGGCAAGCTTTTGAAGTCTACTTTTAATACACTCCAGTCCAGCTAGAGTGCACATATTGTTTCACTGACACATACATAGCGTGTATAACTGTAATAGAAAAGCATTGATCATTGAAATGGGACACTCTGGAGTAGCCGCACAGGAGCTTAAGACCACCATGCTCAATGCCAAACGTTGGCTAGAGGGGTAAAAAGCCCACCAAGCTTTGAAGAGTGGAGCAGAGGAATTGTATTCGCTGGAGTGATGGAGCTCCATCCAATACCTTTGGGATGAGTTGTCATGATCCAGAACTGACAATTCAACATCAGTACTTGACCTCATTAAATGCTCTTGTGGCTGAATGCCATCAAATCCTCACAGCTGTGTTCCAATTTGGAATGTAAACTTTCCAGAAGAGCAGAAACTTGATTTCAGAAAAAAATCTGGATGAGAGGGTGTCTACAAATATTTAGGCATATAATTTCTATAATTTATCCAACAATTTCATTATTCTATGCCATCTCATATCAAAATATCAACACTCTAATCCAGATTTCACAGCATTGGTGGTAATGGAGTCTGAAACGTTTGAAAGAGTTTCCACCAAATAGGCCAAATGCACCATAAAAGACAATGGCAATACTTTAAAACTACTTGGCGGTAATAACATTTGCTTCAACAGCTGATCTCTTTTATTGAAATAATGCAATAATGTCTCAGCATCAACATTTTAAATACAAAAACAAACAAAAAGCAGTAAAGCATCTGACAAAATTCAGAACGAAAATCTTGGAGGAGCCGGAGCCTCAGTCATTAAAAAACAGAAACTACATCAGGAGGCGGCTCAGGATCATCCACTCATGATTAAAAAACAGATCGTACCGAACTTAAACACATACAGCAGTGGCAGACGTTTTCGTAGAAGCACAGAGGAGTTAGTGACACCAACAGTCATCAGTCATACAGTGTACCTTTTGCTGAATGGACAAAGAATACCATCAAATGAATATCTTTAAGAGTCAAAGGAAATTCCAGAGCATGGGCACTACCTTCATGAAACCATCTTTTGGTTTAGATGCACCAAAATACAGACACCTAGACATGGCATGAAACATGGACAACATGGACAACATGGACATGTCAAAATAAACCACTTCAAGCTAATTCTACACTGGAGGATGTTTTTAACGGTTAGGATAGGAATCTGAATGTGTCAAACCTCACAAATTGCATCTTGAAACACTGATCAAACTGATTTCCCCTCAGTATTTTATGAATTTAGAATGTCAGAAAGTGTTAAAATATGTGCTCAAAATGGAAAGCAGGTTAAGTGTGGAAAAACACATGCATCACAGTCTTGAGTCTATGAAAAAGAGCTAGAAGAGCAGAGGCCAAACACATTCAAGGTGATAAACACCCGAGTCACCACCACTTAACACTAAAAAGATCAAAGTGCATTACCCCTAACTGTGCCATAAGCTCATCTGTATGCATCAGGGTGAGTAGGTGGATATTCAGCTACCAAGTCTGTGCAAAAAAAATAACAATTATAAAAAAACAACCCAAAATATACCTGATAAATCATCACACTGTGATTGTAATATGCTCAACTAAAGACTGAGACACTTTAATATTGGTGGAGGAAAAGGAGGCATCAAGCTGCACCGGGTCAAATGCCAAGCCTCATGGCACTAAAACATATATACTGTGTATGTTCTCTGTAAGGGATACATAGAGCATGCTGTTTTTTGGCAAAAGGGAAGCAGAAGCAATGCAGGAAACATCCCTTTACTCAATAAATAGTAATGCTTTAAAGAGACATTGCCCTTGGCCACTGTAAATATGAAGCGTGGATTTTAACCAACTTTGTGTATGAGGCAAAGTACTGCAAAGCACATTCCTACATTTCTAGTTAAAACTGATCTGGGGAAGTTGCCTCATGGCCTTATGTGACCAAAGACATGTAAAATACTGGTGCGTATGCAGGACTTTTCATATTCATTACTGGTCACACTTTCCTACCAGGTAAATAACAAAATGCAGCCAAACCATAAATTCACAAACCATCTTGTACAGCATACTGTGCAAAAGTCAGAGAGCTCCAGTCAAAATCACCACTATGTACAAGCTATTCATTTTTCAGGAGATACTTCTGAGATTACATGTTAAATGATCCACTTGCATAAGAAAAAGTGAAAGAAAAATGTGACAAGGTTAAAAAACTGAGACCCCAAACAGCCATGCAAGATCAAAACCGTCCCCATCAAAGAGGAGAAAATCAAGCTCCACTCTTGATTCAGATATTTAAAAATTCTTCCACTATGAGGAAACAACTCAAGATATAGACACAAAAGAAAACCTGCCAATTTAAATCAAAAGCTGGCACTCTCAGAACAATAGACTGACCCCCTCAGAGTTCGGATCCCTGCAGAAACTGAAGGAAAGGGTGCACATAAAAAAAGTACTGAAAAAATGATTTTATATTCAGCTGTTGAAGCTCCTGTGTAGTTGTCTGGTACATTTAAGTTCTCAGCTTTTTTTCTGAATGCTGCAAAATAAAGTTTCTTAGTGGTGTGTTGCAAATGAAAGTAAAATAAATGAAGGTGAAGATGGTCTCTGACTTTTGCACAGCATTGTATTTCTGAGGGAGATGTAGACTTCACACAGAATAACATCTGTATATGAAATTAATTCAGTTTAACCTACAGAAGAAAAAACAAACACAGGAACAATTCAATGATGAAAACGAATATTTTCATCCCAAAGGCATTGATATAGAATGGACGCATGAACCAATCTGCTTTCAAACACTGTACAGTAAACAGCCGACAGATAAATATATTTTTCCCTTTAGAAAACCAGAAAGAGAACAAACAGAAGGAGCGAAAGGTTGGAGAGACATTCTGAAGTTCATCACAGGGAGCAGAGGATTGTCCTTAGACTCTGAGCAGATCCTCATCACTGTCCTCGGGGTCCGGCTGTGCTTTCCTCTGGTGCTTGGCCCCCGACTTGGACGTGCTCTTGCTCCCAGTGTCCTCCAGAAGCCCCACCAGATCCTCATCACTCTCGGCCCTCCGCCGGGTGGCCTGGAGCAGGGACGAAGAGGGGCCTGAGGCTCGTCCTGAGTGGATTCTGACACCCGGCACGGTCAGCACCTCGTCCTCACTGTCCTGCTCATCCAGAGAGAAGGAGCGCAGGGCATCAGCACTGACTGGCTTCGTGGTAACATGGCCATTCTCCTGCAGCCCCCGCGCTGGAGTTTCCACTTCCTCCATCAACCACTCCATCTCGTCCTCACAACCATCCTCATCCGTGTTCACCTGACAAAGACAGAACTTTTACCTATAAACCTCATTTACCCCATAGGACTGTACATACATGGCATGCCAAAAGTTCAGGGCCGCACAGTTTCTCAAAGGGCCTGTTTACACCTAATGGTCAAGTGAAATCTGAAGGTGTCCTGGTCACCAAAAATTCAGGCTGATGCAAAGTGTAAATGCCAGAACTCACTGCGTTTCAATTCCAACTGAAATGACCACATTTGACAAGTGTAAACTGAATGTGTTTGCCACCATTTCAGCCAAAAAAAACAAAAAATATGTCATGGTCAACGAAATAACCTTACTCGACATCTGCTTCTCTATAAATAGTTAGTCAGTTTGAATGTAACCAATCAGATGACTGATGCAAAATGTTCCTCAATCCATAAAGCAAAATCTAAGGCACTTCTTCGCAGTTCTTTCACTGTTGATCTACTGTTATTAGTATCAGTTATTAGCTGTGAATTTCCCCACTGTGGGACTAATAAAGGATTATCTTATCAGCTCATTGCAAGAATAATTTGAGTGTCTGTCAAGAATCAGATGACAGGCAGATTATGTAGACAGTACAGTGCTGATGTTCTGCTAGAACAAGCAAAAAAAAAAACATACTTTGATGCTAAATTCCTTACAGTGCACCTGAGTATAGGTGGAGTATTCATATCTGATGACACTGAGGAACATGAAGCAGTGGGTTGAAGCTAAATCTACCCAAATGATAAGTACATAGCTATTTAACACTATTTTAAAAAGAGCTATTTAAAAAAAACTGAATATAAATTTCAAAAGAAAGAAATGTGTCCGCAAACTACATATTTAATTACTTTTGGACTGCAACGCATCTGAGAGAGTTTACCTTGGAGTACTTATAAGACACTGGATTTCCCCTCTTGCAGCAGCTGGTCACTTTTTGTAAAACAAGTCCTCTAAAAACAGAGCAACAAACAGCATAAAGCAACTCTTATCAACAAGGTTTCACTGTCGTTGCATTCAGTTATTTTTGTGCCACAAGTATAAAATAAAATAATAAAACCCACACACAAAATATTAAGTATCAAAATGTTCTCAATCTCAAATATGTTGCAAATACAAATAATGAGAGTTAAATCAAACTAACCTTTTCAAAAAGATTTCTACTCTAAATCAGTTGGCCGACTGAAAAGGCAGATGAACCTGCCTACTTTTTAAAAAGTGCCAAGTCAGAAGCAAAAAATATATCAACAGAAAAAGAAAAACATTAAAGGAAATAGAGACAAAATTAGTAATAAATTTATACCTGAATGAGCAAAAATGAGGAGCACTTTTTTCCTTCTAAGTACTTGTTTTTTGCAACAAATCTTAAGACATTTTTACATTCAATATTTTGATTGTAGGTTTTATTATTTTATTTAAAACATTTGGCACAATATTAACTCCATCATATGTGGTTTTCACAATGGGTTGTTTACCTTCTCTCACGTTTGTGAAGCAGTAGAATAAGCAGACAGACGGTCAGCACCACCAGCAGCAGACTAAGTACTGCCCCCAGAGCCTGGCTCCGTCCTGATAGCCCAACACTATCTTTACTGTTACCACCATTCTGTGGACTTGCAGAGCTGTGACAAAATAAAAAAGGCAAAACAAAGAAAACTTAGCACATGGACCCCAACCAGTGATGCAAAATACTACACAAAAACTGGCTAGACACCACATAGACGATAATTAATAAATCTCATGTATTTAAGGCCATTTATTGTTCAATGAACAGCGAAGGTGTTTATTTATTTATTTTTACAGCAATGGAGGATTGTTTTATTTTACATTAAAAAAAAAAATCTATTCTGCTGTTCACCTGCAACAGGGCAGTAAGAGCCATATGTGGCCAAGTTGCCAACCTCTGTGCTAAACATATGTGAAACCATTTTCTATAAGTCTTGTTTTGTTGTGCTGTTACGTACAAAAGGCCACAGACTGTGGAGGTATGCCAGAGAAACAGGTACTGGCAGCCATCAGACTCCAGCAAGAATTCAGGGATGCCTTCTCCGGCCGCAGGGCTGCAGTGGAAAAGGATGGCCGACGAGACCTTTTTTGACTTGTCACGGCCGCACACAGACTCAGACGGCACCAGCACATCCAGGCTGTCCCCTGAAAATATATTTCCAGATTGTAAACAACAAAAAAAAAAAAATCAGCACTGGGAAAAGTTTTAATCTGAAAAATGAACACATTCAGATCTCTTGTTTTTCTACTGGGACTGTTGCGGTTACCTTACCACCACAACATGCGGTACCAGCTCATTAAAGTGAAGTGGGGGTCAAATGTGATGAAATAAGTGTGCTTTGTCATGTTTCACACCCATAGTGAAAGCACCTGCTGAAATCAGTGTTAGAACTCCACAGTCCAAAGGAGATAACTGCAGTTCAAATAATATATAAATAATGTATTCAAACTGTGTACATAACATTCAGCAGGAGATCTCTGCATTTTTAGAAACAACATTTGGCCTGTTCGAGTTGTCATCACGGCACAGAACTGGACAGCATCTATGAACACACACTTTTACTACGGACATGGACACATGCTTTTGCATTTTAACGCAAAGTGGCCAACAGTTGGTGAGAAAAGTGCAGCTGTCAGTCTTCACTTTCCACGGCCACGCCGTCACGCTACTCTGACAGTTTTGTATAATGATGCATTTTCCATATGGCCTGCTTCTCACCTTTGATATAGTATTTGGCCTTGGTGGAGGAGCCGATCCTCCTGCAATAGGATTGGTCCCTCTTCACCTGGCAGATATTAGCTCCAACGCACTGAGCCATGGAGCTGTTGGTGATGCCGGATAACTGGATGTGGTAGATGTAGCGGTCACCATTGGGTCGGATGTCTCCAGTGGCTTTGTATAGGCTAGAAGCAAAAGAAAGTCAGTTATTAATATGATGGTAAAAAGACTAGAAGTAATTTTCTACTTTTGTCTCACAACAGTTGAATTATACCACATTACTGTGCAAAGTTCTTCAATCACTGTGCTGTTCATAGAAACATCTTTGACCATTTTGTTGCTAAAGTATTACTACACAGGTGGAAAAATTGTTTAGTTGTAGTTACAGGGTGGCTCCACCCGTTTTTCTACATTTCTGCACAATTCAGCCACCGAAATGTTAAAAAAAAAAGGCATTTGTAGTAGATTGACACCAAATGGTTCATGTTAGAGAAATTTGCCAACATTGATTTCTTTACAGTGGTGGTAATAGGAAGAAGGGGTCGCAATGTCTACAATACAAATATATTTACTACCCAAAACCAAAGGGACCTACACATGTCTCCTGAGTTTTTATATGCAATGTTGATGACTGTAAGTTGAAGTATTGTTTGGGGACTACACAGAACTCTGATGCCACAGAACACCCTACATGTATCTCTCCATCATGAATGGATTTAAAACATATGTTTTAGGCAAAACTCTTCTCAAAATGATCATTTTAGGTGGAATGCACTCTGTTCATAAACAACTCATGAGGATTTTTTCCCCATCACCACCACTATAAAAAATCCTGACTCAGTAACTTTCTCTACAAAGAAGCATTACACATTAAATAAACATTTTAATACGCAAATCTTGAAAAAAACAAGGGAATTCTAATTTAATAAAAAGTGAATATACTGAATTTCATTTTATATAAGCAATAAGCCACTGGATGCTGTGTACTGCTGCGATTTGACTCGACTTTTCTCATGCCCAACACTCTTTAACCATGGCTTATTGCTTTAGTGCACAATGTTTTGGAGGACTGGTATGAACTATGCCATGATCAGTAAAAACCTGTAGTAGAGCGCTCCCAGGCTGACGATGGCTCCTGTCTCTGGAACTGTGATGGTGCCATTAACCATCTCCACTTCATGCTGTTTCACTGCACAGGCTGCTCGAGTCTCCCATTCCACCCAGAACTCGCATGCTGTCATATCCTCCCTACACAGAGATGCATACAGGAGGATTTCAAATCCAGAAACTGAGCTGAAATTCAGAACACCTAAAATCTCCAAACTACAATACAGAACACTCAACAAAGCTCACTGAGTGCTACAGAAAAGGTAAAAAGTCAACTGCATGACATATGTTACACACCAACACTTGGTTAAACATCCTTCAAGTGAACGTAAATCAACAGTGAGATACACAAACTTAAAACAACAAGACCGCTCTTCGATTTATAAGTCAGCTGTACACACTGGGTACACTTTTTTCTATGCTTACTTAAGGTCATTTTTACCCTCACCTCAAGCCTGGCCTATAAATTAAAGGCAGCTGCCAAAGAGGATTCTGCTTTGAAAATGCTTCTGGAAATTTAAACACTGTGCTTAATGTAGAGAGTCTGATATAAACAATTAAGTTTTATTTGATTTCCTGGACTCACCGTAAGAGTTTGGGGTGGCCCACAGTGCTGCCACAAGTCAGCTGCACAATGGTTTTGGCCCGAAGTGTATTCCCACATACAGCATCGCCCATTGTGTAATTCACTTGAATCTTTCCATCTGGGGGGGATAGGGACAAGAGATAAGTCTTTTGTTTATTTGCTTTCTATTTTATCCCTTTAAGGCAGACACAAAAACAATAATCTAATCTCCTTGTTAATAATGCTCTGCCATCTGGATAAAGCTGACCTAACGCATATGTTTTGGACTTGTCCTGCTTTATCAAGTTTTTGGTTGGCAATTACTAACTGTTTATCAGAAGGATTCAACCTAGAAATTGTGCCAAGTTCTGTTCTCTATGTTTATTTGGGCTGATTAACACAGACTCAAAAATTCCAAGTAGGATTAAGGAGGCCCTGGCCTTTGTGTCCCTTCTGGAAAGAAGGAGGATATTGATTAATTGGAAATCTCCATATGCACCGAAGATCTCACAGTGGCTCTGCAATCTAATGCTTTTTCTTAAACTAGAAAAGATTAAGTTTGTATCTAGGAAGGCTTCTGTAAAATTTCCATAGAACTTGGAATCCTTTGATTGCATATTTTGAGAAGCTGAAAAGTCTCCCCACTAACTAGCATACTCCCCCTCCTCTTCTATGTAAAGAATACTCTTTGGCTTAAATAACTGTGATCTCAGTATCTGGTGTTTGTATATACAGTCATATGACCCTGAATGCATTATTATTAGTATTAGTCAAATTTTGAAAAAGGTACAAGCTTTTCCTGACCCAGTCAATACTATGAAGACATACATACATACATACATACATACATACATACATACACACACACACACACATACACACACACACACACACACACACACACACACACACACACACACACACACACACATCCATCCATTTTCTATGCCGCTTCTCCGTCAGGGTCGCGGGGGGTGCTGGAGCCAGCACTCTTTGTGCAGAAGGCAGGATATATGTATATAATTTTATTTATTTACTTTTATTAAAGTTCTGGTTATGTAAAATGTGGAATGAATATATATGACTGTAATAACACATTTGTGTAAACCCACAAATAAAAAAGATATTTAAAAAATAATAAATAAATACATAAATAACTAAATAAATAATGCTCTCCACTGATGGTGTAATTTCTGTGTTGTTTTTATCTGACATGTAAAGAACGTGATCTAACAAAACTGGAAAATTTTGTTATGTTTATTTTATATATATATATATATATATATATATATATATATTCAGTGCTAAACTTATCAGGTCAAAACCTCCACAGCGTATAAGTGGAAATGTAGACTGCAGAGCAGATGATAAACTAACCAAGTGATCCCATTGTCTGAGTGTACACACGTCCCAGAGCTTCAGTCTTCCCATTAGTGCGTTTGCGGCACACTGTGGCTCCATCCGGACAGTCCGTCAGGCCACCATGGATTCCCTGGCAGAGGTTCATGTAGTACCTGCAAGAGTGAAACAGGCACATCCAAAACAAGCATCACTAGTTTAGTGTTTGTGTCAGCAGTGTATTATACATTCATGGAGATGAGCTCCTATGAGCAGAGCATCGAGGACTTTAAGCATGTACAAGATGTGACAAAAAATGTGTTCTTTTTACAGCATAGTGAACCTTCAACCAAAAAAACAATTCAATTCAAAATAATATTTAACATGAATAATAACAACATGAATGTTAAAAAAAACAAAATATGGTGGGTACAGGGATGCAGGCTAAGGTTATGGATAGTAAAACTACTATGAACAAAACAGTAATTAAGTTTAACGCAATAAACTACAGGCAGATACACTTGCATCTACCTGTTTTTCTCAAAAGTTAGCAGTTTTAATTAATGAAGGCTTAGCTCTGCCAACACTTGGTACAACCATGTTGTGTCATACATCTGTGACTATTTCCTTGGTACTAATGACAACATTTACATAAACAGTTCACACTTCCTGAGATCTCACTGAGTAATGCAGTTCTGAGGCCTGAAGTTTTTCCAAAAGCATTTGCTACTCAAGATTTCCCTCAGCTTCCTGCTACTTTATCATGCCACTAATTTTTCAGCTTCAACAGCACAGCTATCACCGAAAAGAGTAAGCCTCCAGCCATACAATAATTTCCTTCAAAGTACTTTTTCCCCTCCTTACCTGTGGATAACTGGACATTGGTTCATAAACTCTTGCAGATACTTGAATATCAAAATGTGTCCAAGTGCACACTGCTGGTAAGAATATCAGTAAACTACTGGCCAAGATTCATTGTTTTATTTTATTTGCATGTCTTGCCTTGAACTGTCAAAAGCATCCATATGCAATCTATATTTGCTATCTTGCCAAATTTAAAATGGATAAAAAATAAAAATAAAAAAAGTAGTGCAGAATTAATCTGTCGGCACAGAAAGGTGTTCACTCACATATCATTCTTGTCACTGTTGCTGAACTTCCAGGGCTCTGTCAGGGAGGACAGAGTGCGCAGGTCATAAGTTTGGTGGTGGCTCACCAGTTTGCACTCCATTTTCTTTGGTGGGCAGACCACATTGGTGTGCCACTGGAAGGTGCTGGAACAACCCTGCGTTTCGCCAAGTAGCTTGGGGCTGCCGCGGCCCACTGAACGGTCACACGTGAACAAAATGGACGACTGCCTCTTAGCAGTCACTGAAAAACACGAGCATATACTTATTGCACTGATCATCAAAGGATCACACTAAAAAACTAAAGAACTGCTCAATACTGTTTGATGAATATACACTGAGCGTTCAGTCTTTGAGGAAAGCAGGAGAAAAAACGCAAAACAGATTTAATTGAGTGGATCTCCTCTTACCATTTGAACAGAAGCCCCATTTCCTATCTTTGTCGTAGCTGGCGGTGGTGGCGCACCACTTTGCGCCGTGGTTTCGGCCATCTGCTGTGCACTCTGAATAGGACTTGCCCATATACATGAAAGGGAAAACGCACACATCTCCTCCAACAGTCACTGTAAAGAGGAAGGCAGATATATGTCCATCTGGATGGTCCAGATACCTCAAGTACTGGAGGAGTAGCTCACAGTGTTGGTATAAATGCCAGTGAACAGTAAGCATAGTAGATAGGAAAATAGCCTCATACATGGTGGATGGCCTAATTTTGCAAATGCACATCTCTAGTCAACTTGTAACAGATTGCTGAATGCTGCACAGGCAAAGCCAGGCTTATACCTGGTTGTAACCAGAAGTCCCTTGTTTAGACATGTTCCTGAGCAAAGTGAGCAGAGGGAGTGAGTGAGTGAATCAATGAATGACTGATCCTGACCTGAAGGGCAGGGGTCTCCACCTCCATACTGCATAATGACAACCTGCTCCTCCAGACTGTAATTCAGACTCATGGCCTTGCTGATGCCAAATGAGAAGGGTGGAGCACTGGAAACCAGGCACACTGGACTGTTCTTACAGTCTTTATCGGTCACTGCCCCACACACGTTGATCTTATAGGAGCTGGAAGGACCTCTAACCTACAAAATATAAAATAATTATTAACAACTTAAGGATTTAAATGACACATGACTGCACAGTCTGCTGTTATCTTTATACAAACTTTAGGACAGCATATGATCACAGAATATAATTTTTTTTTCAATTTAGTGAATTAGGCCAATTACGTAACACACATCTCTTCCGGCTGTTTTGTAAGAAATACAATTCATCTTATAAAACAGGGATCAAAACACTCCTTACAGGCTGCCTAGTTTGAAAATCACTGCAGTGAAAATAAGTTAACACAGGTTCTAGAGAACAAACTTCTGCACATTTTAATACACAGTTACTGTATATTTGTTAAATTTAAAATACTGAGGAAAAAGCAAAACAAAAAATGTGGACTGTGTAAAGATTTTGGCACATTTGATAGTTTGTGATTTTTTTTTCCTTCTCAATATGTTAAAATCATAGATGCATAGAAACTGTGCAATAAATTTAGCAGAATTTGATTTCTGTACCAGGGATTTTACATATGACTGCGTCCTATAAACAGCTCATAAAATGACTCTCGTGCCAGCAGAAATATACCTGAACGACTCCAGACAGCGCTGAGAGATTGAAGGTGTACTGCAGCTGGGAGACCTTCAGTGAGCAACCCTGTGCACTGACCATCTCTGAACACACCACAGGAGTGGCCCATTCAAACACATACATACAATCCTGCTGACGAATCATCACTGGAGAACCCTGAATTAACAAGAAAAGTCTCACAGATGAGAAATGAGGAATTGTGTGTTTCCAGAACAGAAGGGATATAGAAACTGAGGCTGAGCAGTATCATCATCATCATCATCATCATCATATTGATAAACATATATACAGGACAAATTATGTCACATTATATCACAGTATACTTTTCTGGGCATACTGTGGATATCATCAATACTTCAAGAATGCTCACTAACTGCATGTTTTTATACAAAGAGTACATCAGTTATGAACTGGACTCAGTGCAGTGCAGTGCAGTGTGTGAAACTCTAAATAAAAATGATTGTAACCATTGTTTTAATTTCACTGTGGCTCTTGTCTGTTCAAACCACAGAAAAAAATTGTGATGTATACTGTAATGTGTATTGTGAAAAAAGTATTATGATGATACATTTTGCCACATTGCTCGCCTCTATGTAGGAGTAATGAACTCTCACCAGTTCTGTGCTTTTCTGGCAGGTGAAGATGATTTTGGATGTGTAATTGGTGGAGGAATCAATGGTGCAAGGTGTATTACTGTTAAAAGAGATCTCCACCTAGAAAAGGTGTAATGAAATCATGTTCACAAGACACGAAAGGAATATATAGAAAAACAAACAGGACATTTTCAACCAAAATAGGCCTTAAATAATTAAATAAATGAGTGAATAAATAAAAATATTTCTAGAATGTAAAATAAACGAATGATCTTCACCTCATCTGTGTCGGGATTGTATATAGGGGTGGAGGTGACACGTCCAATGTCCTGCGCAAGGCACAAACAAAAAAACAAAAACAGGGCCTTAACAAAAACTTACCAAAATGGAACATGAAATTTACTACAGCACATCATATCACAGCAATCAAACAAGTCACCCTCAGAAAAAAAAAAAAAAAAAGCAATTCTTCATCAGAACCAACTAAAAAGCTACACACAGTCATTTTGTTGTGTGTCAGCTGTCCAAAATACACACATACACAAAAAAAATCTCCATATTTTTGGAGTTATAATCAGCTCTGCAGATCTAATTAACTCACTATTGGGTCTCCATCAGCAGGGTCCATGCACACTGCTGCTCCAGGAGGACACGTGACCCCTGGAATGGGGTTAAGAGGCTGGCAGATGTTGATGTAAAAGTCAGGAGACTTGTCCTTGTCCAAGTCCTCATCTGTGGCAGTGTAGTACCCATTCAGGTGAATCAGAGGGCTCAGGTCCAAAAGGCTGGTTCCATTCCAAACTGAGCACTTCACCTAAAGACAGACAACATTTCTGTCAAGGAGACAGTACACGTTGAACAGTAAGCCAGATTCATAAACTTTAGATAATCCATAACCACTGTTGGGGGGACAGTGTGCTGCAAGGCTTAATGAGAGTTTGTGCATTTAAGGCAGAAGTAAGACATCAGCACTACCAGTAACACATTGAAGATAATACATAAAGAGTATGTTAATTCATCACAAAATGGGGCAAATGTCAATATGTGCATTCATAAGAACACGAAGAATATGGTCAGGATTTTAATGAATGAGCGACAATGTCTATGAATCTCTCATACGGGTATAACCTCAATTTATTTAATTTCGTATAAAATACAGACATCAGCAAATGAATGACCCAGGATTTTTGTTTAAAATATGTTCTAAGAAATGTAAGACTGCACATTAACCAAAGTCCACAATGCATAATGGATACAAGTTGATCTCACGCACTTGCAGACACTAGCTGTGTTGAATCTGTTCAGTCTGGTTGGAAAAGATCAGGGAGCTTCAATTGTCATAAGTTACTTTCAAGCCCGTAATGAAATGTTGAGCTGTTTTCACACCAAAAGTACCTGCTCTGCGATACCTGCTATTCCACACCGGACGCTCTTCTTGTTGATGAAGCAAAGACAGTTTGCCAATTAAACTTGAACTTAAACACTTGAGCACAGTTGTGGGCTAGTAACTGTATGAAAGACGTTTTGATTAGCTGACTTCTCAATTATTTCCCTCATCATTCCAACAAACTCCATAACCAAACTTGAACTAGTGGAATGCAAATGCTCCAACTTGATTATAGACCTAGATTGCACAATAAAGCAAATACACTGAATTTGTCACTGTTTCTA
Source organism: Pygocentrus nattereri (assembly GCF_015220715.1). Taxonomy (NCBI): domain Eukaryota; kingdom Metazoa; phylum Chordata; class Actinopteri; order Characiformes; family Serrasalmidae; genus Pygocentrus; species Pygocentrus nattereri. The sequence goes on from NC_051214.1 coordinate 41,151,466, forward strand.
GCTAGAATCCACCGGCATATAACACACATCAAGTGGATAAACAACAGATTTATTCACGAATGATTCAAAATATTACATTTTCAAAATACCAACACATATAATTGAAACTTTGTGTGCTACCCTGCTTCCTATCACTGTATAAAAGATGCACAAGCCTTCCTTGAGTGTTGAATTGTTCAGAGCACTTACAGCAAATAACTTGTTTAAGTAACAAACATGTCTAACATATTAAGCATATTCCTATTGTTGGGAATTGTTTTATGTTGATTTATTTTATAGTTTTCTGTTTATTTTCCTTTGTTTTAATTGTTATTCATTGTTAAACAGTATTAATGCTAAAGAGTTGGCCTTACAACACCCCCTAAGGAGGATGTCCTGGGGCAGAACACAGTAAGGTACTTACTCAAATGTCCCACTGTATGACTGTTGGGAGTGGGGGTGGGGGTCAGTGGCCTAGTATAAAAGCTGTGTGTCTGAGATGCTGCTGAAATTGGGATGAGATAAAGGCAGATATACGGAGTTCTCTCTCTGGTCTCCTGAATACTGAATAATGGCAAGATCAAAGATTTCTACTTTATTCACATGTTTACTTGTTTAAACATATTGCAGTGTGTTTTTGGAAAAGTCTTTCTTGTTACTTTTGGCTTAATTGTTCCACAGCATTTATGCGCTGGGTTTTTATACAAAGACGCTTATGGTAAGGTGGGGCTAGAATGCTGGCTGTGTGTTTACAAGTGTAGACAGGAAGAACTGAGGGCTGCTGAGAGAGGCAGAGGTAAATTGGGGTAGAGGGAAATGTTACAGCAAAGTTCTCTTTTGTACAGTGTGGCTCTGGCCAACTGCAGCCTGTTAATAAAGCACAAGAACTTGTACAGAAGTTTCTTCTTTGATAGTGGTCAGCGCTACAATATAATTTGTGAGACAAATTAAACAAAAATATGTAAATCTTCTGTTTTGTTGGATAATGTTCTATACTGAGCAAATGTAGCGGCACTATTTAGAAATAACGTTATCAAACGAGAAGAGGAGCTTGCGGTTGGTTTACTTTCTTTGCCCTATCTATTAACGTCCATGGTTTGTTTCATATGTATCATATTAAATGTATTACAGTGTTTTTAAATATGAGGCACATGCTTTTGCTTTGGCTCTCAATTTAAAATTTCCATCTCACCAAAATGGAGTTATAAATGGGTGTGTTTACATGCGCTTAATCTGATATCCGCATAAAATTTGATTTTGTCAGTAATCTGATCAACACATTTACATTCTCTTGAGTAGTCAGATAATGGAGAAACTCTGGGTATACATGAGTCAGGCAGTAATCAGATTTCTGCTTTGCAACCAGCCAATAAACTCACAGAAGTAGACGTGACGTAAACGTAAACACACTGGCTGGCATGTAAGTAATAACACAATAAAGCACAACTTCAGCACTGGGACCCTAGGGCTGGACTTTGGATGTCCCTGAAGTACACTGATCAACACAGGAACATACTGTGAAGCACAGTTCAATGCTACAAGCTACATGGTTATCGCATCTGGAGTAAAAGGTGTGTTAGAGCAGCGCATAACCCTGTGCAGAGCACAGGTCTCCAGGATGGAGACTGAAAGCCAGAGATCGTAATCATCCACATGAACAGTAATGTGAACATAAAGACCTCCCAATTACGTAACAGGGTAGATCACCTAGAGGCAATCATTAATGCGGTAAAAGACCAAATTTCCTGAGTTACCTGATGCTCGCAGACCAGAGGGGTGTGCCAGGAGAAGAAGTGAGTGCACGTTTTCTTGTCAGAGGCTACCAGTACAGGCTCGCTGATGCCACCTCCCTCAGACTTGCAGATGAAGCTGATGATGCTCTTGTGTTTCAGTGAGGGATTGGTTTCACATGCATCTCCACCCTCATATGTGAGCTCTACAAGCTGGTCCTTATAGACCAGCTTCCTGGTGGCCATCCCCCCATTCACAGCTGTGTTAGCATCCCTAATACACACTCCTGCAGAACAGATACGACATTCAGTATTAAAATACCACTTTAAATGAACAGTTCAGCAAAAATAAATAAATAAATAAATAATAATAATAATAATAATAATAAAAGTGACATAATTTGCCCTCATTCAAAATCAGCCAATAGATTGCTGATTCTTTAATACATCAGATGAGTTACAAAGCTAAAGCTAATGTAAAAATGAAAAGAAGGAGGAAATTTACAATTCAAACAAAGAAGCTGCTGGTGTTCCAAGAAGTCCCCTCTTAAAAAATAAACCAAAAGAAGCTGTGTAAATTTATTTCAGTATATAGTGCGTCCACCTTTTTGGACAAACTATATACTGAAATAAATTTAGATATTTTGTTAATTAGTTGTTGAAGCTTCTGTCCAATTTATTTTCTGTTTTGTTCCCCCAGATACTGAAAAATGAAGAACCTCATGGATGTTTTTACTGGAAATTAAATAAAAGCCTTTACACTGCACTGTATGCTTCACCAATTCGCTGGTGCACAATTTATGCCCGTTTTATCATACGCCTCCCTTACAACCATGTTAAGTTGTAAAGTAATCTCACATAGATGAATGAAGGCATGAATCTGACAGGCTTTTTTAGGACCTTTCTCAAAAAACTAATTTAATAAAAAAATTAGGAAGATATTAATGAATGAGGCCCATTATTAGGGTTCACAAATGCCATCACCTGCTCCTGAAGCACAGACTACATTTTCCACTGGCCCACACACGTTGAGTCTGTACATCTTTCTCAAGTCCACATTGTCGTATACAGTGTATCCTTTGGACTGGGTGAGGGCGTTCAGATCAAAGAGATGCCCTGTGGATGAACAGAACAGGGTCAATACACACACAGTTACTCTTTTGCCTTTACTGGAAGAGTTTTTAAAATTGCTCTGTAATCTTTGGTATATGCTTAAGATGTGTGTTCATTTGACTAAAGCGTTGAACCAGACACTGGTGTCAGTTGTGCCAGGACATTTTGGTGCTAGATATAGTGAAATGGTTGGCCCATCAAAGTCAGTCATATTGGTGTTTCTGTTGTGCAAAACCCTAAAACCCAACACCTCTATAAACACTGTTGTACAGTCATATGCAAAAGTTTGAACACACTGGGGCAAATTACATTCTGCTGAATTTGGAAGTGAAAATCTATTCATACATTCTCATTAAGACAACACAAAACCTGAGATTAACATGATGGATAAAACTCAGGTGGCATAACTTTTGCACAGACCATATTTTGTGATTTATTCATTAATATCAAATTTGATCTTATGCAACTTTGACATATAAGGGTATTTGTGTCCCAATGGACCTTAATTTTACTGTGACTTTACTGGTCAAATGCCAGTTTTTACTGGCTAACGGAAACCCTGTTAGTATGATGAAAGCAGCCAGCACGATAAACACTGTGGCTATGAGAGGCTGGTTTCTGAGCTGCTGACTCACTAGCAGTACTAATAAAATAAAAAAAATCATTGTTTTTATACACATCAAGTCTGAAAAATTCTAAATAACATCAATAATCATTTTCCTCAGTACCAAATCAGCCTATACCAGATACTTTATTTAACACTGAGACAAATCCTGCACTTTTCGAAGCACCGTGTCCAAGTTAAATTGCAGTGTCTTGAAAACACTTCTCACCAGTGGCTGGGTTAGTCACCCGACAGTCTCCATGCTCTGTGGTGTTGAGAGGACAAGCTGCCGCTGTGAACCACACAAAGTTGTAGATGCAGTCCTCTAGCGCAGTGATCAGAGTGGGTTTAGAGCCCTGCAGCAACAAACACAAGGACATTACTCCTGCCCTCTTGAACATGTTAAGTCACTGACTCACTATGTTGGACATCACTTTGACAAAAATTAACAATGAAAATACCTGTAGACAATTTTATACTGTTGTCATTATTGTTCATGAGGAGTATTTGTTTCAGCCCTAGACGTTACTGAAAACACATACCATTTGTCTCTCACCTCAGCTTTACATGAGTGTGTGTACTGTATGATTGTGTAGAGCATGCGGAACAGATCTCACCACTTTCTCATGATCACATTTGAAGCGGATGATGGTAGTTCTTTTCTGATCGCTGGCAGGACAGGATGCCCCATCTGTGTATTTCAGCACCAGGACATCGCTCTCCCACTGCGGTCCCTCCTTCGCCTCTCCCAGACTCACATACTTGTCACCATTCTTTAGACATGCTGCAGCACTGCTTGGACAGCCCCACAATCCTAAACAGACACACACAGGTTTGATAGGACACCGTCCTGTTGATATGCCGCATATGAATTATACTACAAACAGATAACAAATTAAAGAAAAAAGCTGAATCAATGAGCATATCTCACAAAAGTGAGTACACCCCTCACATTTCTGCAAATACTTTTGTTACATCTTTTCATGGGACAACGCTACAGAAATGAAACTTGGAGTAGTCAGTGTACAGCTTGTATAGCAGTATAGATTTACTGTCCTCTGAAAATAACTCAACACACAGCCATTAATGTCTAAATAGCAGGCAACAGAAATGAAGACACCTCACAGTGAACATGTCCAAATTGTGCCCAATTGTGTTGTTGACCTTCGCTGGTCTCATGTGACTTGTTAGTGTTACAAGGTTCCAGGTGTGAATGGGGAACAGGGCTGTTAAATTTGGTGTTTTGGGTACAATTCGCTCATACTGGCCACTGGATATTCAACATGGTACCTCATGGCAAGGATCCTCTGAGGATGTGAGAAGATGGCCTAGGTTATAAGAAGATTGCTAACAGCAATAGCATGGTGGCCAAGGTCATACAGCGGCTTTCCAGGACAGGTTCCACTCAGAACAGGCCTTACCAGGGTCGAACAAAGAAGCTGAGTCCACATGTTCAGCATCATATTTAGAGGATAGCTTGAAAAATAGACGCATGAGTGCTGCCAGCATTGCTACTTGGAGGTCATGGTATGAGACCATATGCCACAAAATGCATCAACTCAGTCTTCATGCAGAGTTCTGAAGCTTCTGAAGCTGAAGCACAAGAAATCCCGCAAGCAATTTGCTGAAGACAAGCAGTCCAAGAACATGGATTACTAGAACCATGTCCTGTGGTCTGATGAGACCAAAATAAACTTCTTTGGCTCAGATGGTGTCCAGCATGTGTGGTGGCGCCCTGGGGGAGTACCAAGGCAACTGTCGCTTGCCTATGGCAACGGTCTCTTGCCTACCACCATGATCTGGAGCTGCAGGAGTGCTGCTGGCACTGAGGAGCTGCGGTTCACTGAGGGAAACATGAATTCCAATATGTACTGTGACATTCTGAAGCAGAGCATGATCTCTTCCCTTCAGAAACTGTGCCGCATGGCAGCTTTCTAACACAATAACAACCCCAAACACACCTCCAAGATGAAAACTGCCTTTCTGAAAGTAAAGTGATGAACTCGCCAAACATAAACCCAACTGAACACCTGTGGAGCATCCTCAAGTGGAATGAGGAGGAGGACAAGGTGTCTAACATCCACCAGCTCTGTGTTGTCATCATGGAGGAGTGTAAGAGGACGCCAGTAACAACTTGTGCAACAACTTGTGTGGTAAATTCCATGCCCAAGAGGGTTAAGACAGTGCTAGATAATAATGGTGGTGACACAAAATATTGAAACTTTGAGCACAATTTGGACATGTTCACTGTGAGGTGTACTCACTTGTGTTGCCAGCTATTTAGACATTAATGGCTGTGTGTTGTATTTTCAGAGGACAGTAAATCTGTTCTGCTATACAAGCTGTAAACTGGCTACTTCAAGTTATATATAAGTTTCTATAGTGTTTTCCATGACAACAAACATACACACACACACACACACACACACACACACACACACACACACACACACGTATGTGTGTACATTTCCGCAAATACTTTTGTTACATCTTTTTATGGGACAATGCTACAGAAATGAAACTTGGATATAACAAAGTAGTCAGTGTACAGCTTGTATAGCAGAACAGATTTACTGTCCTCTGAAAATAACTCAACACACAGCCATTAATGTCTTCCACTTTATATCCAGATTTCCACACAGCTACCTTACATCAGCAGAGCCTGATCTGGTTAAAATTACTGACTGCTTGAAAGAGAGAGAGGACAATGACATCTGACAAAGGTATTCCCAAACATATACCTACCCTAACACAACTAAAATCGTTGTTTTAGCTGTATGTCAATATATTAAGGAATGGCAAGATTAGTGCGAGCCTGCTGTCAAAGAACACAACTCACCACTCTGAGGCACCAACGATTTGCACACATTGATGTAATAGCGCTGATCCTTGCTCCCAGTCTGAGGCAGGACCACCCAGTTAGTTTTGTACAGAGCAAGTGAGGACAGGTCATACGAGTTTCCATGGCCATCACTGCGCAAAGAAACAGTCAAAAAAAAATGAGGTGAGATTCGGTGACCGAGATTAGGGCTGCACGATAAAGGCTACAATGATAATCATGAGGACATATATAGCATATTGAAATCATGACTATTCATCATTTTTGATTCAAGGGCAAAACAGTTTAAATCAAAGGAAACACAATTTATTTATGTTTTCTAATCAAAATTAGACTAGGCCATGGTGAACATCTTTCAAATAGAGTGTAAAAATCTTAATATAGTAAAAAAATAAATAAATAAACAAAAAACAAAAATGATCCCCCCTCCCATTTTTTTCTATATTAGTTGAACATAGCAGCTGTTCTTTATACGGTGTCAGAATTTCATAATAAAATGGAGCAAAAGAAATGATCTGAAATTGCTTGAAATTACATCCTTACAGTAACTTCTTAACTTTTTAGTAGATTTTGGGAAAAAAAAATGCCACCACAGGACATAACTAGATAAAAATTATTTATGCCTACACAGAAAAGGCAACACATTAGGTTCAGAGGTCTTTCCCAGAAATACATGCCTGTAAACATGACATCATTTAATGAATCTGAGTCAATAAAGCGCAGTACCTAACACTAACTAAGCTAAAAGACAGTTTAGTGGCTAATCAATATCATAATTGATTCCACTGAATTAATTTGAGAAAATAAAACATTTTTGATCACAATTAATTGTGCAGTGCAGCCCTAAACAAGAATATGAATATGGTTGTTCTCACTTGTAGGAGCAGCTGGTGGTCTTGAAAGGAGGGCAGACCAAAGCAGTATGCCATTCAAATAGGTAGGTGCAGTCTGCAGTCTCTCTAATAAAAGCTGGTTTCCCCTGCCGGGAACAATTCATACAGATGTTAAAAAAAGACACACTTAGAAAACAGGAACCTGCTGTATTTGGCAACAGCTCATGAAACTGGACTGTTTTATTTTTACAGAAGGAAAAACATACAGGATTCTTGCTGTGGTCACAGGAGAACAGGATGGCTGTTGATCGCTCATAAATCTTGTGGCACGTTTCCCCTTTTGTGTAGTTGATCATGATGACTCCATCATCCAACATTAGGTCCTGAGTACTCATCCCTGTAACAGGAAAACATTAAATTTGGCCACTGACAAGAAAAGAAGTACGGTACATGATAAGAAGACTCATTCACATAGTTTACTCACCAGAAATTCTATGACTGGTGCCCTCTACTTGACAGGAGGCCACTGTGCCTTTGTCACCCTGTGGGCATACTAATGTACTAACTGGGCCGCACACTGCAAAGTGATATTCATACTGTGCGCTCTTCACTTCGTAGTCCTTCCCAGACAGTGGCATTAGGTTATACTCATATCCACTCCTGGGATCCTTTACCTTACAGTCTTTACCTGCAGGGGACAAAAACAGGGCTGAGCACTGGCAAGTACTTCACAATACAATATGGTTACAATATGCAGAAAACAGCAATCACTGCAAATCTATACATTTTTATCATTTTATGAAGCCACTGGAAGTGATATGATGCATAATACTTGCAAATGAATGTTTAACAAAGCCCACAGCACCACTGTTTTAATACACTACAATGGCCAAAAGTATGTAGATGCCATTCCTAATTAATGAGTACATTAATTATTTCAAATATTAAAAATATGCTTTCTACTAGCATAATCACTGGCTCTTACTTTACCATTGTAAAACTACAGGTTGAAAATGTATATGTGATCCCTCAAATGAAGAAAAAACACTGAACACTGAACAATGTTAGTCCCTCTTACCCATCACTCTCTTAACAGGGCAAGCCTCTGAGGTTCTCCAGATGAAGACATATTCACAGCCATCTTTGCGATCAAACACTGCTGAGCCCTTTAATCACAGGAACATTCAATTCTAACTTTAAAATGAAAATCTAAGCAATATTGCTTCTGAAATTCTCAGACAAGTGAGATAATCATAAAACTTAGTGAAATAAAATGAAATAAGAAAAATCCCCCCAAAAAACATCCACATATGCTGGGAAATAAACAGAAATCCCAAACACTTATCCATGAGCAAGTGACTGTAGTGGAGCTGAAAGTACTTACAGGGCTGTCATCACACTGGAAGATCACGCGGGTGGAGTAGCGGCCTTGTGAGCCACATTTATCTCCATTGAGGTAGACAATGCTAATGGAGCCATCAGAGGCTGCCTGCAGGCTGGACTGCACATAGCCCAGATTGAGACCTCTGCCATTAATCTGGCCACAGGCTCCAATTACTCCAACTGTCAAAGAAAAATATCTGTTAGTGCTCCTCCCTCATGTTTTAATCTGATAATTCACATTTACATTTTAAAGACAGTGGTACCCAGTCTTTATACTGGATTTTAACACACTCATTTCAACATTACAAAGCACTAAGATGTATAGGCAGTGGGCCTCCAGTGGGCTTCCAGCTGGGAAGCACTGCTTTAAAACAAGCGAACTACAACTGCAGTATCACATCATAGGTTTATTTACTATGTGCTGCAATCTAGCAATGACACATAATAGACAGAGATAGAAAAAGGAAGATGGAAAGAGAAAGACAGAAGGAAAAATAAACAGATAGAAAGAAAAAGCAGACCATGAGAAAAAGCAGACAGAAAGAGTAATGAAAAAAAATAAAAAAAGAAGGAAAGAAAAGAATGAAGAAAAAGAGAAAAGAAAAAAAGACATGAGAAATAAACAGAACCATAAAAAGACAGACAAAAGAAAAAGACAAAGACAGAAGAAAAAAGAAAGAAAGGAAGAAAGAATAAGAAAGACAAGAAACATACACAAAGAAAATGATATTAAAAGATCGAAAAAGAAGAAATACAATGAGATAGAAGAATGGAAGAAAAAGAAAAATGAAAAAGAATGAAAGAACAAACAAAAGAAAGAATGAAACAAAAAGAAAGAAAAAGAAACAAAGAAATATGGAAAGAAAAAGAAAGTAAAGAATGGAAAAAAGAAAGAAGGAATGAAAGAAGGAATGAAGGAAAGAAAAAGTAAGAGTAACTTACTGGGGCAGCCTAAGATGTAAGGCAGGGGTTTGCATACGTTAATGTAGAACTTCTGAGCCTTGGCCTGGTCTGACGTGTCTAAGGGAACATAGGCCTTATCGTCCAGACTGAGGTCACTCAGGTCATATTCATTACCCTGAGAGTCTGAAAGAACAACGCAGAAGAGGGTAAAGAAGAAAAGTTATCTGAGTCTCCTTTAAAAACCATGTTTTTGAGCAGGACCAGTGAAAGCAACAACAAAAACAATCTGTGCAGAATTTACTGAGTACAAAAGTTGGCTGGTGGTGTAATTTATTATTAACCCACCCTTTTAGGATGAAGGCTTTAAAAAAAAAAAGCCTACCAGTGACACGGCAATCCACAGGAGCAGGTTCACATGCCAAAGCCGTGGAGAACTCAAAGAGAACATCATGCTGAACATGGTTAGATGTGGCGATCTCCTCACGAATGAGCTTCAGGGAGCCCGTGGTTGCATTCTGGTCACACACAAAATTAATGCTGAAGGTGGCTCTGGTGCCTGCAATACGAGAGGGGACAGTACAGTGGCATTAATACCATTAAACTGGTTAAAAGCAAGTGATCCTGGATTTTACAGCAACAATATTGTTATACAACTCTGCATTAAGCCTCAGAGGGTGACCATTACTACCTTCATTTATCTATATTATTCTGTTATGTACTTACCCATTTCATTACTTATGAAATGATCTTTATATTTGATTCACACTCTGTACTGAGTCTACAATTCCCATTTTTTCCCAGTTTCCACATCAAAATGTTGCAGAAACAATTTTTTTCTCTGACAAAACATATACACACATATTTCCAAAAGTACAAATGTATTCGCTCTTCTGCCTTCACATGCGTATGAAATTGAGTGACATCCCATTCTTAATCCATAGGGTTGCATATGATGTCGACCCACCCTTTGCAGGTATAACAGTTTCAACTCTTCTGGGAAGGCTTTTCACAAGGTTTGGGAGAGTGTTCATGGGAATTTTTAAAAATTCTTCCAGAAGCACATTTGTGAGGTCAGACACTAATGTTAGACATGAAGGCCTGGCTCTCCACTCCAATTCATCCCAAAGGTGTTCTATCAGGTTGAGGTCAGGACTGTGCAGGCCAGTCAAGTTCTTTCACACCAAACTAGCTCACCAATGTCTTTGAACACCAGTGCACAAAGCAAGGGGCATAGTCACGTTGGAAGGGCCATCCCCAATCTGTTCCCACAAAGTTGGGAGCATGAAATTATCCAAAATCTCTTGGTCTGCTGAAGCATTAAGAGTTCCTTTCACTGGAACCAAGGGGCCGAGCCCAACTCCTGAAAAACAACCCCACAACATAATTCCCCTTCCACCACCAAACTTTACACTTGGCACAATGCAGTCAGACAAGTACCGTCCTCCTGGCAACTGCCAAACCCAGAGTCATCCATTGGATTTCCAAACAGAGAAGTGTGATTCGACACTCCAGAGAACAAGTTTCCACTGCTCTAGAGTCCAGTGGTGGCGCATTACACCCCTACATTCTGCTTTGCATTATGCTTGGTGATATAAGGCTTGGATGCAGCTGCTCGGCCACGGAAACCCATTCCATGAATCTCTCTATGTCCTGTTCTTCAGATAATCTGAAGGCCACATGAAGTTTGGAGGTCTGTAGCAATTGACTCTGTAGAAAGGTGGCGACCTCTGCGCACTATGCGCCACAGCATCCTCTGAACACGCTCTGTCATTTTACATGGCCTACCACTTCGTGGCTGAGTTGCTGTGATTCCTAATCGATTTCACTTTGTTATAATACAACTGACGGTTGACTGTGGAATATTTAGTAGAATTCAGTGAGCTCCTGAGAGCAACCCATTCTTTCACAAATGTTTGCATGCCTAGGTGCTTGGCCATGGAAGTGATTGGAACACCTGAATTCAATGATTTGGATGGATGAATACTTTTGGAAATAGTGTGCATATATGTGTGTGTATTTTTTATATATATATAAAAATGTGTATAGAACTAGCTACAGCACAAATTCCATTTCTGTACAGAATTGACCAAAAAATATAAATGTCACATGCCACATTGTTTGCCCCATGCCCCCCCATGCCCCCCCCCCCCACCCCCCGCTATAAAATAAGATTAGATAAAATAAGATTTTATCTGGGGTGTCATAACTAAAAAAGACTTTATATACCTGAAAAATATCAGATATCAGCCTACAATTCCCATATTGGTACATCTCTAATATAAAGCATGAACCCACCCAGCTCTTTGTCCAGCTCTCCTTTGTATATCAGGGTGAGAAGGCCATCAGTGGAAAACTTCAGAGACTTCTCCATCCCTACAGGACTGTGAGGCTTGCCGTCCTCCAGCACACAGCCTGCTATGGACTTGTCTTTATCTGAACCACATTGAGCTGCCTCAGCACAGATGTTCACCTGCCAGTGTTACACACTTGCTTAATAAAATGTCCCAGGACATTTCTAATTTCAATTATTTCACCTATGAATAGGAAAGAATCCGTCTATAGTCTTACAATGAACTGATTTCCATTTGCGGTTGTAGTGTATCCGGTTTTGGAGGCCAATGGGGACAGGTTGAATTCAAAGCCTGTGTTGGGATCCTTCAAAGAACAGGTCTAGCAAAGACAACAGAAACACACACAAATAAAATACAAGACAATGTAAAACACCACATCCATTCACTGTAAGAAAAACTATAATGAAGAACTCGTGTCCTACTGTAAAATCTACTCACTCAATATGACCGTGTACAATACTGTACATTGTTTTACTGTTATATCACACTTACTTTTGGCTTTGATTGTTTCTATCTTCACAGTTTACTGTTGCATGTTCTCAGCCCAGTACTTGTACATTATCAGTAAGAATACAACTTTGTGTCTTCAATAATAACATGTCTGATTTTCATTTAAATCAAATCCAAATTAAATGAAAATACACAGCATGCTTCCCATTAAACTAATAAAAAGGATAATACAAAAATATATGTATAAAAGGATAATAAACAAAAATATGACGAATTATGGAAATTTCATTTTTATTGCTTTTTTAATTTTTATTTTATTGCATTTTTTATTTTGTTGATAACAATTTGTGAATCGCTTCATGAGTTAGAGTATCATAACAAAACACAGCAAAAAATTCCAACTGATAAAATTCCTTTTGATAGAAATTACTGTGTCAAATACACGTTAAAGCATATTTTGTCTAGCTGTTCCACTGGTTATACATTTGACCACATTGTGAAGTGAAAATATTTCATTTTAATATGTCATCATTACATTGTTAAATATCATGGATTTCATAATGAGATACTGAAAAGTCATAAGGGGGCACTTTGCATAAAAATATGTTAAAATACATGTTAAAATAAGTTAAGACATCGTCTGCAGAGAACAAGCTTCTGCACTTTTTAAACACACAATTGCAGATTATTTGCTGAATTTATATATATATATATATATATATATATATATATATATATATATATATATATATATATATATATATATATGTGCACTATGAGTATATAAGTGTGTTGTCTGTAGAGGATGTGGGGACTTATTTTTACTTAAATAAAAAAAATAAAACCTCTGCAGAGAACAAGCTTCTGCACTTTTTAAACACACAATTGCAGATTATTTGCTGAATTTATATATATATATATATATATATGTGCACTATGAGTATATAAGTGTGTTGTCTGTAGAGGATGTGGGGACTTATTTTTACTTAAATAAAAAAAATAAAACATGTAATTTGATTTGGGGTGTTCAAAATTTTGCATGTGGCTGTATGTACTGTATGTATATCTTTGTAGAAATGTACATTTTACAGTATAATGGACTGAAAATACTTTTAAAACAGTTCAGGACATATCCATTACAGGTTATATTTTATTGTCAAAGGTTTAGAAATGTTTATATAATTGCTTAATGGCAATTGTCTGAGTTTGCTTTTCTTGTCTAGTATCTTGTGAGTATAGTGAAATACAGAAATAGTAAATTTCTAGTAGCAAATAAACCAATTTTAAAGTTCTTGGGGTGTTAAAGCCTCACAGTCGATAATGACCCTGCTGTTTTCTCAAATGTGTACATGCACAATACCAAGAACCATGAACTCAAGTGAGGTATGCTAGCCCAGAGCTTACAGAATGCTGTGACTCACCTGATTGGTGACCACCGCAGTCGAGATCGCGCAGGCCGCCTCTGTGTTCCACACAAAATTAGCTGTGCAGTTCTGATTGCTGAAGAACCGCGGCCCTGAGGACTGCTTGCCCTAAAGCAGAGAGACAAAATTAGGATTACAGGGCAAAAACTGAATGGGTCACATAGACAGTGTGCTTCAGAAGCGTTTTATCTTCTCATGTAACACTGATTTACAGTTTTAGTGGTACTGATGAATACTTGGCTAAAAGCAATATGTAATTTTGCTGGATCGTTCAAACTGTTTTGTAAAAAAGGTTAAAAATACAAAAAAATTAATAGTATGTTTCCTGTCTGGACGTCTGTCTGGTTAATGTATACAACAATGTGTATAATAAAGTTCCCCTTGGGGGAAACACCTAATCCAAACAATGTCATGTTACAAGGGCATTATTTTAGCAAAGAATGCCAGTATTACTGGTTCAGTAACTTAATTAAAAAAAAAAAAAAAAACAGGGAATTTTGGGGGAAAATAGTTTGAGAATAAAATAATATTTTATTTAATCAAGTCTGCCCAGCGTTACATTTAAAAACTTCAAGAATTATGGACACATTGAGCACTTAGGCCCAATCCCATTTCACCCCTACCCCTCTGTTTTGCGCGTTCACGTCTAGGGGTAGAGTTGTCCCAATTGTTGTTGAGATGGAGGGGCAGGGTGAAGTGTTGGGGCTATTTGGCCCTTCAAATGGAGATTTTTCAGAGGCGCTACAAACGGAGTGTTATGAGAAAATTCACAGAATGCCCTGCGAATCATCGGCAAGATGCACAAGTGACCAAAGAGACACATAAATGTAAGTATTTCTCTTACAATACAATGGATTTTTATAACAGAGAACCATTGTAATAGCGTTTTATTTCATTATTTCATTTCCTTCATAACACGCATAAAAATGGCTAATAATACTCTGATGTCTCGGTCGCTACCGGGTGAAATTTTCCCGTTCTACCTTAAATGGTGCAGCAGTTACATTCTGGTACCTGCACCATTTAAGGTGGAACAGGAAAATTTGAAGCTGGTGATTAAAAAACTTCAGCTTCATATCACCAAAGAATTCTTGGTGGTGATAATAAAAAAATTGCCCCCTCTTTGAAGGCGGATGATGCCCTAAATGTATTTAAGCAGTGAGGAGCTGAACTTTCCCCTCCTCTGTGGTCACTGCAGACTGGTGGGGTCGCCTACAGAGCAGCACTAGTAGCTGTTAATGAAGTGATGTGGTTTTTTGTTTGCGCTCTTTTTTATTCAGTGACTTGTTTGATTGATTGATGCATAAAACCGAAGTTGTGAGTGAATCGCGAGCGCCGGTGCTTTTCAGTCTCCTTCGGATAAACGTCAGTGTGATAAACCATTATTGCTATAGTCTGGAGACCAAGCAGGAAAACACGTCCTGATTATTTTTTCAGGCTATTTTAAATGATTCACCTGTCCTGTCACGTGACACACAAGTGAGGTCACCACAGCTGGAGGCGGCATATTGGAAATGACCGGAAAACCTCGTCTTGTCTGTTTACGTAAAAGTTGCTGATGACAACTGATGACGTATCCAGTTGTGAAGGGTTGGGGGGGGGGGGGGGGGAATCAATCACTACCCCTTGTAGCTCAGTTTCAAGGGGGAGGGTTACACTCGAAAACAAGGGGTAGGGGTAACAATAAGAAATGGGATTGGGCTTTAGTGTACTTATATAGTTACTAGCCCATTTAAACTTCTAAATTCAGATGTGTGAGATGTGGCTGTCTGTTTCACAGGGACAAACTAAAAAATCCTGATCTAATCCTCACCCCTGATGCTTTTGAACAAATGAGGTGAATGCGGGTCGTGTATTTGGTCATCACTCCTTCCGCCTCACACGCTGAGCCGTCAGTATACTCTAGCATCAGCTGGTTCTCTTCTAGGACCACTGGGCCTTTCACAGCCACACCCATGTTACTGACAGACACTTTTTCCACTTGCACCCCCTGCAGAAAAACAGCATATAGCACATACAATAGGTTACAAAAACCTAAGATATAAAAAAAAAATTGCTGTGATTTTGAATTTCCCTGTCAATATTGTGAATAAAGCAAATAGTCTGAGGAGACCCTGCAAGATCTAAATGTAATGTCTACTGAGGTTAATGGACGCTATCATATTAAAACCTTGTGTACACACACACACACACACACACACACACACACACACACACACACACACACACACGACATATGACAGAAACTGTCAGTAAATACTTGGAATCATGAAATGATGAAAAGATGCCATATAAAAGTTATCAGGTTGTGTTAAGATAAAAAACTGAAAAGTACTGCTAAGCAAATACTGTGCAAAAGTCAGAGACCACTAATTTAATTTCTATTCAAAAGTCATTAACTCCAAATTATTCATTTTTCATAGCAGAAAAAAATAACTGACAGAAAATTACATAGAAGCCTTAACAACACCTTTCCTCATCTTAAAACCTCACTCTTGGAAGTTGGCTGCATTTTCTGCTTCTCTTAACCTAATTATCAGTGATGTTGACGTCTGGACTGGGTTGGTAACTCCACTGTCCTGAGAACAACTGTAAATTTTAACATCTACATTTTCTCCTTTTTGTATATTTTCTTTTCTCAATAAGGGCTTCCTGGTAGCTACACATCCTTTCAGACTCAGTGTTGAGTTGTCTTCTCTCAGTGGAAGGACGGACAGAAACACCTGTAGATTTTCTCTGATCTGGAACAAAGATCAAAGCTTTAAGTACTGTTTTGGGTCAGTTAAGGGACAGTTTTGGTCTACAAGGTCTTGCATGGTTGAGACATTTTCTCTGTAGCTTTTAAAGCTTTTAAACATTTCTTCTTAATTTCCTTTCACTGTTCCATTCCACACACAAGTGGATTATATAAACTGGTTGAAAATATCTGAATAATTTTCAATTAATGGCTTTTTGACTGGAAATGGGATGACCATTGAACCAATAACTGAAAGGTTGTGGATTCAAAGCCCAGGACTGACTAGGCATATCTGGGTTGTGCCCTTGTGCAAGCCACTTACCGCCCCGCCCCCTTTCCTCACAATGGGCATAAAATCAATAAATGAAGACTGGTCACTGACTTTTGCACAGTATCACACTTAATGAATAAAACTGTATCAAATTGCAAACCCTTAGTTTTACAGCAACAGAACTTCCTTTTTTCTAAGACTTTATATTAAAGGGATGTTTCCTGGCTGTACTTGATAGCAGGAAAAAAGAACAGAGCTCAGCACTGTGGCTACTGCTCAGCTGACCTGCTGCACATCATATTTCATTTCGCAGACGGAGGCCAGCCGGTCGCAACCAGGCACGGGTCTGAGTGGCCGACAAACATTGATGTAGTACTTCCTCCGGTTTCTGGTGTCAGACAAATCCATGGCCTGCCAGTTGCTGGGCCCATTTGACCTAGTCAAACTGTAGAAAAGGAAGGAAAATAAAAGCTATTCACTACATAGCCTAACTGTAAAGCCAGCTTAATAGTAAAATGTACAATGGATTGAGGACCGAGTAAAATAAGATACCATCAACAGAGCATTTGATTCCCTACAGTGTTAAAGCAACAGTCTGGGGAAAAATCTAATCACACCTATTCGAAAGGTTGTTGATTGGCCAAGATACTTTTTGTATTCAGTGTTTGGTTTGCTTTTTCAGTTTTGTGTTAGAGCAAGACAGGGCCCAACAAAATGTCATGTTTTGAGCCAGGTAGGGGCTCTAATGGAGATTTGTATATGCAGTAGATTCACTTTTATTTGATAGAACAGGCTCAAGTAAATGTTACACAATCTCATGCATTCTCACTCTCACTCTCTAGTGACTATAGCTGCATCTGGAATAGCATTTGCATGTGGTAAACCGGAATCTGAGGCATTGATGAACATGTCCCTAAAAGAAACTCAAGTCCATCCAAGCAACATTCTGTAAAAGCATGTCGGTAATAATATGTTAACTTTAGTATCTTCGAGGAGGTGTGGGTCAGGATTAGATTTCAAATTTAGGAGTACCAGTTGGGCTAAGGTTGGTCTGGTCTTAGTGCAGGCTTCAATTTAATGCAGTACAGATCTCTAGTTGCTTAGAACCTTCTAAGAGTTAGAATTAGAGTTAGAGTGGGTTGAGAAAAACAAAAGAGCTCACCTAGACAAGTCATACTGTTGTAAAGACACAGGATCAGTTACCAAACACTCCTGGGGTCTTTCTGGACAAGCATAAGAGGTGTACCACCTAAAGTTGTAGGTAAAGTCATCCTCAACCTAAGTGAGACAAACCAGGACCAAACACAACAAATGACAAACAGGATAGGCATTTACCTAAAAATATTTGATGCTTATTGAAAAAGACATAGTAGCATAAGGTCTACTGGCATAATTATTTGTAAAATTAGTGTAGCGTGCTAGAAAAAAGAGCAACAGTGCACAAAACAAAATTCTAGTCTGTTAGCTTGCACAGCACTAATTCATTTGGAGAGTGAAACCTTAGCCAGCAAAAAAAAGCAAACATAAGCTTGTTTCTCTGATTGGTGCAGTACCTGAAACTCCGGTATTCCTGGCCCGGCCTCTCTGTCACATAGGAAGGAGATGTGTGTGGATCTCTGTGTGTGCTGTTTGTTGTTGTACACCGAGCCGTTGAGGTAGTCCAGCTGGATCATGCCATCGTAGTATAACAGCTTAGAGTTAAACTCGCCCAGGTTCCAAGATTTAACTTTGCTGCGAAGTGAGAACAGAGAAGCTCAAAAGAACATCCAGATCACCAAAAGCATCTTTACTGTTCAGTGAAGTGAAGAAATGGCTTGCCTGTTTTCAACTTGACATACTCCTGCAGTCCCAGGACAATTCACAGCCTGAACGTTCCCACAGACATTAATCAAGTAGTCATAGTTGCCATCAGATATGTTGTAGTAACTTCCATTGGCTTTCTTCAGGGGGGTCAAGTCAAACGAAAAACCTAGAAAGACAGAATAATGTCTTTCATGAGGAAACTATACCCTGTATCACGATTACTATTTGCAGAGTTGAAGCGGTGATTTAGCAAAAAAATATATATTTTCCTTTTATCCTATATGCAGTCAATCAGCCAATAAATCAGCTTCTTTTCTTGCATTAGAGCTACCAGGCTAATATAGTTAACAAGCAATGAAAGTTTATGACCGAGCAACTAAAAATAGCCAAAGTATGTAGCAAAGCTTACAGGAGAAGCAACAATAATGAACCTTTAGGCCACAACCATACTCAAAACGATCAAATGAACGCAAACAACAATGCCCAGCCAAAGCATTACAAACCTGCTGTACAAACATAACATACATTCTTGCTTTACCTTGGCATTTAAAACACTCAATACTTAAGGGGACAATGAAGGACGATTCAGAGCATCTGTAAACAGGATCTACTGTTATTCTGTGCTGCTTTATTTGTTCTTATCAGAATCAGAATCAAGTTTTATTGTCCAGATATGCTACACTTACGAGGAATTTGGTTTTGGTTATAGGAGCTCACAGTGCACAGTATCAGACAGACATTCACATGTAGGGAATAAGATAAAATAAATATAAAATAAAATTAATAACCCGCATTCCTACTCACTCACTCAGTCTCTCTCTCTCACACACACACACACACACCTGTAAACCTTACATTGTGCAATGCATGAGTCTAAAGTGAAAGTGCTGAGTGCAGCAGCAGCTAAAGGGTGTATGGTGGCAGAGAAAGAGGTCAATGAGGTGACAGTCAGATAGGTGGGGTAATATGGCAGTGAAAAGATGCTAGAATAAACACTGGAATGAACAGGGGATTATTTTGCTGCGCTGCTGTCCGTACCTGCATTAGAGTCCTCCACTTTACAGTTATCTCCGTTTGCTCGGGAGAGGACGCAGGCGGCAGCAGTCTGCCACTCAAATTCATAAACACAGCCGTCGCCGGACACACTCCTCATGATGGGTGCACTCTCAAGATCCCCAGGTTTACACTTCAGAGTAATGATGGTCTTAATCTTTGTGTTTTTTCTGCATACTTCTCCGTCTGTGTAGATGAGCCTCAAGTCATTTCCCTGAAGGTCCTTCTGGGGTGAAGACAGGAATTTACCCAGACTTATAGACTTTCCTTTTCCTGAGAAATGAGAATGTGACTTAGTGTAAGATTCTCAACACAAGTGAAACTGTAGCAGGGTTGGCAATAGAACTACAAATAAAATAATTCATGGTAATGTACTTACCCACAGCACATATAGCTGCATCTTCAGGACAGGAGCTTGTTTCCTTCCGCTGGATGATGCTGTGGCACACGTTGATGTAAAAGCGCCTCTTGTCAGACTCTGGAGCGTTAGCATCCACTGCCTCCCAGTTCTGAACTGGAGTCTGTGAATCAGGTTCTGAAACGTACAGTAATTTAAATATAGTATTCAAAATTAAACATATTTTCATCCATGTTAAATTCAATGTAATTCCATGATTAAATAACACTGGTAGGGAAGTGCCACACTGGCTGCAATTCTCAGCATTTTCTTGGAGGCATAGTCATATAACTGAAATTCAGAGAAATGATCAATGCACATATTTACTTTTGTAATGAAAAATCAGATCACGTTTGGGGTGCAAGATACAGAAATTACACAAATGATAACTTTACATTATATATTTTGTAATGAAATTTCATTTCACACCAGGTGTTGCAGGTAACGCAGAACAAAGTAACACATTATAGCAAAAAATGTACTTTTTTATGTAAAGAAGTAGTGTAACACATTTTACAGTTACTGACTTAATGACAATCACATCATGTTCCTGTTTTTAAGAGAACCAAATAAACAACAACATTTACACCATAAATACTACTAATGTTATTTAAACACTATATACACACACACACACACACTTCACAGGACAGTAAACAAATGTTCCTAACTTATGAACTTATGGAAGTAAAAGGGCCAAATTTTTTCCAAGTAATTTCATAACATAATGCAAAGGGTAAGTGGAATTTTCATTTTATTCAAAAATCCACAGGGATATACATAGACATACATAAATATAGGTTGTTGTGTGGCGTAACAGCAATGATATATGTGAACAATCTGTCAAAACATCTAATCACACTAATATGAAACTGATGGATAAAAATCCCTGTGCTACAGAAGAGATACCAAAAATCACCTAAAAAGGCCAGAATTGATACTGATGTCTTGTAAATATTGCTTTTTTCTGTGGCTGAAAATATTACAGAGAGAATTGTTGGGTATTTCCTTTCACATTTGTAGGTTTAACAGAGTAATGAAGAGGTAAGTTAATGAAATCACTGATTAGATACATTCTTTAATAAAAAAATAAATGAGGAATGACTGAAAACGTGATTTATGATGAATTATATGTAATATGTCAGCCCCAAGCTAACATGATTACCACAAGGTAAAAAGCCAGTTAAGTGATATGTTATGATACAATATCATCAGCTGTAATGTAATACAACACAATGTATTGTTATTATATCACAGCTAATCACAGTCTATCATTTAATAATATCATAACTGGTATGTTATCTTGCGGAAAGTGTGGTATGTGGTAATGACTGTTTGCTCACCTGAGTAGCGAGTGAGAGGAGACAGGTCATAATGCTTTTTGCCATTTGTGACTCTGCATAAATCTTTGCTTTCCTTAACACAAGCATAGGCAGTTTGCCAGGTAAAGTAATATGTGCAGTCAGTCTCTCCTGCAAATACTGGATAGCCATTCTCTGGGGAAAAAAGTTCATTCAAAGAATTATTAATAATTAGTACAGGAAGAATAGATTGAAAACATAATATAGAAGGCTGTATCAGGTCCCCATATAGTATGACTAGTATAACATCCCAGATGTTTTCCTTGAAACAATAAATAAAGCAGAGAAAATCTGCTGAAAATGGATATTCTAACTTTTCGATCTATAGCACATCAGAGTTTGTAAGTAGAGGTATTTCATTATGATTTGAATTTGATTCAATTTACTGTAGTCTTGTTTTCACAAAAGCCATCTTATACATTTTTGCCCTGTATTGTCATTTCACAATAGGGCAAATTTGTCATTTCTTGTCGTTGTAACAAACAGAAAAAGCACAGACTCAAACCAGGACGTATAGACAGTGCATAGTCAGATATTCAAGTGCATCAGGTATATAGACAGAAATTTATTCAGATGTATGAATGACGGTATTTACAGATTAATGATTTAACTGAGCAGAAACTTTGGAAAATCTGTGGAATTTCTTTAAGTATCTGCCATCTTTTGCTTTGATTATTCAGAGCAGAGGCCACTGAGATGCAGCAACACAAGACTGAATATGTGAGTAATTCACTCCGTCACCAACCTGCAGTGGAGTTGCACTCAAAGTTGATGATGGTCATGCGCTGGAAGCCTGAGCTACATGTGCTTCCTCCTGGATAGATGAGAGTGAGATCTCCATCAGAGTACCTGTTTAAAGACAAAGAGACCTGGCCTTAGAGACCACAAACATCAAGTTGACCAGGAAGCTGACTGATGAGCGGCTTCCCTCAGCTCTCCTTCGCCTCTCGTTTCCTGTGAAAATCTGCACTTTAGCAGAGCTCAAAGACCACAGCTGCTAACCAACATGCATACATTTAATGTGCCTGTGTGAAAGGGAAAAAGTCTATAGTAGGAGCTGCAACAAACAAAACAAAGTATATTTTGCAGCACTTCACAGTAGGGCAGTATTAATAAGGCTATATGACACTGTGTCAACATAACTGATTTAAACCTACATACACCTTCATAAAGGTTTGTTCCATTATGCATTGTGATATCAAGTTAAACAGTAAGACCTGTCTATTTGGGGTGAGGCCAGAGCAGGCAAAGGCATGGCAGAATCCTTACAGAGTCAGAATTCACAGACTACTTTTCCCTCAGTCCTACATTTACAAACTCAAAATTCTCCCTGTTATAAACTGAAAACTTTGGTAATGTAACTAAAAGTACTCAAATACTATCGTCTCTCTTTATGTAGCTGAGTATTTAGATTTTCATTCAATTTTGTTGCATCTCTCTTCTTTCAGATGGCAGCTTTAAGTTGTCTAGTCATGCAGGACATCAGCTTGCACAGCAAACTGACTCTTGGCCAGGGTTGCTGGACCTTCGCTTTTGGATGGTCAAGAGTGTGGCAGGTTTTGAACACTTCCCGTCTCCCGCCCTCCCATTTTATTAAATGACAACATTTTTTGTAGGTTAATTCAACTCTATATTCACGTTTTCACAATACTAAACAACACTAAATATACAGTCAGCCCCTGATGCTCGCTGACAGCCTCACAGTATTTGACAGCTGACAGACTGTGCATGAGGGACCATAAACAATGCCATTTAAAGCTTCAGTTGTCACACAATCATCTTTTATTTTGTTCACATGATTTCTTAGCTTGTCTCAACTTAAAAACTTCATGCTTAGATTTCATTCACATAGTTGGTAATGGCACTCTTCATTGAATTAAAAGGCCTCCTTTACAACATAACTAGAGACAAAATACTCTTAACGTGTTATGCGTGAGCCTTCATCAGATCTCTATACAAACCCTGGTAAAATATAAATACCAACACCTGATCAGTCAGGTATCATGCTTGTTTCTCATTAACGGTTTAATATTTTCTTTTGGAAAATGTGTGCAAGTCATTATGAAACCCAAGCAAAAAAATATGAATTATCAGGTGTTGATATTTATCATTTTCAAACTTATTATCGGTTTCAAACACCCTTTCATGGAACACCTTCAACATAAATGTTTATACCCACAGAAAAACTCAATATTTCTAGTTTTTAATGGCTCCTTCTATGCTTGACCTTACTTGCAGTCTTGCACATCACTTGCACATTTTATGAAAAGTGGTACATGAGTTAGTTATGACATTCTTCCTTCACTTTGCTGTGTACCACTTCAATTCCATTTTTATTTCTCCACTCATTCTTTTTAAGCCTAATCTTACATTGCTTTTTTTAAATATTTATTTCTCTCTTTCTTGATCATGCATGTGGTTTTGAGCTGCATGCAAAAGTTCTACAACATGAATACTTTGACTTTACAATGTCTGTTTTTTTTTCCCCCAGCATTATTTCTGATATACCCAGATTCCTTTTAATTTTATTTTATTCTTATAATGAGAATGTGTTTCTGAGAAGTGCTTCTTATGCGAGAAAGGTAGTTTTCTCGAACCTGAGAGTTTGATTCTGGTATCTTCCGGCAATCTTGTTCACTTCTCCATTGTCCTTCACCTGGCAGGAGGAAATGTAACCCTTATCATCTTTACATTCACCAGCTTTGGTCTCTCCACACACATTCAGATAAAATCTGTAGCTATCCTTCCCGATTTTGGCTTCAGCCATGTATGGAGCATCACCAGCTGCAAAAAAAATAATAATAAAAAATCCATTAGCCAATACCTGAGGGAACAACAAAATCATGTACTGCACTCACACCCGAAAATGTTCTTTAATCATTAAAAAGATTTTTAAAAGTCTGGTGGTAAATCTAATTCCCATACTTTTTCCACTTCACACCCTAATTGCAGTCAGTCAAAAGGACTGGGATTGGGAAGCTTTGATTTTTAATATGTAATACAAATCGTATAAGCAAGTCAATTTAAGTGTGCAAGGATTTAAGTAGGCAATTTGCTAACTGGTTACGGTGTAAATTTAAATTACTTGTTAGGCACTCTAGGCAATGCAGGTTTATTGATATAGTTCATTTCATACACAAAGGTGTTGAATCTGCTTTACATAAACAAAAGCAAAGCTGGGGAGAGGGTATAAAGCCTACCCCTGCTATAAAAAACATTAGATACCACACATCTTGCCAACTGACAACACCTGAGGTAAGGGGGAGATTGTGTAAATTTGATAACCATAAGCCAATCTATTGCATTCAGCTTCGGACATTTCTTTCCCTTACAGCCATGCATGAGGTGTGTGAGGTCGATGGAGATGTCATCCTGTTTCAGTTTGCACTGGTTGCTCTCCAGATAGTCTCTGTGGCAGGCAAACTCTGTCACCCACTCAATCTCATAGCGACAGTTTGTTTTAGCCGTCAGCTTGGGGTCACTCCCCTGCAAAGAAATAAATTCAACTCAGTACCAGTACCAGCCACTACCTTGAATGAATTGAACCATGGACTAAACTTGATACAACTCTCAAGCAGATTTATTTTGACACATCCACAAACACACTAAATTTTATTCAACATTTAACAGATTATGCAGCACTAAAAATGAAAAAGAACATCCGCTTGCTTTCTTTTCAATAAAACAAGCAGCTGAGGTGTTAAGACCTATACAGTCACCTTCAATTTGAGCACAACCGCAGTAACACAGGCATTCAAATGATTTTACCATTTACCAATTTTACGACTAATCAAACACAAACATTAACACAAAAGGGGAGGGGCAGCAGAGGGTGAGAGAGGCTCTTACCTGCTGTCTATGAGATGGGCAGATGAAGGTGATTGTGACGGCAGGCTTGTGCTCGCCACACATCTCAGCTTCTTCTTGACTCTCGTACCGTAGCCTCAACCTGACGCACACAAAATGGTAGCTAAACACTTTGATTCCTGTCACACTAATGTTGAAAAAGTGAAAGTTAAAATAAATGCTGAATTCTTTGATCGTGAGCTAAATTCTGACTTTTTGTGAAAAAGCTTCTGATCAGTAGATCGAATCCTTCCGTGTGTCATCTGAACACATAAAAATCTAAAGTTTTAGAATAGTGAATATTTTAAAACAAAGAAAGGTTATTAGAATGTATGAAAATGACTAAAACTGGTCACAATGGTGAAGGTCACAAATCTGCTTAAATCTGATTAGTGACCTAAAAAAAAGAGCAGAATTTTCAATATTTCTTTTTCATACACTCTAATAACCTTTCTTTGTTTTAAAATTTTCAATATTCTAAAACTTTACATTTTTATGTCCAAGTTTAAATGGAAAAGAACAAAAACAGCAAAAACAAAAAACAGATTTTCAATGTGGTCTTAGACTTCTGGACTGTACATAACTCTTGATTTACAGCAAGTCAAAGCTGATCGTTAGCTGTGCTGAGCTGTAGGTTTGCACATACCTGTCCTTAGAGATAAGCTCCAGTGGCTTGTCTGGTTTGCCCATGCTAAAGGACCTGCTTCCATTAGTGAGACAGGCAGCAGAATCTTCAGGACATAAACTTTGTGCTCGGTCTGTCAACAGATAAAGGATGGTGATTGAGAAATACAGCTGGTAAAACAGCCAATACAACACAGTATGCTTCACAAAGAAGCTACAAGTTATATTTTAATTAGTATATATTACATGTAAGCATGCTAAAATGATTTTGATTAATTAGGCTGTACAGGATCCATCAGGCCAAGATCAAAATTTTTGTTCCAGGCACTCAATAGGCGTGCACGCACACACACACACACACACTCCCTAAGCAGCTTATCCTTCTGGGTTGTGGGGAACCAATAGGCCAACACTCATTATTATTTGTTGTGTCATGCAATTTTATCACACGAGCAATGTGAGTCAGGTAAGTGCACCCAGGCTGTATTTGCAAGTTTCTGCTATTCCTGTACTAAAATGTCTATAATAATAGTATAATAATACATGGCTCATTGTGCTAAACAGCCAGATGCCTCGTAATTTTGATGCAGCTATTTGTTTGGCTCATGTTTATAATATAGGCAAATGATTTTCATTTATGAAAAGGAAAAAAAACAAAAACAAAAAAAAACAGGTTGGCCCATTAAAGAGTAAATAATGTTATTTATATTGTGGCTTTGGCTAATAGAAATTGCTACAAATGTGCTAGTGTGTTCCATGTGTTTATTTAACCCACAGAGTAATGGATTCAAGTTGGAAAAAAAAAACATTTATAAAATGCAGCCATCTGCCAAATTGGCTGTAAAGATACTGAAACCGAAAATCTGCCATAAAAGGTAACTATTGCTGCACTACTAAA
Source organism: Pygocentrus nattereri (assembly GCF_015220715.1). NCBI lineage: Eukaryota > Metazoa > Chordata > Actinopteri > Characiformes > Serrasalmidae > Pygocentrus > Pygocentrus nattereri. The sequence goes on from NC_051214.1 coordinate 41,178,065, forward strand.
CCAAGAACCTAGATCAAGCAGAATACAGCTATTCTCTCTAAAAACCCATTTAAATGCTTTAAAACATTTGCTGAGCCAACATACAGCAGACACGATGCAAATATCACTAAAACATGCCACAGCAACTCACTCAAATTTCTGCAAACATTAATATAAAAATCCACATTATCATCTGAGTCGTCAACCAGGTAGCCATCCGTGACTTTGATGAGGGGGTTGAGGTCGTGTTTTTTCCCATCAGAATCAAAGACGTAGCACGGCACCTTAAAGCAAGACAAGGAAACAATGATGTGTAAGCTCATTTAACACTCAAGGTCTACACAGCATTTTATAACATGTCTGATGAAAAATCTCTAAAAATGTTCTATATAAAAAAAAATTATAAAAAATAAATCACCTCAAACCACTCTGAATTAGTTTGATCACATCTCACTGGTTGAATTTTGCACACAATTTGAAAAATCAGTGGAATCATAAATGGAAAGCATAGTAAGTTAATATAAAAGTTAATATAAAGTTTATTCTGTTGGGCATTTTTAAGACATCCTACATTTGAGATGTCATCTCTCAGTTTAGCCACATCATAATAAAAATACTAATACCACTACTACGGCTACTACTATCACTACTACTAATAATAATAACAATACTATTAATGTTTTTATTTATATAGCACTTTTCATGCTGGTGGCAGCTCAGAGTGCTTTACAGACAGGCAATAAAGCTTAACAGTCACACAAGAAATCATACTATTTAGTATGCATTTAAATTCATATAAGAAAATGCCAGATCAATTAAAAAGATAAATACCAACAGACAGAGTTTTAATTAAAGGCTAAGGCAAAGAGATATGCTTTTAAATGCTTCTTAATAGTGAGCACTGAGCTTGACTGTCTAATAAAAGTTGGAATTCCACAGTTTAGAAGCATAATAACTAAACAAGGCCTCTCCACGTTTCCTGTGTTTTACAATAGGTATTTGCAGAAGTTCAGTATCTGCAGACCTAAAATCATGTGCTGGAACACAGACAGACATTCAGTGATGTAAGCTGGTGCTTTAAGGTCATTTAGAGCATTAAAAACTAGCAGCATCAAGTTAACTGACTCACTGGCTACCTAGTATACAGGTAGCCAGTGCAGTTCTTTCTAAATGGTGCTCAAAACTCTATTTCTAACAAATGAATGAACAAGTGAATGAAGCTAAAGAACCAAGTCTCTCACAAAGCAGCTTTCTTTGAGTTGCACCAACAATCAGTATTTCAGTTTCTTCGTGATTTAGTTGTAGCTTTTGTGACATACACTGAGAGAAGCTTACTCAACCTTACTCAGAAAGGTTAACCACACATATGCACTCCATCCTGCCACACTGCACCTACCTCCTTATGTGGTTTGAACTTCTCTTTTCTGCAGGCTGCGTAAGTTCTCCACTCAAAGTAATGCACGCACTGCGACAAAGTGACAAACTCTGGGGTGCCCTTTAGAATAAATACAGACATGAGAGCTGATGAGTGCTAGGCTGTGTTTTGCAGCAGCATTACAAAACTGCACATAGATCAAACAGTGCACAAGGAAGTTGTGACGTTATTTGAAAGGAGGACTTGGTTTATTTGCTGTGAACACTCAAATTTCCTGTATTTCTCTTCAGGCAGCTCAGCAGGTCTTGAATTTAACAGCATGCTGTAGCTCACAATCAGTTTCTGGGGTTAGGGTTCTATAACCTGATCTAAACACTTGCGATCAGTATGAGCCTGCTAAATGATATAGCCGCATTTGTTAATGCAGCTTGTATTTGAACTCCGAAGATTCACTTCCATGTTCTCCCTTGTTGCTATTTGCAAAAGGTCAAATACAGTCGTATACAAAAGTATCGGTGCTGCCATTCAAACTGTGTTTTTTTTGTTTTGGTTTGTTTTTAGAAATGAAAATAAGTGAACACATCCTCTACAGACAGCAGCTGTCTGCACATTTTAAATGCACAATTACTGTTTATTTGCCGAATAAAACTAAAAATAAAAAAGTGGCTTGCAAAAGTTATGATATTTTTCATAGTTTATTTTTTACTCTATATTAAACTCAAATCAAAATTATGCAGTAAACTGCAAATGCCATATTTTTGTACATTGTATATAATAGTCCATAGTGTGTGTGTGTGTGTGTGTGTGTGTGTGTGTGTGTGTGTGTGTGTGTGCGCATATATATGTCAGATCACTATGTTCTAAAACATGTCATTTGACCAGGGCATGTTCACCTAGTATCTCTTATACGAAAGCTTTACTCTGAGGGTCTTAAGGTCTAATTGAACATTCCTAGACCAGTTTTTATTTGGCTTGGAATTTGACACGGCACTCTGGACATTACATTTTTCACTGGTTCAATCATGGAATCATCTACAGCTCTGTTTATGCTTCTGAACACATCCAACATTTCTTCATTTTCCTAACACTAACAGATGAAAATAACATTGGATTTGATTTTCTTCTTTGATAATTAGGCTACTGTTCGGTAACAGTAATATGAAAAAATGTAATAAATGAAAGAGGAATAAGATAAAATCATACGAAGCAATGAAATCAATCAAATTATACACAAACACACAAAGAGAGGAAGAAATTTAACTAAAGGCTAAATTAATGAGCTATACACTATATTAATGTGTTAAACACTTCTTAAAAGAGGTTTTGCCTTATAAAAGGTGAAATAAGGGTTCCACAGTTAAGAAGCATAAAAACTGAAAGAGGCCTCTTCTTGTTTTCTGTATTTTATAGATGATTGAGGGGAAGATTGAGGAGATAAACTAGGTTTTGGATGATAACTGCAATTAATACTAATTCTTAGAGGAGAGGTTTAGACTAAGCAAACACACTGACATACATATCTTTTGAGATATTATTTATATATATATATATATATATATATATATATATATATATATATATATATATATATATATATATATATATATATATTATACAATGTGTTTGCTTAGTCTAAACCTCTCCTCAATCTAAGTTTATCTCCTCAATCTTTTATTAAATTAAATCAAGCGTCACAAACTTAAAAAGCACAAGTCTCAGGAGCTGGAAACCTTTCACCTGCGTCAAGTTTCATTTTCTCAACATAATAATGCATATTCTTCCATCTGTGGCATTTCTTACTCAGTGTTACCAGAGAACACGCAAAAAAAAAAGTTCCACTCAGTTAGGAGAGGCAGCTTTAGCCTGCCTGCTGTTGCGGGTCTTACCATTGTTTTTCCGCACTGGAAACTGATGCTGCTCTGAACTTTGCTTGCTGCACCCGGGCAGCCACGAGTGCCATTGAAAACAAGCATGGCATCAGAGGACATCTGCAAGGAGAGATCGCCTATGAAAACAAAACAATAGAAGACACCGATCAGCTGCATAGTATTTTCACTTCATGTCTTTGCACAGCAGCAATTACAATTGTCATCATATGAAATTCACATTGCTTCATTCACTTTTTTGATTTTTATTCAATACTATGCAAAAGTCAATGACGATCCTTTTTCATTTTTCAGGAGATCGTGCTCCATTCAAGCTCCATTCTTTCATCAAATCTACAAAAAATCCACAGGTCTTTCTGTCCATCCTTCCACTGTGAGAAAACAACTCAAAAGATGTGGATCTGTCAAGAAGCCCTTACTGAGAAAATGACAGACATAAATGGGGAAAGTGTGCAAATCAGACAAAGAACCTGCTGGTCTTTTTAGAACAACGGACTGACCACCCCAGAGGCAAGACCTCAGCATCACAGAATGTGCTTACTTGGATCTTGAGAAGCAGAAAATGCAACCAACTTCTAATAATAAACTTTAGAGGGCTAGAAAAATATCTGATTTATTTGAAAAACTAAGCAAATTACCTGAAAAGAATGAAACTGTAAAAAAGGTGGACACTTTAATATTACATTGTGTATTACAGTTAGTTGTTGAGGCTTTTGTGCAATTCTCTCTTTTAAAAAGGTGTTCTGCTTTTTTCTAACCTGTACTTGATGGTGATTTTGACTGGAAACGAAATAAATTAAGGGTGGACTTTTGCACAGCATGGTATTTTATGATGAATTGATCATTACAAATAGTCCAAAATTACTTGGAACACATTCTTGTTCATTAACTTACAATGTAAGTTTATCATTTTGGAATTAGAAGGCTTTCTTAGGACAGAACTGCAGTTTTGGCTTGTTCAAAACACCTCTGAAGTTTCCCCAGTGGATGTCAAAGAAGATGAATGTACAACTTTCCAGTTTCCCACAAACATTTCGAAAACAGAGTCAGGAGATGTTAGACATGTCCATAATTTACCCGCTCAGCCCAATGGCCTGGCAGGGTAAAGCCCAAGAGAATAAACAGCCTGAGAATGTGCCTCGCTGAACAAGGTTTTGCTGCGTGATGTAAACAGGCCCTCCAGAACCAGCTCTAATCTGACAAAACCACTTCTAGGAAAAATGACAAAGACACAACTTCCTTACCTGACTCACAGGCACCTACTGAACAATTCTTTCCAATTCTAGAGTACTTCACCATCTCAGATGTAAGCCTGTCAATTATTACATCATCTGATCTCAATCATTTAAGCTGATCACATTGAAAATTCAGGAATTCAGGAACCTGACAGACCTGCTTACATGCTGAGCGATACAATGTGGGATTAAGAACACATCTGTTTTGTTAGCTCTTGGACAAGCACTACTTCACTGTATGCTATAGGAGACACCTGCTCCATAACATCTATGACCTACTGACTAACTAGCGCAGTGATAAAATGAACACCATAATAAAACCACAAGACCATAAAAACAATAAAGAATCCTTGTGTATTGAAATAACTTGGGTACATGCATGGAAACAAGCTTAAGTCTTCAATGTTCAATCATTCCTACAGTGTAACTCACAAAAATAAGAGCTGTCATTAGAAAAGTCAACAGTTATTGGAGCTTGTACATTAAAGTGAACTGGGGCTGGGCTGAATATCAGACAATGTTTACATTTGCCTTAATAAAGTTCCTGAGTGCTGTATGTCAGTGCTGAAAGCTTGTTTTGTTTGGGCTGTTGTGTTTTCTTATAAAATTTCACCAGAGAACCCAATATTGCAAACACCCAGAGAAAAGACACTTTTCCAGAAAGGAAATGTTTTAGACCTGTGCAAATGATATGTTTTGTTCATCTCCCAAGACAAAATCCATAAACACATCCCTTACAGAGAACACACTTCAGCCCTGTTTATTTGCTGAATTTAACAGATTGGAAAAAATCAAAATGTGAGCTGTGCAAATCGTTCTTTTATTATTTTCTAATACGTTAAACTCAGAACGTAGAATTTGTGGACTAAGATTTGCAGAAAAATGCCAGATTTAAATTTGCTCAGCGTTGCAGCTATAACTCTAGTTGATGAAAACTTGAGATGCTGTGCAAAATGTAAATAAATACTACGATGCAAATGATATGCAAATCATATAAACCCTATATTTACTTGAGAAAAGTACAAAAACAATATATCAAATATTGAAACGGCAAAATGTTACTGTTTTCTGAAAAATATATGCCCAATTTGAATATGAAGTCAACAACACATCTTAAAGTTGAGACAAGGGCATGTCTTTTAATGCAACCCCGAGTCCCTGAAGATTATATGTCTAGCTAATACTGGTTTTCGGCAGACTATTTACCCAAGCAATCTTCCACAGAGTGATAAACCCCTCCCCATTTTTACTTCTGAGAGACTCAGCCTCTATGGGATGATCTTTCGATATCCAATCACAAGACTGACCTATTATCTATGAACCATATTAGCTGTGAGATATTCCACCAAGTGTTTTTTTCAGCAATACACAACTTTACCAGTCTTTTGTTGCTCCTTTCCCAACTTCTTTTGAAATGTTTTGCTTCCATCAAATACAAAATGAGCATATATTTTTTAAAAATACAACATAATTCTCTGTTTCAACATGTGATATGGTGTCTTTGTACCCTCTGTACTATTTATTTTCAATGAAGTATTGGCTTAAATGATTTGTATATCATTGTATTCTGTTTTTATTTATATTTTGCACAGCGTCCCAACTTTTTTTTGGAAATGGGGTTGCAGCTATACAAAGAACACTACACGAGTCTTGTTCCTGCTATGAACCTAGATTCAGACTAACCATGTTCATTCCACTGTTAAGATTTATTTGGTTCATATGGAGGTCACCTACTCAGCATGAGGAAAAACACTATGCTGGGTTATTCAGTGTTTGACCTCCAGACAGAAACAAGGCATTAAGGGCCACTTTTCTAACCACATCCACAGCATATTATCTTCAGAGTTTGGAAAATCATAAAAGAAAAAAAGACCAATTGCCTTTCTGCTACAGTTAGCAGTAATATAATTTAAAGGATTGTATGATCTGATTTCTTCTTTGTACTCCTGAGTTGTGGCTCATTTAAAGGCCATGATGAATTGACAATCAGTCATCAGCAAGGCTTATTGTATCAAAAACTTTTAACTTCCTTTTATTTACTTTTTCTCTTGTGTGAAGGGAATATTTTGCTTTGTGACGTAAACAGAGACTCACATGCTGTTGTGGAAGCCCTGGAACTATCCAGCATGAAAAATTCACTTAACTCCTTATCAAAGTAGGTCTGTCCTAATCAAGCTGCTGATAAAGTCGATGTATTTACAAGCAAGTTCTATCACAATCCGGCTGAATAAAGAATAACTGTTTTCAGTAAATAAAAATATGCAACACTATCTCTCTCTTTTCTCCATTTACCTTGTTTACAACATAAGATAATAACAAATGACCACAAAAGTCAAACCCAGTTCATAGCAAATACACACATTAAATGGCAGACGGGTGAAACCATCATTTGTCAACAGGTCAGCAAGTTTCTCTACATTTAAATTCATTCCTACATCCACTTAGAGCAGTAGCCTCAGTTTCAATTTTGCCTGTGCTTCTCCGAAAGTCTTTAAGTACAGCATTGATATCCTGACAAATTACATGACAATATGGCTTTCTGAGTATACCACAAATAACATCAGCACTAAAAGAATACAAGCAAAACTGCCTGTTTAGATGGATTTAGAGCAGCACAGTATGTAAGTAGGGAGATAAAGAAAATCATTTTCAACTGTCTTTGTTAGTCTTGTTGAAGACAACTTTTGTCTGTTTCAACTTCAACGGGAATTTCCCTGATTTTTTCAACATTTACGCTTAGCCAAGTCACTCAGAGTGGTCTGACCTGAAAAGTGCCATTCTACAGAAACATATAAAAATAATAATAAAAGTAAAAAAACAGCTACATTTTGATGCAGACCCTGTGACCCCTAGTTCCTATCATCATCACTGTATGGAAATATGAGTTGATAAGTTTCACTACAATTAACCACTTCATATCAAACCACTCTGAATTACTTAGTTTGCATCTGAGCCACATAATTATGCAGACCTTTGGTAAACCAGAGGAATTCTACTTTAACAGACTTCTGAAAGAAATACATTAGCATATACACAAAATGTATCACAAAATGTTCAATTACGCTGTGATGGTATTTTTTGCCATACTGCCCAGCCCTGATTCTAAGCATCATTCACAATATTATTTTAATGCTTATGCAAAATAATAGTGTATGCTGCTTACCCACTGACTGGCTCTCTTTGCTGCTAATATTGTGGGCACAGATGGCAGTGTCCGGTCCACAAGCAGTGTCCGGAGATGAAGCGCAGATTTTCATGGTGTATTTGACATTGTTGTCCTGGTCGATGGCCTCCCATTTATAGCTGCATGTGGAAATGAAAAAAGCAGAAATATTAGTCATGACAAGAAAGGTAACCTTTAAGTAAAGGTAGGGGGACATATGGGTAAAAGTTGTTGAAGCAAGCAACAAAAACAAAGCATGGATGGATGGATGGATGGATGGATGGATATTTGTCCCAGTATGGACTTTAAACCTATACTATGTGTCTGACAGTGTCCATACAGTTCTTCTAATATGTGAATTCTCCATACTAAGCACCCACAGCTTGTATAATCTCCACAGACAAGCATTTCCAAAAGGTGGTCACCATGCCCAATGCCAAGCATTAGCTAGAGGGGTATAAAGTCCCCCAGCATTGGGCTGTGGAGGAGAGGACCTGTATTCTCTGGACTGATCACCACCAATGCCTTTGGTATGAGCTGGAGTGGCTTATGTGATCCAGAACTAATCATTCAACATCAGTACCTGACCTCATCAATGCTCTTGTGCTTTAATGCAATCAAATTCTCACAGCAATGTCATAAAACCAAGCATAAAAGCCATCACAGAAGAGCACACTGCTAATACAGCAAAGAGGGACACACTCCCTATTAATACCCTTGATTTCAGAAAAAAACGCTGACTTCTAGACATACCGTGTATCACATGAGCACAATAAACATTCACTGATGCCTCGCACAAGGCCACAATAAGCTGTATTAAGAAGAGGGAGATTTCGCAGTCCTCATCAACACCGGCTAACAGGGCAGCAACACTGCAAGCATTTATATCTCAAACTCGGCCAGCTTTTCAGCTCCCAGTTCAGCCACCACATCAGATTACTCGTTAGTATGGGCATCACTAAAGGCAGCAGATGACCTACACCTGCAATTTGCTGGAGCGAAGCGCAGGCCAAAGGGCTTCCCCTGAGCTGAGCTTCTTACTGTTCTCACCTGCAAAGGTCTCTAAACCACAGGCTGCCATCGGACCCCTCCCCCAGGCACAGGGAGCGCTGCAGGGTGATGAAGAGAACAAAAACCGCGACGCGGCGAACCAGGGCCAAGTTACAAGCCCTCATACTGCCTCTATCTTGCTTCCAAATACGACCGACTCACTGAGAAAGGTCCGACATGATACAGCAAGTCTGGAGGCAGGAACTGACTACTGCTGTTACAATCACATGACGAGGAGACACATGATAGCGGCCACGTGGTCTCACTGCGCCTCGTCATCCTGTGGTTTCAAACCGAAGCTTGAAAAACAGGGGGCGAGTCTCAAATCGGCGCGAAGTGCACTACGTAGGGTGCAGACGTCCTCATTCATATCTCGTGCACCATGTAGCGAAAGTTAATTGTATGGAGAGAGAAGGAACCTGACTACATTTTACGACTGTCAATTCACAATATCCCCCCTAAATGTGTGTTTTTACAGTATATTACTGTATCGCCACTTTTGTTTATTTTAAACATAATTTTAAAACACCGGCTGCTCTTAACATTCTGTGAGTCCAAAGTTTTTAAGCAGGCCAAATTTTTTAGGTTACTATTTTAACCATGTTAATGCAGAAAGTTAACTTCTCTAAAGGCACAAAGTAAGCAAACTCCCATCAAGGCCAGCAGAACAAAATACCCCCTTTCATTTTATTCATGTGTCCAATGTAAGGAAATATCAAACTGTTCTGAGCAAACCAGGCAATCCACCGCTTTCTGTCCGATCACTTCCATCATAAAGGGAATCTCAGCTCTAACCTGCACAGAGCACAAATATATTGCAGTGTTCGCCGCTATTCAGAGACACGGCTTTCGTCCGAGTAGTGGTGCTTTATTTCTGAGCTGTTGTCGGCCACAGCAATGCCGTGTATAAGCAGACGTTTCCCCCTGATAGCTCACATCTCTCTCACACCCAATAAGCGCTAGAGAATCTAAAAAAACATTTATTGAACACGCTACAATACAGGCAAGAAACAAAAACACCCTCACCAATCAGAACCTTCTTTTCAAGTCAGGGGCCTTCACAAGTCTTCGTGTGTGTTCGTGTGTGAGAGGAGCTGCAGTTCACTAATCCATGATCTCATGCACTTGATCACAGTTCATGCCACTACATTGTGAATTTCTAAATGTCAGTTCGAACATTTCTTACCGCTACATTTGTAAACTTAAGGGCACTTTCATCCCCACCTGGTTTGATGTGAATCAAACTTCTTCTTTAGTCCAGTCCACTTTGACATGTGAACACTCCAGCCATATTCAGCCATAATCAAGGGTCTTGGTCAGCTTGTAGTCACCTCTGCTTCAGTTTGATGGGATCGCATTTTAGTAATGAGTCACACAAAATGTGAGAATTCAGTACTACAGCATGGTTTATTCAGGGTTCATCAGTGCTGTGCTGTCTGCATAATAAGCCTGTTTTAACAGTTCATTTTGTAAAGACGCTCAGATTATTCCTGAAGCACAAGCTGCTATTAGAAACAGCAGAGGGCTGGCGAGTAATAAAATAACAGCGAAGATGTGCGTTTGATTTCGATCTGATTCATGTATTATTGGCCAAGCATTAGCGACCGGATTAAACTCACAACGGTAAACTTATCATAGAGAAACAGATATCAAGGTTCATTATTTCCTTAGAATTGCTTTGTTTGTAATAAATGTTCAGCACCTCTATTTTCTCTTTCCGTTTTCATGGAGGTAAATTTGAATAACAGCACGTGCACCTATAAAATATCTGGCCTACACAGGAACAACTACAGTGTAACACCTACCAAACCAAATGAAAAAGAAAATATTACAGAAAAAAACAAACTGTGGAACAGAAATTAGCAAATGAACTGGGAATGAAAAGAGCCTGAAGTTCTTCAGAGATGTTGGTCAGCAGAGTTCACTCTCTGAGGCTGAACCCAGTGAAGGGCAGTCAAAACAAACACGCAGACTCCTCATGAACAGGTTCATAGAGATATTATTAACATGAAAGATTGCTTCATTTTGTCAGTCACCCAGTTGTGTGGCTTTTTTTTTCTGGTCACACCTATTTCGGAAGCATGGTACCACCCCTAATGCAAGCAATATTTCAAACACAACCACTGTTTACTGTCAGTGGCACATCTTTAATGGTGGTCTTCTTGTTTAAGAAATCAATATTTTAAAAAACTAAATATGGACAATTTCAAGGCTATTTAAAACAAATCTATATCTCATTTTTATTTGATCCAATTCCTATCAGCTATTGTGTTTTGGTTTATACATTTTCTGCTGTATACTTACAATATGGAAAAAAAATTAATTGTTAAATTAACATGTTTAAGAAATGAATAGAGGGCAATTCATATTGACAGATGAAAATAACATGATTACAAAATCAACATAATTTTTAAATTAATGCAAAAAAACGTTTTAAGTTGTATTGTGGTAAACATTTATGTAGAATGTACTATGGATGTAGAATGGATGTCTTGCTTTCACACAAAACCTTGTTCCAAGAAAAAAAACAGCTATCTTTGGTCTTTCATGTGCAAGCGATTCAGAAAGCCTACAAGTTATTTTAAATACTTCAAGTAAATTTCATATTTAGGTCAACATCGGCTAACCCACCATCGGCTAACCCTCCGATAGAAACTACACACTGCCTGCCTCTCAAACGGCTCCCTATTCCCTAAATAGTGCACCATGCGAGTTTAAATAATCGAGACTTCAGCAAAACACCAACTACACTATTTACCCAACAGGGATCTGCGCTAACGTAGCTGAATCCCAAATGGCTGTTACCTGTATAATGCAGTTTTTGGCGCAGCAGTAGTACTTGTATAATGTACTACATAAGGATTAGCGAGCCATTTAGGAATCGGCCACTTCTTTTGCTCGCTAGTAAAACCGCCTTAAAAACACAGCAGTAACAAATAAAGTTCACACGGCTGTATTTTCTAACAAGTAGTCTATCACACATTTATATGCACTCATGCTCAGCTCGTGTAACATCAGTCAGGATGGCCGAGCGGTCTAAGGCGCTGCGTTCAGGTCGCAGTCTCCCCTGGAGGCGTGGGTTCGAATCCCACTTCTGACAACACATTTTCCTTTATCGACTTCCACACTTCTCTACATACTGAATCACTCACAAACACAAAAGTACAATTCCTCCATTTATTATTATTATTTTTTTACACACAGATCTTCCACATACATTCCACAAATGCATGTCTGAATTAATAATTCACAACTTTGAACTGAATGTCAATGCTAAACAAATAAATCCAGGAACTTCTGTGCCCTTTAACACAAAACATTAACAGACCTAATCATGCACTCACAAAAACTTAAAACATGCATAGATTCTTAAAATGCAACTTATGATGATTACTCATCTTAAGGTAGAAAAAAAAAAGATAAAACCTATTTGTGGATGAATAGTTGCAAAAACACAAAAGAAAAAAACATTGTTACAAAAAAACTAGCTGTTTTTTCAGTGCAGTGGTTACATCTGGGGATCATTCATTATATTTATCAAACACTTGAACTTAACTACTGATGAAACTGAGACAAAATCAAAATGATCACAGTGCCAGCTTCTGATGTTACACTTGCTCTACAGATGCTGAGGCTCCACTGATGACTCCACTCCACTGATACTTTGTCAATGTGCTGAAATAAATAGAATTAAGTTAATGAATAAATGCAAACTGAATGCATATTGATCAGCTGACATCTGCAGCAATTATAAGCTCTGTTAAAGGCAAGAAAGCAGAAAACATGACCACTTGGGACCTCAATCTGCACTGATCCATGTCTATCAATTACTGCAGGTTAATGTAGCAGTCGCACAGATGGTTATTTTCAGATTTTTTGGCATCCATTATATATGGCATGGTAAAATAGAAAAAGCATTCCAAGTATTTTTCAATCTGTTGCAAGAAAGATGTTCACCTAGAATGTGCACCTTTGTAGGGACACACTAACAATGCGGAGCAATTTTCTTTTTCATCAATGACGACCCAATAAAAGGTGTTAAACAAAAAAAAATCCTATTTAGGTTTTTGGAGCTTCTGTTGTTTCTAAAGTCTCCATATTAGGTAGGTTTCCAACGACTTTGTATGCAACTGCAAGCCAAAAAAACAAAAACAATGTGTTAAAAACATTGTGATTTTTGCTTCCATCAAAGACTTTAAGCAACAAAAATGTTGTACATTATGAAATCAGTCGTACATCATGTAAGCCACAGCATGTGTACTACTGATAAGATAATTCTGACTTATTTATTCAAATTATTACTTTTTCCTCTGAACCATGCAAAATATCACATTCCTTTGCTGTACAGCTGATCACTTTCCTATTAGAAAGACTGTAGTCTTTTTCTGATCATCTCTCTCTGTAAGAGCTGAAAATTGCAGCATACTTATTAAAATGCTCTGCTCTTCAACTACATGTCTCTATCACACTGTTTGGTTGTGCTTGTAAGAGGCATGTGTAGTAAAATCAGTCACATGACAAATTTTGTGCAAATGCATATGTGGCATGTGCCCGCCCCTCCAGGCCCCGACGATGACGGCCGTGAGAGCCGGCAGGAACACTCAGCAGTGACGCTGGTGCCGGCCACTAGAGGCACCAGAGGAAGGAGCAAGTGCGGCAAGCTCTTGTTCCCTCTCAGCTCAGGTGCTCACGCTGCCTTTACTAAGAGCCAGCGGATTCTGATCTGGCGTGAGCGCCTTTAAAAAGAGCTGAGAGGGTACAGAGTGACAGAGGGACGAGCAGCAGAAAACAGAGACTGAAGCGCTGAAAAGCTCGAGACGGAGACTGAAAAGTGGCCAGCTTAGTGCAGTGTTTGGTTTTGTTTGTGTGTACTTTTTTTGGGTAAATAAGCAAAAATGGCTGCTGCAAACATGAATCTTGCCTCCAGCGTCCTCCTCGAGCCCGGAGTAGTACATGCCATGCTACAGGGTAATTTCCAATTGAAGATTTTTTCAAGTGTAAATATTTTTTTATAATTAAATTTAGCTATATACAAATAAAATGATTAGAAACATAGTTACTGGAAAACTACGTAAGGTGGATCACAGGCAAATGTAAAGCATGCATAAAATGCAGTTAATTCAGCACCTCCTTTAATCAGAAGTCACATTTTGTACTTACAAATTACGGTGTCCCTCACATCAGCATGCCTTAGAAAAACAGGGTTGAAAAATGGTTAAGGACAAGCAAATAGACCGGGGGGGGATAACGAGCAGGATTAGTTTTACAAGGGGCTGCTCTGTCATCTGGGATCTTACCAGCCATTTCATATTAATACTACTCATTTTCCACCTCCTAGCATAGACAGACCACCTGACTCAATAACAAGTACAGAATTTAAATAATTTGTACACTACTTTGAGGGCAATTGAACAGGATCTGTATGATTTAGAATTATTACTTGCCAGACTATGGATACTGCACATTCCTACAGGAAATTAATTTTGGGTCACACTTTGGAATCACAAGGTGCTGCTGCATGTAAAACTAATCCAGCTCAAACAGGGTTTTATAGAACAAAGGTTTTCAAATATTGTGTAGAAGATAAAAACCAACAGCTTTGTTATAATACTCAAACAACATAACTATATTTAGTGGATCTCGAGGTTCAGAGTTTCATAAACATATAAGTCACTTCATTTTTAAGCATCATTGTTGATGCACTTGGACAAACAATAAGGGGAAAATAAAGCATCACTATACTTCAAGACATCATCCTGATGCAAAATATGCATCATATTTAGTTTTTATGAGATTTGATCATTTGAAAACCACAATTCACCAGTAAAGCCAGTTGCAATTAACCATTTTATTCAGTGCTTTATGCAATGTGCTGCACTAAATTTAAACAGGACTAATTACACTCTCTTTGTAATGAAAAATGCAGTTTTTCTGACAATATAAGCATGTTGTGATGTGACGCAGTTTATAACAACACATTTTGTTGCATTATTCTTCCTTAAGTAAAAAAAAAAAAAAAAGATCATGGGATACTTACATTGTCTTAAGCCAGATGATGAACCATGATGTGTCATCTGTCCAGATTCAAAGTGGCAGATTTTACTTCCCTCTCTCTTACAGCCTTGGGACATTTCTTCATTGAACGTGACCACATTATCAGCTGACCATGCATCCAAATTTCCTTGAGGCAGTTCCTCGTTTTTGCATTGTGTTTGTTCATGGTCGTTGAGTAAAAGTTCAGGAACATTGATCATGATGTTGGCGATATTGTGAGACACTGTTTTATGGCTTAGCCTTTGCTGGAACCTGATTCCAAGCACACTGTCTATGTAACATGCATGACCAGCATCAACAAGCTCTTTGGCAATATTTTTGCCTCCTGTGATAACATCAACCTCCCACTGTGCCTCTGAAACATACTGTCTGAAGTATATGTGTAGATTTTTTTGACACAGACATTCCTGGAAAAAGATGACAGCATGGTCAGACCACTGATTCTCCACGGCTGGCTTGATTCCTCTCAATGAGCAGGGGTAAGTGATCTTCGGCAATCTAGCAAGTTCAACTGGAAGTCTTTTAAGTTTGTTGACATCTTGGTGAGAAAAATGCGAATAATGTCCATAATCGACCAGATTTATGATCACTGAAACGTCATTACACTGCACTATCTCTGCTCTGCACCATTTGTTTTTCTCACCGGACCTCACCAAACAGCCTGTGCCAGAAATCAAATTACTTTCTGGCAATGAAGACAACACTTCTGGCAGGTTCTCAAGGATGTCTGATACAGCATTCATGGTAAGAAGCAAGTCCTCAAGAATAATATAAAATTCACCAGGTGTGGTGACTGCTGCTGCAAATCCTGAGTATTCAAAGTCAACTTTAACAGGTGCTAGGAAGAGCTGCTCTGTCTGATCCTTGTTAGCCATAAGGTCCTCTGGGCAAGTGTCTACTAATGTTGGCTTATCTAAAACTGGCAGACCGTCTTTTACCCCAACATCCTGTTCATCCATGCCTACACTTTCTGGAACCTTAACAAATGATCTGTATTGATTCTCGTTATCTTGGTCTTTGTAGGTATACTTAGGTTTTCTCTTTGTTTGTAGTTTCTGCATATCATCTGCAACTTTCATTTCCTTTCTTCTCCTAAAGCTTTTCTGTTTGACCACCTTGTTTTTTTGTGTTCTAAAATTAAGTGCACATGTTTGTGTGACTGTTTTGGCTTCTTGTGTTATGCTGAACATTTCTGCATTGTTTTTTTCACAGACACTTGAGAGGGAAGTGTGGTTATGTTCCTCATCTTTAGTTACCGTTTTTGCTATAGGAAGCTCTTGCCTTGATTTACACTGGGCTATAGCTAGAACCTTCTCACCTTTCACATCACTGGCATGCAAAGGATCAAAAATCTCAATGCACACCTCCCATGCATAGCCATGATTCTGCACAAACTGAACTGCCAGGGGTTTACAATGAGCTTCCTGGATTAAACACTCAGCATCCTCAAATTTGTAAGATTTTGATAGCATACAAGGGATGCTTAACCTCGCATGAGACAAAAACTGGCTTGCCAGCAGGTGAATGTTCATCCTGTCAACAGTTGCTGTATTTCCATAGTCAATAAACTCAACTGTCAGGGCACCGCTGGATGCCACATCGGTGATATGAGCTCGATATAAAGCCAGGTCATATTCAAACTTCGCTGCAACAAGATCACCTACATTTACACTGGATGTTACGTTTTCCATGTTTTTTGTGAAAAAGCTGCTGTTTAGTTCCTCTGCTATTTTAAGGATGGTTTGTTCATCATGGTCCATCTGAATGAAGAATTTTTCAGAAGAGTCACAATGTGAAATGAACCCCACACCTCTAAAACCTGGCTCCATCTTGACATCTGGTAGGTCGCCCATTTTTGGCAACATCTTGGAGGCCTGTACATTGGAGGTGCGTGGACTGTGGTACTTTTCCCTTTGCACAGTTCTACTGATTTGTCCTTTATGTTTCCGTTTGTAGTTCTCTTTGCTCTGGTTATCTTTTGAGAAGCTACAATTCAGAATGTGGCTTAAAAGGGAGGGTCTGAATTTAGAGGATTTCTTCTGGCTAGACTGCCTATTCCCCTGTGTGACTTTACTATGGTCTGATTCTCTCTTTAATTTGACCACAGTTTCCATGTGACAATTTTTTGTGGCCTTAAAACCTAAATTTAAGGACACGTTCAAGCCTTCTTTGCAATGACAATTTCCACGAGAAGCACTATCCTTTGGTCTCTGAATTTCAAAAAGCTCTTTGATCTTCTCATTGATGTGCATGTTTCCATCAAATAGATCACAGATGAAATGTCCAATGTCATTTTTTGCTACAAATTTCGCTTGAAGTTCCTTGTTGGTAATGGTCTTCTCAAGCCATGCATTGACTTCAGGCAAATGTTCATCTTTTGGAATACCTGAGAGACTGCACCTCAGAGCTTGCATTGGAATCAATAGTAAATCAACTGCGTTCCTGGAGATGGGCAAGACATTGCGTTTTTCAGCAACCTGTTTGTTCCCGTAGTCTACAAAAAACACATTCAAGTGCTGACTGGACGGAGCAGGCCAAGTCAATGACCTGTACCACTTGCCATCACCAAAGTATTTAGTCAAGCAAACAGTGCCACTTTCAGCACAATGTGGCCGACTCAACAATTCCTCACTTTCTTTAGTAGTTCTCTCCATTAGCTCATCAATGATTGCACAGTTTGTGTCCAGCTGGAAATAGATTTCCCAAGGACTGACAACATGAGTAACGTACACCAACTCCTTACTTCCAATGCCAATGTTGAATGAAGAATAAACAAAAGAGCAAGGATAAGCAGATGGAACCAGTTGCTTTGGACACTTCATTTCTACTGCAACACCCTTTTCCACAAGATGCGCAGTAGCCCACTGAAGAGATGTCTGCAGGTCAACAACATTGCAGAAGCCCTTATTTATCATAAAGAGCTGAGAAAAAATTTTGATTCTCAGCTTAGATGAATCTCTGGAAACAAAATCTTTGAATAAGGTGCAAGCTTCTGTGGACCACACACTTTCTCCATCTGGTTCAATTAAGTTGTACAAACTGCATCTGAATGCTTGTCCTTCAAGTTCAAGGAACTCCGGCATTAGTGCTCGAACGTTGTCCAACCTTTCTTTGACAACCTTGCCATAGTCAACTAGGATCACTTCAGCCTCCTCATTCTTAACTTCAAGTGTGTATCCCCTGTACCATTTATTATCCTGTTGCAACTTAACAACACAACATGAACTATGTGGCTGCAGTCCAGGAGTGGTTGTATGGTAAAAATCCTGTAACTTCTCCATTAATCTGTCCAAGTCAGCTTTTTGTTTCTTGTTTTGACACCAAAAATCTGAAGGTGAAGTGACATGCGAGCACAAAACACTTAATTCGGATCCAGGCAGAATTTTTTGGTGTCTAAACATTTCTACAGAATTGGCTTCAGAGTGTTTCAGAGTGTTAACTTGCTCTTCCAAATGTTTTTGGTGTCTCTCTTTGCCATTAAGGCTTTGACACACATCTCTACTGAAATTCTGATATTTCTTCTTGTTTGTTTCATTTTCTTTTACAGGTTTAACAGGTGCTTCTGCCATGTTAAATGTCCAGTATCCTGCTGTATTTGCCCTTGTCATAAGGGCTGCGATGCTCTCATTTTTCTCTGTCCCACTCTCATACAACTCCACAATGAATGTGTCATTTCGCTTGTGTATGACATGAACCAGGAGGGCTTTATTTGAAGTGACTTTCCTGAAGAAATCAGTTGCTGCCACTGTCCAGCAATCATCGTCTGGGGTCACATGACCTAAGGAACAATTGAATGCAAACTGTGGTTCCACAGCAAATTCCCAGGGCAGTTTCTTTATTACCATGCTTGGCACCTTTTCTGTGTTTCCAAAGTCAAAAAAGAAAACCTCAGCACCGTTTTCAAGAGCATCTACCACAACAGCTCTATAGTAATTCATGTCTTTTTCATACATTGCACCGCAAAGAACACCAGGTACAGGATCGTCAAGAATTTCCTCATGCAGTTGTAATCCACTGAAGTAAGCGGTCAGTTTCTTCATCATATCCTCAAAACTGTCGTTACGCCCTGCTTTTCTAATCCAGAAGTCATTTGGATTCTGGACGTGCTCCACATAACCCTCAAAAACAGAGCCATCTTGTATTTCTTCAACAGGGAAGACATCCTCTGAGATTTTCACCTTTTTTTTTTCATCTGTGCACTGCACCGGATAGCAATTCAAGCTGTGCTCACTCTTAAGAACACCATTTGTCAGTTCACCAGACAGCAAGGTTCTGATAGGTGAGTGTCCATCAACACTGTGGAGAGTAACTGCAAAGACATTCCTCTCTTTATTGAAACCATCAACTGTAAACTCCAGCTCCCTGCCTAATAATGCATTTCTGAGAATCCCCAGTTGCTGGCGCTTTGTGTCTTCATCTTTGGTATTCAAACAAGAAAGCGAACACGGACGAGCCATGATTGGCGTCAGAAGAAAATCCGATGGCAGCTGAAGGACATTTTCAGCTTTTACAGATTCGCAATATCCATAGTCGACAAACACAACTTTAACTTGAGAGTTGACAGGTAGACACTGCACAAAACCTCTGTGCCACTTCTTGTCTTTCCCTCTGACTGCACAGAGTAAACCCAAATTTTCAGCTGGCTTAGCTCTGCAGTCACTGCTCTTCGACTCGCACACAGCTGCCAATTTTTCAGACAACTCCTGCAGATCCTTTGCCACAGATGAAAGCTGACAGTAAAATAATCCAGGGTTTACCGCAGCTGTTATCCTGGCTCTTTCCTTTTGCCCACCAACAAATTTTGAGTCACTGAATGAAAGAATGTTTACAAAACTCTTTGAACTTGAAGATCTAAAGGAAAACTTTTGTGCAGTTTGCTTCTGAATCAGCAAATCTGGGACTGACTCGCCACTTTGTTGGACCGGTACTTCTACCAGCATTTCCACCAGCAACAGAAAGGTGTCAGTATCAACATGTCTGCCTAAGCTTAGTTTTATTAAATCTTTGGTTACTTCTGGTGCTTCAAGTATAAGGAATTTATACGGCAGAAAAGCATGGATGTATCCTTTGATATGAGTGCCTATCAAGGAGAAAAAATATTTTTCTGACACTGAGTCCCAACATTCTCGAACCGGTAGCACATTAGCAAAGAACCCACCAACGATTTTAGGTGGGAGCAAGAGTAAGGCATCTGAAATAGCAGACAAATGGTCACCATTAACTGTGAGGACGTTACCATAATCGAGCAAGAACACATCGAACAAACCTCTCTGTTTGTTCTGAACTCTTCCTCTGTACCACCGATTAGAAATGATATCTTCCACTAAACAGAATTCTCCCACAGCCACAGATGCCTTTGTTTTGAGGGCATTCTGAATTTCCACTTGAAGAATGTTGTAGTCCAGTTCACAGATGGTAACATATTGACCTTGAAAGTGTACCAACGTATCCCTAGGATTGCAGTCAATGTGTGTCAACTTTAGGTCCACTGGCCAGAGTGCGCATGGAGCAGGAAGCTGTGAGTCCTGGTTTGACCTAAGAGAACACTGAGATACTTTAATAAACAGCAGGAAAACAGGGTAATTTTCTGTCCATCATTAAAATTCTAATCTGTTTCTGGGACCAAAATAATAACACCATGAAAAACAAAATGAGCAATCACATATGTCATTTTTTTAACAGCTTGAATGATCAAGTTACAGGTGTAGGCCAGCTGTCAGAGCTGTCTCTAAGAATAGGTTTTGCAAGGTGATTTCCAGAGTAGGGCTGGACAATAACTCAATATCAATATATATCGCTATAGAAAATATTTCAATAACGGTGATATGATTTTTAGGCACATTTCCAATATTTCAATAAATATTATTTACAACATCTGCGCTGACGTTCATTACAGGGCGCTGCCATCAGTTCATTACATTCAAGCCGAACTGAAAAAGCAAAGCACAGTGATTGATGACATACACCACAGGCACGCAGCCACTGCTCAGCAATAGCAGGCTAGGCTAGGTTCGGTTCGGCTCCAACGCGGCACGTTCTAGCTGTAAAATGAGTACCGCTGACCGAGCTTCCACGGGTGATAATAAAGCAGACGAAATAGATGATAAGAGAGGAAAGACAAATTCAGTGGTGTGGAAGTGGTTCGGCTATCAAAGATCTGATAAACTTCAGGTTTCAGTGTGCTGCAAAATGTGCCGGTTTCAGGTTTCAGTGTGCACCATAAAAGTTTAAGCTAACCTGTCCCTGAGATATCACCAGCACCCCCACCATCACCAGCAGGTGTGTCAAGCAAAGGGAATCCCACGCAGCAAACACGGATAGCTGCGTTCATGCCATATGACAAACAGGCCAAGCGTCATAAAGATATCACTAAAGCTGTAACAAACTTCTTGGCTAAGGACACGATGCATGATTTACAGTGGAAAATGTAGGCTTCAGGAAAATGTCAGTCATCGACCCCAGATACAGATACAGCTATACCCAAGCTTTATGGTGAAGTTAGAGAAAGGGTGGAGGAGCAGCTGTAGTCAGCATCGTATTTTGCGACCACAGCTGACTTGTGGTCAAGCCGAACCTCCTATCCGTACATGAGCCTGACAGTCCACTTCATCGACAAAGACTGGAAGCTTGTCAGCTTATCCCTCCAGACGGTCTACTTTCCTGAGGATCACACGGGCGAAGCAATTGCTGCTGGACTTGCCGACGCCCTCGTTTCCTGGGGACTCGGCGAGTGTACTGTATAATGGAGCATTGCACTTCACCCTTCACAGACTGCTCACTACTCAGCATAAAGCTCCATACCATACCCAGACACTAGATATTACTTAGTAGGCCTAAAGTTTTGATTAGGTGATTTAATTCCCCTGATTTGTGACTTTATAGGCTATTTATTTCATCTTTAGTCAAGAAATACATATTTGTATGGGTGATACATACAGCAATTCTCTCAAATTCAGGTGTTTTATTACCGTTGGAACAGATGTTTGCCAAATCAAGTGTGAAATAACAAAAATGTGAATAAGTAGGAGAATTGTGTTTTTGCTGTAAAATTATATAAGTAAAAAATTTTAGTTACAATACAGCTACAAATGAGAACTATACACTGCAACATTTTTCTGTCTCTACCTACAGAAAAAGTTAACCAAGACAAGCGAGTAGAGAGAGCAGTTGGGATCTGTAAAAAGATGGTGGCTGCCTTCTTCTCCTGGAAGAAAAAGCGAGACCTTGCAGCTGCTAAGGAGGAGTATAACTTGCCAAAGCACAAGCTTGTGAGCGAGACACCAACAAGATGGGGCTCCCGTCAACAAATGGTGAAGCAGGTTCTTGAGCAGAAAAGGGCCATCACAGAGGTCCTCTCAAAAGACAAGAAGACCAGGTCGCTGGTTCCCACCTGGCAAGATGTGGATATTTGAGATTCTATAGATGCAGCTCTGAGCCCACTTCTTGAATTCACTGATGCCTTGTCCGGTGAGTCCTACGTCAGTGTGTCATTCCTAAAACCAGTCATGCATCTCTTCAACACCTCCATCTTGAAGGAAGCAGAGGATGACACAGCGCTCACCCAGACCATAAAGACAACAGTGATGGGATACCTCAATGAAAAGTATGATGACCCAGCAATGGATGATCTGCTTGACATGGCATCTTTTGTTTCACCCAAGATTCAAGCTTCAGTACACTCAGGAGGAGAAGAGAGAATACATCAAAGACAGAGCCATGTTGGAGATGCTGAAGGGAGAGAGAGCTGTTGTGGTAAGGGTAGAAGATTCCAGTGAAGAAGCCATGGGAGAAGCTTCTGCAGCAGTGCCACCAGCCAAGAAAGCAAAGCAGTCTCTGGCTAGCTTTTTTTCAAACAAGCCCACCACTAGCAATACAGCAGATCTGAGTGCACAGCAGGCAGCTGAGAGGGAACTCGGCAACTACCTTCTGGCTCCAGATGCTGACAGTGACTCAGATCCTCTGGATTGGTGGAAAGTCTATCAAAAGAATTTCCCCAATGTAAGCAAACTGGCAAAGCAGTACTTGTGCATTCAAGCCACAAGCTCCCACTCTGAGAGGATTTTTAGCACAGGTGGCAACATCATTACATGTAAAATGGCAGCTTTGAAGCCAGATAATGTAGACCAGCTTGTATTTCTTGCCAGAAACCTCTAGGGCCCATCATAGGGTATCATCAACCCTCAAACATATCCCTTCCCCAGCAACATGTTTTTATTGTTGCCTGCTCATTTTTCTGTATTCTGCAGAAACTCTGAGCACTTTTCATATTCCTTATCTTGGATGAAGCACTTTTGATTCATTATATGTGTGTTACGTGCCAGTGTTATACACTGGATGTTAAACACAAGAAGGGTGTATGTAATGTTGTGGCAGATGCTCTCGTGTATAATTTTTAGGACCATGGTTTGTTCTTGATGATGTATGTCGCAAATTAATGTTGCTTTCTTTTAGGGGGGGGGCGTGTTACGTGCCAGTGTTGAATGTGTTTTTTTTTTTGTTTGTTTTTTTTCCTTAACCAGATGAGGTGCAGTGCTCTCTCCTCTCCACCAATCAGAGGGTCTGATTCTTGCTGTGGGATGGGTCTGGTGGATAAAAGGATCACCTGTGGCCGGTTATGGAGGGGAGCATTCAGCATGTCAGAGACACTTAACGAAAGTCTGCTGTAGTGTCCTTGTAAATGTAGTCAGTACCATCTCTCTCATATGTTCCGTCTCTCTCTCTCTTTGCTTCTTTTTCCTCTTTCCAGCATGAAGTGTGGACAGGCAAGTTGGGAGCGCCTATACATTTGCATGCATTATAGTCGTCTAGACACACTAGGTAAGGGGCGAGTGCCACCCGCTGTATTTTGGGGACAGGAGTAGCTGTATTGGTTAGGTAGGTTAGACTTGTTTTGTTCACTTCTTTGGCACCGTCCCCTTTGTGGCTGGTATGACTTTATTAGTTTTCATATTGAATGTGTTGTTATTCTTTTTGTTTTTTTCTCAATGTATATATGCTCCTGTTGTGCTCCTGTTATGTACAGCTACCAATGGAAGCGAAGTAAAAGTTTTGATGTAAACATCACTACTGTGTACTGGTGCCCTTCCCTCCATTCCTACTTTACATGCCATGCCATATTATTTTGTTACTCCTCCTCTCCTCCCCCAGCTACATCTGAGGGGAACGTAACAATGTACATAAGAATAAGATAATCAGCCCATGTTGTAGTTTGAAGATACTAATATTGACAAAGCCAAGACGTTTATGCTTATTTGAAGGCAATGTCATGTTTCTTGTTCGTATATTAAGGCTGAATACAAATAAAAGGTGAGCACTGTTTGATTTGTACCATTTGTATTTCTAAAAGCTTACATGGGGAGGAGGGTTCATAGACTTGGCAAATTTATTTTTCAGAAGTTTGTAGGTACAGACATTCGTTGTGGATGTTCTTGGCAGTTTTCTGTGGTTTTATGTAGTTCACATCGATATCGGATTTATATCGTATTGACCGAAATTAAGAAATATATTGTGATATAAATTTGTCATATCGTCCAGCCCTATTCCATAGTATGAACTAAAATGTAATTCAGCATGAAAAAAAGCATAATTATGATCTTTAATAATTTTATATTAATCAGGTTGACCCCTCCATGGATCACCACCTTATCATCGTGGAGGGGTTTGCGTGCTTGAATGATCCTAGGAGCTATGTTGTCTGGAGCAAAAGCTCCTGGTAGGGTCTCCCAGGGCAAACCCTGTGTACCCTGCCCAGATCAGGGTTACCGGGCATTTACTCATGGTGCCCAGCCCGAAGGAATTACATGAGTCCCCCCTCCTATCGACCCACCACCGATGGGAGGGGCAGTAGTAGGGGTTTGGTGCGTTGTGGATCAGGCAGTGTCCGAAGGCGTGGGCCTTGGCGTTCTGATCCTCGGTTGTTGAAACTGGCTTTTGGAACTTGGAATATTACCTCACTGGAGAGGAAGGAGCCTGAGTTGGTGCGCAAGGTTGAGAGATACCAGGTAGATATAGTCAGGCTCACCTCAACACACAGCTTGGGCTCTGCGTCCAATCTCCTTGAGAGGGGCTGGACTTTATTCTTTTCTGGAGTTGCCCATGGTGAGAGGCGGCGGGCAGGTGTGGGCTTTCTCATAGCCCCTTGACTCGGTGCCTGTATGTTGGGGTTTTCTCCGGTGGATGAGAGGGTAGCTTCCCTACGCCCTCGGGTTGGGGAACGGGTCCTGACTGTTGTCTGTGCTTATGCCCCGAACAGCAGTTCAGAGTACCCAGCGTTCTTAGAGTCCTTGGTTGGCCTGTGGGACACCAGAGGCAGCTGGCAGGTATCGACAGGCCAAGGGATCTGCGGCTTCAGTCCTCGCCAAGGCAAAAACCCGGGTATGGGAGGAGTTTGGTGAGGCCTGGGAAAGTGACTAAGTTGGCTCCGAAAAGATTCTGGCAAACCGTCAGACGACTCAGAAGGGGGAAGCAGTGTGCCACTAGTACTGTATACAGTGGAGATGGTGTGCTGGTGACTTCGACTGAAGACGTCATTGGGCGGTGGAAGGAATACTTTGAGGACCTTCTCAATCCCACGACACGTTCTCCAGTGAGGAGGCAGAGTCTGGGGACACGGGAATAGGCTTGTCCATTACTGAGGCTGAAGTCGCTAAGGTAGTTAAAAAGCTCCTTGGTGGCAAGGCTCCAGGGGTGGATAAGATCTGTCCTGAGTTCCTTAAGGCTCTGGATGTTGTGGGGCTGTCTTGGCTGACACGCCTTTTCAACATTGCATGGACATCGGGGGCGGTGCCACTGGATTGGCAGACTGGGGTGGTGGTGCCTCTTTTTAAAAAGGGGGACCATAGGGTGTGTTCCAAATACAGAGGAATCACACTCCTCAGACTCCCTGGTAAGGTCTATGCAGGGGTACTGGAGAAGAGAGTCCAGCTTATAGTCGAACCTCGGATTCAGGAGGAGCAGTGCGGGTTCCGCCCTGGTCGTGGAACACTGGACCAACTCTTCACCCTCTCCAGGATTCTGGAGGGTGCATGGGAGTTTGCCCAACCACTCCACATGTGCTTTGTGGATCTGGAGAAGGCATTCGACTGTGTTCCCCGTATTCTGTGGGAGGTGCTTCAGGAGTATGGGGTACATGGCTCTTTGCTACGAGCCATTCAGGCCCTGTACAAACAAAGCTGGAGTTTGGTTCGCATAGCCAGCAGTAAGTCAGACTGTAAGTAAGACAGATGGAGAGTGTCCGGTTTGGTGACCTCAAGTTCACATCGCTGCTGTTTGCAGATGATTTGGTCCTATTGGGGACATCAGGCCGCGAACTTAAGCTTTCGCTGGATCAGTTTGCAGCCGAGTGTGAAGCGGCCTTTACCGGTCTGCTGTGGCAAAGAAAGAGCTGAGCCATAAGGCAAGGCTCTCGATTTACCGGTCAATCTACGTTCCCACCCTCACCTATGGTCATGAGCTTTGGGTAATGACCCAAAGAGTAAAATCGCGAACACAAGCAGCTGAAATGAGTTTCCTCCGCAGGGTGTCTGGACTCTCCCTTAGAGATACGATGTGAAGTTCGGTCATCCGGGAGGGACTCGGAGTAGAGCCGCTGCTTCTTCACGTCGAGAGGAGCCAGTTGAGGTGGTTCGGGCATCTGGTTAGGAGGCATCCCTCGGGAGGTGTCACAGGCAAGTCCACCTGGGAGGAGACCCCGGGGAAGACCCAGAACAGGCTGGCGTGACTATATCGCCCAGCTGGCCTGGGAGCGCCTCGGAATCCCCCTTGGAGAGCTAGTGGAAGTGGCTGGGGAAAGGGAGGTCTGGGCCTCATTGCTTAGGATGCTGCCCCCGCGACCCGAACCCGGAGAAGCGGAAGATAATGGATGGATGGATGGATGGATCTGATCCAGCACTTTAAGAGTGTACACATGACTTTACCGTTTACTTTAAACATATTTGCACAACCTAAACATAGTATTAACCATGTTGTCCCAAAGTGTCCTAACACTCTTGCGATCTAAGATGCTTTGCTCTGTCCACAATTTAGCTCAACAAGAAATCACCTCGAATGTTCTGCAAGGCATAACAAATATCTAACCTGGTGTAATGGTGCATCAATTATTTTTCCAGCACTAGCCAAACTAGGTTTGGGCGATATCTAAAAATGATGAGCATGATATTATCTAGTTTAAAAAAAACTGCAATTGTCAATAAGACAGGTTATGCAGATAAGCCTGACAACAGAGGGTGTGCATGTGGTGCCCCACCGGTCAGCACAGCCTCTTTGGTAATTGCTGTGAAGTGACTAACTGCTGCTTCAGCAAAGTTATTTGAATTTCAAATTCACTTTGGTAAAATACAGGACAACGTAGAACTCGTAATGCTTTGAAGAAGAGTTAGACAAAATTCCTTACCTGTCCACTTGATTCCAGTCCATCTGAATCAGCTACAGGCACTGTTCTGATAAATTGTCTTGTAATTTGTAACTGCAAAGTGCTACAGGAAGTGCTGGGGCCGGTATCGCTTCCACGGGCCTGACTGCATTCTGTACAAACAAAGAACATATTTGAATGATGGCGCAGCTGAGAAGGTGTGAAAAAGTCAAGGCAAAAAAGTGAGACCAAAACTTTCAAAAGTATGGGAGCATTTCAGCAAAAATAAACCAATGAAACACATCAAATGCAGACACTAAAGAGTCGTCATTTCAATGCAGCACTACGGTAAAGCAAGAGCATCTGAAACGCAAGCACTCTGGAACCGTGACATCTAATTCTCACTTACTACGTCTGGGTGACACGAACGACGCAGAATGACTAATGTGACCATTTACCCTTCTGGAAACAGGAATGTCTGTATCACGCTGCTCCGCTCTGTACCACAAACACTGTATTTATGAAAGCATGTTCCAAGTTATAGCGCTCCCACTGCCTCATCACTCATTCCAGGCAGATGCAGCATGTGTGAATCAGGCCTAACGCTACTCGAAAAGGATAAGTGTTTTCTACCACGTTATTCTTTAATCAGTTAAAGCTTACGCATGGGAACATCACCTCAAAGAAGAGAGCCAGCCTCACTCCAGAGCACGTCAACATGCTCATGTGCCTACACTGCAATTTAGAGCTTTTGTAAACTATTACTACTAGTTGTTTTGTACTGGTAGGTTTTTTTTTTAAGCCTATCTGAACCTTTGGACTTTCAGACCTAGCAGGATTTTATATAGAATGGACTATTTTTTTACTATCACGTAATTGAATGTCACTTTAAGCAATCTTATTACATAGTTTGTTTTTAACAAGCAAAGTTATGACTTCTGCAACCTAACAGCCCCCATACTGGTGCAGAAGCTGCTATTTTGAGTTAAATTGTGGCACATTATCTTTATTTGACATCCTTGTTGCATTTTAATTTGGATTATTAAATTGGATTATTTCAATTTATTGAAATTACATGTATTAACGTTACAAATACAGTGAATTAAGCCATCAAGCAGGTGAGGAAAAACAGGAACAGGAGCCACACCCATAAAAAGCTGAGATTGAGGGCATGGCAGTTAACTAATAGGCTAATTGAAAAAATAAGCAACAGTTTAGTCGACTACCAAAATAATCATTCCTTGCAGCCCTAGTAATAACTTACTGCAGCATTAAACGCTCCGGACGTCTGGTTCCCATCACCACCACTGCGAACACTTACAACTTGGCACATTTCTCTAGAACGGAGCATTCCACATCAAACCACTCTGAATCACTTTGTTTACATCTCAACTATTTAATTATGCAGTGTTTCCTCATGAAAAAAAAAAGTCGATCTCTTTAAGCACATTTACAAAGGAAGATGACTGATTATGGAGTCAAACTAAGGTCTTTAATGGTGACGAGAAAAAAAATATATCGCAAATATAAGATTAGCATTTTGCATTTTACGTTCCTATTTTGTTTCTGCAATACTTTCCCTCTTTTGCGTTTCTTTCTTTTGTTTGCGCCTCACACTGCTTTTCTTTGCGTTTCACATTTTATGTTGCTGCTTTTTTTTGCAATACTTTCTCCCTTTTGCGTTTCTTTCTTTTGTTTGCGTTTCACATTTTATGTTGGTGCTTTTTTTTTTGCAATACTTTCCCTCTTTTGCGTTTCTTTATTTTGTTTGCGCGTCACACTGCTTTTCTTTGCGTTTCGCATTTACGATCATAATTTTTTTCGCGCTTCTCTCTTTTCTTTGCTCCGGTTTTACCCTCTGTGTGGGGGCGGGGAAAGAGGCGTGATAGGAACGTAAATAGGAACGTAATAGGAATGTAAAATGCAAAATGCTAATCTTATATTTGCGATATATTTTTTTCTCGTCACCATTAAAGACCCTAATTTGACTCCATAACTGATTAGTTAGGTAGTTATTTGGCTGGTTTAACGCATCACAGCAAACTAAATTAAGTCAGTCTGAGGGTGTCTGGCACATTAACTGCATACTCCCTTGTTGGTATGGATAAACATATTAAATGTTAGTTATATACCAAGTCTGGATCACTGAGGCTGGATCATTACAGTCTATGCAGCATGTTTAGACCACGTGTAAAACCAAGGCTACCGGTTAGCTGGCCTGCTAAACTTGCTGGCCGTTGCGATTTTGTATTTTGTGTTGTAAGTAACAAAGTTAGGACTCTGATCGTACTTGTGCCCAATAAGTCCTGATTTGTATTCACCTGTATGGAATTAACAGTAACAAAAACTTTATTAACAGCAACGTCGCCCTTGCACTGCGCTGGCTAGTTAGCTTAGCTAGTGGTTAGAAAGCAGCTCTAGGTGATCATTCACCTTGCGCTAACGTTAGCAAACTAGCTAACGCTAACTAGCTTACATAACCTATTAACATCGCTTTCTGAGAGTTTCACGTCTTTGTTATGTGGTAAAACCATAAAGAATTCGTCCAGGATTGTTTTCTCGCTTCATTATTGAAACTGGCTTCTTATTCGAATTTCTCGTTCCACCTTAAACGGTCCCTCAGACACTTGCATGTAATTGCTGCAGCGTTTAAGGTGGAACAGGAATTTCGAAAAAGAAGCGAATTTCAGTCTCGTAAAATATAATTATCAATATTTCACGGCTTTTTAGAAACAGGTTTGTGTAGGATTGCTTTAGTGTCCTCGTGATTACGGTGCCGTTTGGTAAACAGGATTAAACGTCGGTACCAACACGCAGAAAACGGAACTAAATCCATGATTTACAGTAAAGGTGAGTACATGCAGCTCTTCCCTGAGGGGACAAATTCTTCCTCTGGTGTATTTAATAGCGGGTGGCAAACTAACTGAAAAGGCCCCGCAGAAGCCGACAAAATGTTATTGGCCTCAGCTGATGGTCAACCTCGGAGAAACGAAGTTAGCCAAGCTAGCCTAGTTAGTCAGCTAACCTCTCCGGGACGTAATGCTAAGCTAGCGACACGTTGGCGGTAACCAGCGTGTCGTTTTAGCATATTGGGATAAAAAGCTCTAAGCTTTGCTTTCATTTTACCTTAAAGCGGAACACGGTTCTCGCCTTGTGTAAACTCAGACCGCTGACTCTGCCGAGCGCTGTTTCTGCGCTCTCAGCTCCAAACATACCGCTCGAGTGGCCGCGCGATATTTGATTACATGGAGGGTAGAAACGTTTTAACCCTCAAACACTATGGCTGAGTCCCAAATGCCCCCTCACTCCCTATATAGCGCACTATGTGAGTTAAGAAATCTACACCTCTATGCAAAATAGTGCATAGACATATTATGCACTGTTCGTGTTCACGTCATCAAGTGAACTTCATTGGGAGTAGGGAGCCGTTTGCCATTTGGTCTAAGGCCTTGTCCACACTTCCACTGGTATTTTTTAAAACGTAGCTTTTTTTTCTATGCGTTTTGTCCAAACTGCGTTTTAGAACGCTGAAAACGGGACTCCTTCCACAGTGAAGATATTCAGAAACTCCTCCTTCAATGTGTTGTCCTGCAGACAGTGTGACCCCAGTCCACTGACTCTGCTAAGTGCTAAAACAGAGTGGTATGGTGAAAAATCAACCTCCCCTCCTTTATGCTCCTTATGTAACTACCAAATGGTAGCTTACACCCCACCAATTAGCACGGTACTAACTGCAGGTCTAAATCATACACTTTCAGACTGTTTCAAATTGTTAATCTCAAATAAACTTGCTTATATGGTTTCTGACACTAAATGACAAACTGTTATCTATACAAATGGAATAAAGTACATGCTGTGTCTATCCCTGATCTCTCTGTCCCCTTATGACCTTCTTGCCATCCTCTTCCTCCAGGTAAATGTGAAATATGGGGTGGAGGCTGTTGTCTGTGGTCTTCATGTCTCGCTTGATGTGACACAGGACTGTAACACCCTGTGGAGCTGGCCGCAATGCAAAGACCGATAAGTCGTCCACAGTCATGCCAGATGTTGTCTGCTGTCAGAGCTGGTCTCATCCACCTTCTCCTCTGTGGCACAGTGTTGATCTGGGCTGGGTTTCTCAGGTCTAGTGCTGTTTTCATCCCCCACTCCACCCTCTGTGCTGGTGGGTGTAGTGGTGTCAGCTGGTTGGGGACTGGTCACTGTGAGCTCCTCTACAGGGCCTGGGCTTGAGTTGAGTGTATCTCAGGCCTTATTGGATGCTGCACAGCATCCTCACTTTCGCTAATCAGCTCCTGTCCCAGCAGATTCTTCTAAAACACACAAGAACAGCACATGTGAAAAAAATGTTCTTCATTAACAGAATTAACTTTGCAAATCTCACAATTTCAATATGCATTAGTTTCATCTTTGACACATCCATGTGTGAGTGAGGCAACATGAAAGGATCTTTTCAATGCTTTTTATACTCGTTTTTCACACAGAACCATGTTTCTTTCTGTTTGGGTAAAATCACCTCGGCTCATCAAACTACAGTAGGAGTTATATTGATAAAGTGACATACTCCAGCACTCAAACACTAAGCTACAACGAAGATATTTTGATTTTTGTGCATTCCTGAATGATTTGAATGTGAAAGAATTGAGGAAAAGTGAGAAATCTTCTATACAGAGTTAGCTAAGCTAGGTTAGCTACATACACAGGATAGCCCACTGTTACTGGAGCTACCACGGCTGAGATGAAGCAGCTCTCATATGTACAGTATTCCTGTCATTTTTTTATATTCATGCTTCAAAAACAAAACAGACAGTTTTTTATCTGAGTGGTAGCTAATGCTAGATTAGCTGGCTACAGGTACAGTGTCTTTCCTCTTAATAGTGAACATTAGCCTGACTCTACTACACCACACACAGCATCCTCATTTCAGCATCTTAGGAATTTGAATAAGTTCAGCGACTAGCACAACTCCACCTTTCACTGTTATCACTCAGGAGTGTGTAAACTAAGCTCTTATCTTGTTATTGAGCACTGAGGTGAACTACAGTGACCTTTAGATTTTACCAGCTAACATGAGTTATCCATACTATTCAGCTGCAGTTATTTGTCCAGCTCTCTAAGCATCTCCAGCTCCTCTCTTTCTTTCCTGTCTTTCTTACTCATTCTCTCCCACTCCATCACAGTCCACATCTTCAACTCAGCCGTCTCTCGTTTCTCTTTCTGTCTCTCCTGTTCCAATTTCCTTTTCCTCTCCTCCTTTTCCATCCTCTTCAGCTTGCTCCTCATCACCTCTATTCTTCTCTCCATCTCACTCCTCTCTCTCTGAAGCTGTCTGAGCTGCTCCTCCTCTCTCTGCCTCTCCAGAGTTCGACCGTTGTTGTGGAAGGTCATTTTAGGGAGGCAGCTGCTCCAACACCCACAGTCTGTGGGACTAAGTAGGGGACACAGCTTCATCCTCTCTGGTGATTTTAGCTCTAGAACACAAAATCAAGTACTGGATTAATATGTTTAGTAATGAACTCATGTGGAAAATTGAGTTTGTACCTTTATTGAAAAAACTAAAGAAAACACACAGAGAGAGAGAGAGAGAGAGAGAGAGGTGAGGAGAGACAGAGAGAGACACAAAGAGAAAGAAGGGCAGAAAAAGGGTAGAAAAAAGTGAGGGCAAGAGAGGTTTAGAAAGAGCAAAAGAGAAAAAATTTGAAAAGGAAGATGAGAAAGATTGGGAGAGAGAGATTAAGCGTAGGAAGAAGAGACAAGCCAAAAGGAGAGAGGGAAAGAGAGGGAGGGAGAGAAATGAAGAGAAAGGAGAGATAGAGGTGGAGAGAACAAGGAAGAGAAACAGTGAGAGACAGAGAGAGACACAAAGAGAAAGAAAGGCAGTGGGACATTAAAAAATGAGGGTAAGAGAGAGAGAAAGAGAGAAGCGGAAAGGGAGCGAACGAGAGAAAAAGATGGGGAGTGAAATATCGAGGAAAAGGCAGAAAGAGACTAAAATATTTCTGAGAGTGTATCAAACTCATGAAGGAGCTCTGTTCTCTGCACAGACCATAGAAATGTGTAATGTGGAGATACAGTAATGAGAACGAGGAGAGGAAAACAGCAGCATTAGCCGTATTAACAACACATTAGAAATGAATGAATAAACAGATTTACAGGGCAATGTTACACAATAAGGGTGGAATAGCAGCACTAGAGACTCACAGATGATTAAAGAACTGAGGATTTTAAGATGTTTAGACTTTGGTAAAATAATGATATATAAGACGGATAGTTCCGGTCCTAAAATCTGATTGGCTGAGTCACGTTCCATGACTGCTTTACAACAACTGAATCGTGTATTACTGCACCACGGCATGAAAAAACCTTGTACTGTAGATGGAATAATCTTTGACTCTTGCGCTGCTCGTGTAGACCTCTAAGTATATTGATGAAGTAAAAACCTGTTTTTTGTTTAAACAGAGGGGCTGGCAAGTTATGTCCTTGAACTGAGCTGGTCAGCTCGCTAACAGGCTAAAAGATAGCAAACATAATAAACAACTCCATCATTAATAACACAGCCTTGAATTGAAGCACTTACGGGATGATTCACTGTAAAACTGAATTACACACTTCAAATGTTTGTGTTTCAGTCAGAAGGAGCATCAAACCCAGACTACTTCTGACTGAAACACAAACTTTTGTACAAGCTATAAAATTTGAGAAATTCTAGCCTTTACAGCCAAATAGTGCATCATATATATGAGTATAGATGTAGCTGAGTCCCAAATGACTACATCTCAGCCATATTTTGCACCGTCGGGGTGCAGGAGCCAGTATTTAAATTCTGACGTAGTGCACTATGTAGGGGGCAGGGAGCCATTTGAGATTCAGCCCAGCGTGTAGAGGGCACCACTGGATTGGTGCTAAATAAGACTCATGGTGGTAATTTGGTTACCAGAAATACTTGGACAGTGAACGTTTTTCATTAAACAGTGCCGTGTTATCATATGTTCATTATTATATGACAAAAGTTAAAAAGTTGATGAAATGACTGTAATACACAGCGACAGAACGGCCCCCTCATTCAGGTGGTCCATGGCTGCTTGGCAATGACACCATTCCTACTCTAAAGGAACTACAGTTGTTGGCGGAATACGTTATTGTTTGTCGATTATGATGGATAATAACGTAATTTATTTTCTGGAAAATTGTGCATTTCATCATAATTTATGTTGACCACTGTTTCACAGAAGCAGTAAGCTACGAGGGGCTGTGCATTACTTACTCCTGTGATAAACTCGCGGTAACGCGCGGCCTCTCGAGGCTTATTGCTTTAATAAATATGGCCTAAAGGTAACCTCTGACTTTTGCTCAGAAAATGTGAATATTGTATTTTACTGTTACATACGTTCACGTGTTCCTCCCTGGCGTCGCCACATTATCCCAAAAACACAGGGTACGGAGTCCTGATACCGCCGACCGTGTGTGACGTCACAGTACGCGCGATAACGGAGTTGGAATCAGGCCGGAGCGAATGATTCGTTCTGCTCGAGCGGTTCGAGGGATTCGGTTTGCGAGTCAGCGCGAACAGCTGCCGGTTCTTTTCTCCTGCTGTTACAGCAGAAAAAGGTCACAAAGTTCACAGTCACTCACCTGTTCTGTGTTCTGTGATCCGGACACTCCGCAGAATGACGCTCCGATAGAAACACCCGCTCGCTCTCTCTCTCGCTCTCTCTCTCTCTCTCTCTCTCTCTCTCTCTCTCTCTCTCTCTCTCTCTCTCACACACACACACACACACACACACACACACATACACGCTCTCCCTATGACGTGACGAGTCAGAGGCCCCGCCCACATCGGTACACATGCGGTCTAAAGCTTCTTTATTTATTTATCTGAATCACTGTGTTTACTATACTTGCAATATATTTATATATATATATATATATATATATATATATATATATATATAAACTTTTGTAAACAGACAACACCAAAATATACAACAACAACAATAAACTCAAAAACAATAAAGGGAAAAGAATGTTAGTCATTTACTCTACACTTTAAATAATGATTTTGCATTTTTCTTTTTCTTGCACTTAAGAGAAACAGAAAATGAGAGTTTATGAATGCTCAGAAACTGTGCTTTGTGCAGAATCAGAATCAGAGTCAAGCTTTATTGGCCAGGTATGGAATTTGGTTTTGGTTACAGGAGCTCACAGTGGACAGTATCAGACAGGCATTTACATGCAGGGAATAAGATAAAATAAATACAAAATATAACAAAATAAAATAAAATAAAACCATCCCTGCATCCCTACCATCACTCACTCAGACACACACACACACAGTCATACCTGTAAACCTTACAATGTGCAAAGTATGAGTCTAAAGTAAAGTGCTGAGTGAAGCAGCAGTTAAAGGGTGTATTGGGGCAGAGAAAGGGATCAACAAGATGACAGGCAGATAGGTGGGGTAATATGGCAGGTGAGTAAGATGCTAGAACAACCACTGGTTTGAGACGGCAGTTCCAGAGGATGGAGTTGAACTTGATACTATATACCAGTATATGTAGAAGTGCAGTTTGAAGCTGGAATATTGTTTTGTGTAATATTTTAACTGTTCAAGAGAGTGAGGGCTTGTGGGAAGAAGCTTCTTTGTAGCCTGGATGTCCTGATCCTCATCTGGCAGAAGCACCGGCCTGAGGGAAGGAGCTGGAACAGGTGGTGTCCGGGGTGAGAGGGTTCTATGGAGATCTTTTCTGCAGGCTTCCTGGTTCTACAGGCATGCAGTTCCAGCATTGGAAGCAACTTAACCCCAATTGTCCTCTCTGCAGACCTGATGATGCGCTGCAGTCTGTGGAGGTCATGCTTGGTAGCTGAGCTGCCCCACACTGTGATGGACGTGGTGATGACAGACTCTATGATGGCTGTGTAGAACTGCACCATCAGCTCCTGATGCAAGTTGAACTTCCTTCCCTGGTAATTGTTGTGCCCAGGAACTTGCAGGACTCCAGTGCCATCTGTGCATAAAATCTTTATCTAACAACATGAAAGTAATTATCACATTATAAACATTCAAGTTGTAAAATTATAGTTACAATTATTTCCATTTTCCTTCAGTTTATTCCCAAATAACCCTGCACACGAAACCACAGATTTCCCTAATCCAAAGGCTAATATCGCAACAGCAGTGCTGACACGGATATTTTTATTCTTCTTGTGCTCATAAAATGACTTTATGATTTCCACAGTGAAACCAGTAAATATGCCTCTCAGTCATTGTTAATTATATATTAGTATGTAAATTTGGCAGATGAACAGAGAGAACAGAAACCACCACTCTTTATTACAGTACAAACATCAGCATCTTTCAGTTTCATAGAAATACATTCAATTTACTGCTTAAAGAAAAGACTTTTAGTTGATATTTTCATCAAAGAATCGTTTCTCAAAGAGAAGTAGCGATTCTTCAGAATTGATCCTCCATCTCTTGTACGAAGAACTACAGTGAAAAGCCGGAGACCAGATCACTAAAACCTGACTGCTCTCAAACGCTATAGAGACAGCAACCATTTATCTAGGCAGCTCACATTAGCTAAACTCAGGGCTGTTGAATGAGGACACGTCCACAACATTAACCCTAAAATAAAAACAATTAATTCAGCGAGAAAATAGACATTGTAGCCAATCTAGTACCATAATTGTGTTATCAATCACTTTTTATTAAGCCAGTCACTAACCATAATTACTTGTCCATCATTTTCCACTGCAGCCTAGTGACTGCTGCATCATTTAAGGTGTAAAAGAACATTCGGGTAAGAAGCCATATTCAGCCTCGTGAAAAGAGAGACTGAAGATCAATCAGTCAATCAACCTTTATTTTGACTCGGAAGTACATTGAGGGCAACCCTCATTTTCAATGTAGCCGAGCATTTATAAAAACAGGGATTGACATGAGAAAGAAAATAATAACTACATTTAATCATTTTAAATGAAAAGAAAATTTAAAATAACAGTGAATAAAAGATAAAAGAACTTGAGATTTAAATGATAAGAAATTAAGATCAAAAGTAGATAAGAAATTAGTAAGGTAATAACACAGTATCGCAAATTAAAAAAGTAGTGATAAAAAAACTTAAAAATAAAATGAGAGGAAATAAATAAATAAATAAAAAAGAGATAAAGAACTAACACAAAAATAAAAGTTACGAATAAATATGATTAAGTAAATGATGATGTTTAACTTTAAATCTGGTAAAATGGTTATCCTGCTGAAAAAAATCTTGCAGACCAATAAAAGTTTCTGCTGCTTCTTGATGGTGTCCAACAGTCTAATAAGATGGTCTTTTACATTTTCCCTGATGGTTTAATTTCTCAGTGAAAAGGACTACCTGTGGCCTAACATGTGTTCTGGGACTTATTTCAGATGTATTTGATGGTTTCCTAATGGGAACTTTGTAGTTATACAATTACAGCTTGTCCATCTGTTTCTCTGCATCATTTGTTATCCGCCCCTTACTTCTGTTTATCAATGGTCAGGACCCCCCCTGCCCCCACCCCATTATTTGGATGGTGGACCATTCTCAGCACTGACATACTAGACCACAGTTACTGCAGTTTTTCTGAAAAAATTGCCAATGAATATACTCATAAAGTAGGTTTATCTAATAAACTGGCATCTCCTTGGTTGTCTCAAGGCCAGTTTACCAGCTGTACGATCTTGGCAAGCCTAACAAATGGATCATATGATATTATTTGCTGTCAGAGTTCAAAATCACAGCTTGAGAATTTGTATAATTCAGCAGGCCCAGTCCTGTTAAAAGCAGGTACTGCAAAAGGAAGGCTCTGGATGGGGCTATAGTCCAGTTGAAAGGCCACAGCACCAGGTTTGAAGGAAATGATGGCCCCTCAGGTTAATCATTAATGCACAGAACCTACTGCCAGTCTTCTGTAAATAAGATAAATGGCCCCAAGGCACTCACCCCTGTGACGTACTGTTTCAGACGCAGCACAGCTTTAATTAAGACGGGAAGGTTTTGCCTCTTTCGACGGATTCATGTTTGGACATGGATCTTTGAGAGTTTTTGTTTGAATCTTAGCAAAAAGAAGAAAGTGTATATGTTATTTCGATTTCTCCTCAGTGTTTTTCATAAAGAACCTGAAATGTTCATCATTTTGGGACTGGATCCGTGCATCAAACTGGACCCAAATTTTGGATGAGAGGGTATTATTTTCGAGGTGTATATTGGTCTGTGATTTAGTTCCAGCACACTACTTTTAATTATCCCTGTAATATGCCCATGAAAATGAATAGTGGAAGCCCTGTGGGGAACAACACATTTCATCAGCTTCAGCCACTGCAGCCAAAGAGGACTTACAGTGGTGCTGATGATCTCCACCCAACTAACACCGGTGACCAGCAAGATCTGACAAGAAACATGTTTTTCAAAGACACATTTGAAGAGGAAGAGGAAGATTCAGGAATTAAATCAGGTGAGTGGAGTTTGGCTTTGATTTCTGTTTTGCAGACATTAAGCATATAACCAGGACCACACAGCAGAACAAGTATACTGTATCCAAAATGGTCATTTTACAGGAGAAGGAAAAATATTCTTAAATTTGAATGCAAGTAAATGGAACAATATATTTGGAACATTTCTACTGTTCCAGTAATCAGTTTTAACACACTGTAAAGAGCAGCTAGCATTTCCAAATTCTGTAAAAAAAAAATTAAAAATTAAAAAATTATATATATATATATATATATATATATATATATATATATATATATATGTGTGTGTGTGTGTGTGTGTGTGTGTGTGTGTGTGTGTGTGTGTGTGTGTGTGTATATATATATATATATATATATATATATATATATATATATATATATATATATCCGTCAGTGACTCATATACGAATGAGACAAAGAAATGAGAGTTTAAAATGAGTGTTATTTTATCTGACAGAGGCTGAGGAAAGCAATGGAACCTTATCTTCTGAAGATGACTCACACCACCTTGAATATTCAAAGAACTTTGCTCTCGAGCAAACTGTCGCAAAGAAAAGCATCAGTCAAATCATCAAAGACAAGAAGAAACAGACTCAGCTAACACTACAGTGGTATTTATTTCATTATCTAATTTTGTCAAGCTGTAACTGAGTAATATTACAGTAAGATTACCTGTCATATTTTTAAAGAGAATACCACTTAATAAAAAATAAAAAACCCACATAATTCAGTCACTGAGATGTACAATATGAACTGAAAGGCTTCATGCTGAAAGAAAGTAAAGTACCGGCTCAGATTTCTTAACAGTGGTGGTGATAGGAACCAGAGTAAATATTTCAAATACTTATTTTCTTATTTTATTTTTCACTACATGAGTCTTTTTTTAACTTTTAAAAGTTTTTTTGATCTAAATGTTCTTTGGAGACTATTTTTCAATGCCCTGTGTGTACTTCTCTGCCATTAATGTATAATGTATGTAAAAAATGCTTTAGGCCAAAATATTTTGTAAAACTTTTGTTAAAAAATGCCTCATCGTGCAATCGACATCATGCAATGTAGTAATCATAACCTTTTTATTTCACCACAAAACACCTTCTGTGAGGGAGCTTTAAGAGGTGTTGAACTCT
The DNA here is from genome assembly GCF_015220715.1 of Pygocentrus nattereri. Classification (NCBI taxonomy): domain Eukaryota; kingdom Metazoa; phylum Chordata; class Actinopteri; order Characiformes; family Serrasalmidae; genus Pygocentrus; species Pygocentrus nattereri. The sequence goes on from NC_051214.1 coordinate 41,217,777, forward strand.
TCAGACATATGGTTCCTATCAATACCACTGTGAACCGTTCTGACTCAGAGCATTTCACATCATACCACTCTGAATGACTTCGTTTACATCCTAACCATTTAGTCATGCAAGATGTAAAATTTGTTGAAATGATTTTTAAAAATTTTTTGACATGTATCAATTAGGCTTGAGGAAAACTATATAGTTTGTGAAGGAGTTTGCTTGCCTCGATGCATCCTCTATGCTCATTACCTGGACTTCTGTCGGAAGGAGAAGTTAGATCCTGCTTGTGCTGCCACTTTCGGCAAGGTGATCAGCATTGCTGTCTGTTTTTGATGTATATTATTATTATTGAACCGTTTTAATATGAAACAGTCATTATATGTTAAATCTGTACTTTCTGTGTGATCATAGACCATACGGCAAAAATTTCCTCTCCTCACAACCCGGAGGCTTGGCACCAGAGGCCATTCAAAGTAAGACAAATTCAGATTGCATAACGTTGTACAGCAATTAATAATTCATTCACCAGTCAAACATCTTTTCTCTGGAATTTCTGAACCTTTTAGTGCTTTTTACCAGTTTTCCATGTGTTCCAGGTATCACTATTACGGTATAGGGATTAAGGAGAGCAGCGCTTACTATCATTCAGTGTACTCAGGAAAAGGTCTAACAAGGTAAACTTAAGTGCTCTAAACAACAATGAATCATCTGTTCATTCATTTATTTTTGGTTAAAGTATGATATCTGGACCATATCTGGATTAAGTGGTTAAAAATGATAATGATGATTGCTGATGATGATATCTGGGGAAAATGGTGACAGAATTGAAGACGTGAATTAATAGGGAAGTTGAATGTGATGAAAACATTTGCAGAAAAGTTTAATTTTTTTTTTTTTTTTTTTTTTACTTTTACAGATTCTCTGGGAGCAAACTCAAAAATGAGGTTAGCATTATCATATGAGCATTTTTATTTATCATTTATTTATTTAACATTTTTATTTATCATTTTTATATTAACATTTGAACATGACCTACAGCATTAAGGCATGCTACAGCATTATGCTGCACTGATATACACAGTTTATAATTCCTACCAAAATAAAATGAAGGAATACATCGCACTGTATGCTTCAGTTTGTGTCTTTCATTTGTAATTCACAGGGAGGCTTCACACGGAAATATTCACTTAGTTCTAAAACAGGAACATTGCTCCCAGAATTCCCAAGTGCACAGCATTTAGTACTTGATGATTCCATTTCCAAGGAAAAGGTTTGTTCACTGTAATTCAAGTTAACAGGTTTGTGTTTCCTACTCTAAATATGTCCCACTTTCTTCACTGATGCATTCTTCGTTTAGGTTGACACGCTGATAATGATGTACAAAACTCATTGTCAGTGCATTCTTGACAACGCTATCAGTGTCAACTTTGAAGAGGTACTATTTTACCATCCAGAAGCGTAGCTATCCTGAATATAATATGAAAAGAGCTTAAAGGTCTTATAATAAATATATTGCAGATCCAGAACTTCTTGCTTCATTTCTGGCAAGGGATGCCTGGCCATCTATTGCCTCTGCTGGAGAATCCAGTAATCGTGGACATCTTCTGTGTGTGTGACTCTATACTTTACAAGGTAAGTGCAGTGTATCTGTGTGTTGGGATATGATCATGAAACGATTTGGAGAAAGTGCTCATGAGAAACTGTTTGTTTTTCCTCAGGTACTGACTGATGTTCTCATTCCTGCTACAATGCAGGATATGCCCGAAAGGTTTGTTTTATTCCAGTCTTACACAATGTGTAAGGAAAAGAAAATCATCAGTCATTCTGCTTATATGGCTGTTAATGTCAATTATAGGCGTATTTGTGTAAATCTACGGAGTTTTAGATGAATAATCAAGTAATCTGTAGTCTATCCATGAACCATAGCCTGTCAGCTGTCTGTTGAGCTGTTCCCAAAAACCTAGTTAAACAAAACCTATTACTTTATATACACATTTACTTCATTTACTTCATATAGATTCAGTTTATAACAGGAAACAATTTAATTCAATATGTGAAATTTGCTACTACAAATGTAAATGCTGTTGTGAGATCCTGCTGGTGTGGGTTTTTGCTTTTTCAATGATGCACACAAAAGAGATTTAAGTGCTTATAGTTCCCTCTCGTGGAGACTCTTTACAGTGTTGTAATAACAAGTTGATACCCTGTGTTTCATTCAAAGCTAATCACTAATGTAATTCATCAAGGATGTCAATCAAGGATTTTAATCTTTTTTTTTTTTTTATCGTAAGTTGTTTTCAAGTAATCATGACACCCTAAATGGCTTAGTATTCTGATGGATAGTTTAATATCAAACAAGTATTCTACTCTGTAACTGTAATAATTCTAATAATTTACAATATGTCTAGCCTTTTGGCAGATATTCGAAATTTTGCAAAGCACTGGGAACACTGGATGGTGTCTTCTTTGGAAAATCTCCCAGAAGTCCTCTCAGAAAAGAAGCTGCCCATAGCTCGTCGCTTTGTGTCCTCTTTAAAGCGACAGACTTCCTTCCTACACCTCGCGCAGGTCAGCATTTCACAGCTCTATCTACTGCAAATTGAAGAGCTTCTGTGGCGCACCAGAATGGCCATTTTTTTTTTTTTGTTTTTTGTTTTTTTTTATTGTAGATTGCAAGACCAGCACTTTTTGACCAAAACGTTGTGACTTCCATGGTGAATGACATCGATAAAGTAGATTTAAACAGCATAGGGTCCCAGGCACTTCTTTCCAACACCGGTGACCATGATTTGGACTTCTACTCTGAATGTGAGTCAGAGTTCCACCCTTTTATAACATTCCTGGAAATATGTTAATAGTGCACTCTCTCACATTTTGCCTGAAAACATTCTGGTTCTTTTTCTCATCTTGCAGATGACTCTTTTTCAGCGTTTCAGGAGTTGAAGGACCTCCTGAGGAAAAATGCCACTGTAGAGTCTTTTATTGAGTGGCTAGACTCTGTAGTGGAACAAAAAGTTATTAAGGTTGGTTGAAACTAATTACAATCAGCACATCCACAGTAGCCTTGGCTGAGAATAAACACTGTTTCATTTTCTTTTTCTTCAGCCCAGTAAACAGAATGGCCGTTCGGTTAAGAAGCGAGCCCAGGATTTTTTACTCAAATGGAGCTTTTTCGGTGCCCGAGTGATGCACACCCTCACCTTAAACAATGCCACAAGCTTTGGTAAGTCACCAAAGGGTTTCTTTTGTCATCCTTTTCTTGAGAACTGACCCCTCCCTCCTCTGGATCAACATTAAAGCTTCTTCTGAGAAATGCTCTAGTTGCAGTTTCAGGTTTTGCTTTTCCCACAGCGTAAACCTTCCCTCCAGTTTGGCTACAAATCCACAATGTGCTGTAAAATGTAGTGACCCGTCCAAAATAAACAGCCCTTTATCTCTTGGACACGTGTGCACTGATTAGGAAGAGCCTGTTCTAGTCATTTTAGCTTTTGATGGCCCTGTGGACACACAAAGCCAAACAGCTTCACTTGGAGAGGCCATCACATGACCTTACTGTTCAGCCACCAGGCAGAGATGGGAGCTTTTAGCGAACGAATTTAAAAAGCCCCAAAAGCCCTGCAGAACATACAGTTTTTAACCTCTGACACTTTCAAATAAAGTTAATAAAAAGTGTTCCCTTTCACCTCTGCTTTCAGCAGCTTTTAAATGCCACCAGTAGTGACTCTTTCACATTTAGCCTTGTGCATTTAGAGAAGTTTTCTTCTTTTTTGCTTGCAAAGATTTTAAGAGTCCTAGTCTTGCATGAACAAGAAGTGAATGCTATTTTTAAAAAGAAACATCAGGGATGTAAGCAGAGGGCAGGTCGGGTCATTTCTGCTGAGAGGGGAAAGCTTCTTTCCCACCAGGCCACCCAAACACTCCTTATCAGTACAGTTGGTCCCATTTTAATCAGTATCTTTTCTCAAGCCCAACAAAAAAAGGCTCATCTGTGTTGACTTTGTTAGCATCTTTTATAGTGCTCCCATAAAAGGATCCCAAGGTACAACATATCATGAATGTCTCCTTCAGGCTCCTTCCACCTCATTAGGATGCTATTGGATGAATATATCTTGCTGGCCATTGAAACACAGTTCAATAACGACAAAGAGCAAGACCTCCAGAACCTCCTGGACAAATATATGAGAAATGCAGGTACTATGACTATTTAATGTCCATAAATAACTCTAACCAGTTATTTGAGCTGAGTTAACCATCATATTTTGATCATTCCAGATGCCAGTAAAGCAACATTCACTGCTTCCCCGAGTTCATGTTTCCTGGCCAATCGTAGTAAAGCAGGGATGGTGGCCAGTGATTCCTCCGTTAAGAATGAGACGCACCCAGAGTATGCATATTTATCTGTGCCAGGCAATCAGCACGGGCTAGGAGCCAATATGGTGGTGTACCAAGGGACGGAGCCAGACGGCTTTACTCTATCTGGTATTTAAGTAATGATATAAAGGTCAAATCATATCTCATCACTATGTGCTGTATGTTCACTGATGATCAATACATTGCAAACAAATTCTGTGCAAATTATACAACATATCAAACACTGGTGCAGTTAAATTTAATCTTAAAAGACATAACAGTGCTTTTGTGTTCTAATTTTCAAAACTAATTATAAGGAATGTAAATATACATTTTAAACCCACAGTGTTTAAGTCTATTGTATGTTTACTAGATTCTGTCAAATTGTTTTTTTTCCTAATAGTACTGAGCAAAAGTCAGAGGCCACCCATCATTTATTTCATTTGCCATCCACATGGGCATTAAGCATAAGTTATTAATTTTTCAGTGTCAGGAAAATAGGCATAAGACATATATTTGACCATTTCAATCTAATAATTTAACAATTTAATATAATTGTTTACTGAAAATGCATACTGCCTTTATTACAGCTTTCATTCTTTTCAGGATTCCACATGCTTTGAGTTTTTCAAGGAAACTTACAGGGATATGTTTCCACCTCTAAAGTTCAGTCGTAATCTTTTAAGAAGTTGTAATCTTAAAACAGTCAATGATATTAAGATCTGAACTCTGCCTTTGATCGTTGTTCAGGGAACACCAACAGCTTCTTAGATTTTCCTTGATTTGCAAATTTTCCCAGTTTTTGTCTATTTTGTTTCTCAGTCAGGGCTTCTTGACAGCTACTCATTCTTTCAGACTCATAGTAAGTCTGAGTTGTCTTCTCACAGTGGAAGGATGGACAGAAATGTAGATGTTTTCAGATTCATGAAACAAGAGTGGCGCTTGTTTTTCTCCTCTCTCTCAGAGATGGAAGCATTGAGTGCTGTTTGTCTGATGGGGACATTTTGGGTTGTTTGGTTGTTAGGAGCCCCATTTTCTCTGTATCTTTTAATCATTTTTGAGCTCCAGCTTTGGAAAGGCCTTTTTGCTACTTTTTTTTTTAACTGTCACCATGCTTAATGGTTGTTGTGCCATTGTGTGCTCTCTGACTTTTGCACTAGTACTACATGTACATTTGCACAGTCCTTTTTTACTTCTGTGACCAAGCATGTTCCTTTGGTGTTAATGCACATTCTATCTCTCTATCTATTCAACGTGCCATGCCATTAATCAAGGACAACTAGACTACACCCAGAACAGTGGCCCACTGATTACTCCTCCGATATCTCCCGCCATGGCCAACCGAGGCAGTGTGATAAACCAAGGCCCGATGGCTGTGAGGTCGCAGAGCAGCTGCCCCATCCAGTCACATGTGCCCTGCCAGGCATTCCCTGACACCATGTGCCAAAATCTGTCTAACTCCACCTCCAGCTACTACCCCAGCTCCTCCACTTACCAGCCTGCCAGCCTTCCTTCAACCTATCAAGCTCACAATGAGGGCGGACGATACGCATCCTTCAGTGGGCAGCACCTGGCCAAGGACTGCTTTAGCAGCAGTTGCAGTGCTGTACCCTACAGCTCCAGAATATCATCAGCTAGCTACTCAGCCACTACTGACCCCACTGTGGAGGCACAAGGAGTTCAGCTACTGGACACGTCGGGTTACAGCTTTGTTGGAGGAGGATGTTCAGGCCCAGTGTACACCAGCACAGCACATAGTGGTGAGAATGAAAAATGTGTGGTGAGAAATTTCCATTACTGTTCACAAAGCCCAAGTGATTAGTACAGTGCTAGTGGATGGTCATTTCTAGTTGAAATGTACTGATTTGTTTTATTCAGTTATTATGTCATGGGTTCATGTGGAAGAAAAAGTCCAAATCAAAGCATTGGTTCTGGTCACTGTAATGTCTAAGGGTGGGCAATATGGCAAGAAATTGTAGCAACTCATTAGCTGAAGACATTCGCACAATGCACAACATGTATCATAATATTTGTTTTCTAACAATTTTAATTGGACACAATGCACCACAACAAAAGTTTCAATTAAAAAAAATAAAAATTCTCTTCCTTTTAGACAAAAATGTGTTGCATTTTAAATTATTTATTTATTTTTTGGAACGTCTTACTGTTTTATTTCTCTGTGACTGGCAGGCTACTACGGAAACAGCGGCTATGTGGACAGTCAGAGGATGGGCTCCCTGATTGACCAGCATGTGTCTGTGATCAGTAGTGTGAGCTCTATTCGCTCCCTTCCTGCGTACACTGACGTTCATGATCCTCTCAACATTCTGAATGACGCGGGCAGGAAGGCAGCAGGTCCTTACTACCCTGAACAGCCTTCTTTAATTACACGCACAGTTGGTGAGGGAAAGAAAAAAACATTTGCAATGCTGATTTAATTTTGCTGTTTCTAGGTCACAAAAAATGTTTCACTAATTTCTTGAAAAATGATTGTGTTCAGTATTGTGCATAAGTGAGAGCTCACTTTTCATTTAATTTAAATTTTTCAAATTTCATTTAAAAAACAGCCAAGTTATTTATTTTTGAGGGGATATTTCTGAGGGGATTAGATGTAAAATAATCCACTAGCATAAGGAGAAGGTCAAAGGTAGATGAGAGGAAAACAGAGAAGTTTCCAAATCTGGCCTTCAATAAATGATTAAACAATCAGAGAAAATTGGACTCCTAACAACTGCCTGCCAGAACTGGTAGACACCAAACCCCCATCAGATTAACAGCACCTGAGGCTTTCATCGTTGAGAGACACCACAGGTGCCACACTTTTACCACAGGTGCTTCTGTCCATCCTTCCACTGTGAGAAGACAACTTAACACGGTGAGTCTGAAAGGATGTGTAGCTGACAAGAAGCCCTCAATGAGAAAAGAAAAATAGTTTTAAAAAAGATGAAAAATCCAACAAAGAAGCTGCTGGTGGTCTCAGAACAGTGGACTGAGCACCTCAAAGTCCAGACCTAAACATCAGTGAATGTGTTTGGAATTATTTGGATCATGAGAAGCAGACATCCCTGCAGATTTCTTTAAAAAACTGAAAGTGAGTCTCCTGAAAACAATGGAAGCTGTAATAAAGGCAACGAATAGACACACAAAACATTGACAAAATTGGCTATTTAGTTGTTGAGGTGTCTGTGTAATATTCTGTATCTGTTTTCTGTTTTTCCCCTAACACTTCCTGAACTTACTGTTTATCTGCTGTTCTGAAGGGTTGTCTTTGGCCTGTTTGCCTATATTTCTTGTTCTAACTGAATTGAAAATGAACACCAGTAGCTATTCTTGAAAAAAACTGTTTTTCTGTTTAATGTTGTTAGCTTTTTTTGTTTTTAGGTTTGATTTAGTTTATTTGATTTAGATTTACAGGACCAATGCACACTAATAATCATTTCGGTAAATGTTCCAGTTTAGCCAATATGGCTAATTTTCAACTGTAGTCCCTGGGTCTATATGTCTTTTAGTAGCTCCTGCCATCCTTTACTCTGTCCAGATCTGGGGTGGTGATGATTAAATTTCAGTCTGGTTTATTTTCTGAACAATTCTCTTCAATTCTCTTCTCTCCTTACCTCAGTTTTAGCATTTCTTGGGCTGACTGAATAGATCAATGTGGCTGTTTTTGAACTAAACTGTTCCTTCGGTTGTTTTTTGTCTTTTTGTGCATTGCAGGGTCTTCAGCAGCCCCTCCCACCCCCTGCTCTATTTCTCCATGTATGTATGGCTCTGCTGCTCAATATCATAATTCCCAAGAATCCCTGCTGCCTCACCAGAGCGGTGTGGAGGTGCGGGACATGGTGTCCTCCCTGCCCCCCATCAACACTGTCTTCATGGGGTCAACTGGAGGACCACCCTGACTGTTGCTCAGATAACCCTGGATTATTGATTCTTCATTCTGGCCTGTGTGACTAAAGCAGAAGCAGCAAGTCTTTGGTATAAATAGTTATTTAGAGTTCTTTTAGAACATCATAAAACATTACTTAAAATATCAGACACTGAAAAAAGTGATTGGTGGAATTTACTTGATTCAAGTATATGCCATTTCTACTGTAATAAAATATTACATCAGCATAGTTATTGCCAAACTGAAAGACATTTTTATATAACATATTTTATTTGTGTGGAAATGATGTACAAATTTGAATGAAGTAAAGCATATTACATCACTTTCTCTTTCTAAGTGCAGCTTTCTGATTGGCCATCAATGGTGAAGATTAATCAGTCCACAGTAAAATCACTGTAACACCAAAGTCAGCACAGCTTACCTTTATGTGCTTTTATGTGCATGATTTGCGATGCTGGTGGTTGTTTATAAGTGCTGTTTATAAGTGCATCATCATCTGAATGGCAATGTAAATATTTAAAACGAAACAAGCTTCAGCATCATTAGCATTTATCATATATACCCACTGGCCGCTTTATTGGAAACCCCTTCTCTGTAGCTTGACTTTGCTGGTATATAATTACACACCGCTGCCCATCTGATAATCCACAGTTTGTGTACATCATCCTTTAGCCCTTCATCAGTGGTCTGTTCCTGACAGAGTCACTCTTGGCTGGATATTTTTGGGTGGTGGACCACTCTCAACTTTGCAGTGACATTGATGGGATCACTCACCACCATGTCATTGTCACAAACAATATATGGTCAAAAGCAGTCTTGTGGTCAGAAACTGACCACTGATGAAAGTGGTCTTGGGGGTGGCTTGTAAATTGTGCAGCAACAGATGGCCTACTGTCTGTAACCATGAACCTGTATAGTGAATCTACAAGGAAGGAACTCATAAAGTGGCCAGTGAGTGAAAATACTCTGTCCTGTGCAAAAGGCCAGAGACCACCTTGCATTTAATTTCCAGTCAAAACAGCTATTAAGTACAAGTTGTACATATTTCTGAGAAAATTAGATATAAGATAATGCACTTGGATGAGAAGAGGAAAGTCAAAGAAAAATAACTGAAAAACAAGACTTTCCAAAACACAGAAACATCTGAAAATGATTAAAAATATAGTGAAAAAGGGCCTCTTAAAAACTGTGGAAGACCTGGTAGATCACCAAAACTGTCCCCATCAAATAAACAGTACTTAAAAATTCAGTAAAAATCCACAGCTTTTAAGGAGCTGTTAGTGAACAAAGGAAATTCACACTAAAAAACCTAAACTGGGCATTTGATATGTGGGTTAAGGCTTGGGCTTATGAGTTTAAATGTGTAAAAAAAATCACATGGATTGTAAGAAGTAAACACACAACTAACTTCCAAGACTAAACTTTGGAGGTGTGAAAAAACTGAAAGCAAGTCTCCTAAACAACATGGCAGCTGTAATAAAGGCAATGAATGTGATATTATATTTAGTGTAGTTTTCTGTTAAATGTATGTTTTCTGTTTTTGCCGGACTTGTACTTAATGGCAGTGTCGACTAGAAATTATATAAATGAAGGGACTCTGAGTTTTGCACAGTAGTGTGTGTGGTCAGCGTTTCTAATAAAGTAGATGTTGGGTATATATTTGTCATATTTATGCAACTGCTCTGTGGTCTTCTTTGTTTCTGGAGGGTAAATTTTGTCACCCAGCAATGTGTAAATATAAAGATTAGCTCCAGTAATTGTTAAGGCTAAATGATTTTCAAATGAAATATGTGTCCTACAACTGCGTAGCTCCAAGACAATATTAGAGAATAAGCAGAACCTCACTGTATGATATGAAATAATGTGCTAGCATATGGAGTTTGGATACAGAGTTCGGGGCCTATTACAGGCTGTTTGGCATATTCATCCTTATCTTTACACTTAACACCAGTGTGCCAACACTGTGAGAATACATGAGGCTTTAATAGGAAACTAGACTCTCTGTGGTCCAGTTAGAGATTACAGGCAGGAAACCCACCTGAAGAAGCCGTGGATCAAAGTCAGGTGTTATCTGCGCTGGGAGAGATTAGTTGATTTCTCCATTGTACAATGGGTTAAGATACGCCCTGATAAAGGTGTTGACCCAAACCAGAACCAATAGAGGCATTTAAGGCCACAAGCTGTTTATACATTGTGACCCTCAGAAGGGAAAAGGGTGCTTTATTCATCCCTGTGTTCTCCAAATTGAGCTTTGTTAGTCTTTCAGCAGATGGAAGCTAATAAAACCATAATCAGTAACATTAGATTGGGCGCTGCATTTGTGTACAGAAATGATATCATCTCAAAGCTGCATGCTGTATTTGAATATACGGTGCTGATACATGCTCGCTACGGATTCGACGATGATTTCAGCATTTGTCCGTACTGTGTATAAAGAACAGGGAATTAATGATAATACAGACTGCATTGTGCTGTCTTTTATCTACTTGAAGGGAAAATCTATTTCAGCCCTCGGACTGGAACAGATGGCTTGAAATGTAATGATTACAAAATCCCGACGTTAAAATAGTTTAATTACAAAGTCAATAATGCCCCCAACAATTGCCAGGCCTGTAGTGTAAAAACAACAGAAGGCGGAACGCAAACTTTGGGGCAATGTTTAACCAGAACTTTGCATTAGGCAGGCAGCCTCCATATGTACCACAGCCAGACCAAAGATCAACAGATCCGGTGCAATTACGCAGCACCTTCTAACCATCACCCTGACGGAGAGGGCTTTAGTGCCGCACTGAGGCCCTGCGCTCAGTCACTGTCACATTTACTCACCTCCAGCTCCAGTTAGCCTGGAAAACATGAGTCATTCTCTTATTTAGATCCACAGCCTTATAAACGGTTCAGTTTCAACATAGTGTGCTGACAGTATTAGTATCAGTGAGTTCTGTCATTACTCCTTTTTATGCTTTGTGAGACACAGTGTACAAAAACAAATCTGTGCTCATTAAAGGGGAAGCTAACTTTCCAGGCAGCATCAATCAATTTTACTTCAATGCTTTCATTTTAAATGAGAACTCCACTGGTTTTCTCATTTGTTCTGCATGGCTAAATCATTAAGTTATTCACTGTGGTTTGTTGTGAAATACTCCATTCCAGAATGTCATAAGTATTCACAATGGTGGTGAGTGGAACTGGATGTCTGAAGCATTTAAAAGGGAATGCTACTGATTTTTCAAAACATCTGCATGATACTATTACTGAGACATAAACAGAGTCATTCAAAGTTTCTGGGTGTGAATCACTCTATTAGAAACTTACAGAGTCAGAATTGTTCACAATGGTGTTAATAGGAACCAGACGTTTGAAGAGATTAATGCCTCTGATAGCTTCCTTACAGAAAGCTCTTACATTAAATGGCTATAATTTGCTCTCCTGATGCCTGAGATGTTGTTTTATAATAGTTTTGAAGGTTTTTTTTTTTAATCCATTCTTGCAGCAGGCATGTACACACATAGACTTCAGCCTCTGTTTCTTTGTCCTCAGACTGTACAGATGCCCTCTTGGTTGGAATGTATAATAACTGTATTTTCAATTGTCTCCACTATTCTTCAAGATGAGTTTCAGTGAGATGAGACACTGTCTCGCTCTGGGAATGGAGCTTGTGGGTCAGCTTGGGGTGTACGAGATTCATTGCTCTTGGGCGCGGTACCAATGCCTGCGGTTCTCCTCAGTAGTTCTGACCTGTCACACATCACCACATCGCTAGAAACCTCAACAGTAAAATCCTGATAATCTCTTTAATTTAGTGTCACATTCCATAATGTAGAAAAACAACCAAACATAACAACCAAAATCTGCAGTAAAAGGTGTTAATAGCTTTGTAAAAAAACAGGGCATAAACGTTTCAATGAAACTCTATAGGGCTTATAAAGAGCCCATATCATTTATTTGATAAAAGTAAAAGAGTTTGATATAGAAGGCAAACACTGCTAAAAATTTTGAAACATACTGTTCACTCCTCAGTCCATATATGGAAGCTAAGCTGTGAAAACAGCCCATTTTGAATTCACTGTTCATGTAAACCATCACTTTTATAAATATCCAACAAATCAGTCTACAGCAGTTTAGACCTGTCCAATCACACTGAAACTATATAGAATGTTTCAGCCTGGACTGCAGGGTAGCCAATCAGAACACAGGTCATTTACAATTATCAGTCTTAAAGACACAGTAACAAATCAGCCTGTATAATTTTAAGTGATAAAAAGAGGTTGGAAAATGATCATGTAAAAATGAGTTATGACTGTACATTGAACAACACAAGTGTTAAAGAAAAACATAAAATACAAGAATAATGTAGGACATGGGATTTTTAAATAGAGATATAATTACATACTACCTAGTGATTAATAGTGCAAAACAGTCCTTTCTTCTGCTTTTTTTGCTACTTTTCTTTACTATTATCAAGATTATATATAAAAAGTCAGAAGGCATGATGACACCTATTGGAATAAGCATTTATATTTATGTAGGGTTATTGGAGTTGTAATGACAAGCTTATGTAAGAGTCATGTATCCTTTTGAGCAGTACCCTACAGTAAAGTGTTACCAAGTAATCTGAGTCAGGAAGTCCCCTTTAATTTGGACTATAGTGTTTATATCTATTAACAGATGTCCTTAAAGACTGAATACTTCTCTGCTTTTTTTTTACACAAATAACAGTACTGTAAACTGTGACCAAAAGCAGTTTTTGCAAAAAATGAAAAACACCATTCTTAATTCAGCACTTTCTGAAATGTAATTGCTGTGTGCAGTTTCCCCTCCTGTCAGCAATGTCAGAGGCAGTTTTATCTTCTCTCATTGCCCTCTCCGACTCAGAGACAGAACAATCGTCAATAAAAGGGTACACACAATCGCATAGATTCGTTTCTGAATGGGAAACGTTAGCAAATGTATCACTGCATCAACAGGAGAAGTGTTTCCCGTCCACTCGAGATGGCCGAGTTGAGAGGTAAAGGAGTTCTTCATCTGTAGCAACACCTGTATGTGAGAAGTTTGTCAGCATATAAAAAGCAGGCTATCAGCAGCACCTTGGCTAATGGGTGGTCAGTGAATGGCAGCCACCGGTGATTAATTATTTTCCCTATCACATGCAGTTAGCACCTGTAGTTATTGGCACCTTTGGTCAAGATAGGTAAAAACATTTCATGACATATACCTTAATATCAGCATCAGAAACTCTTCATTTATTACATTTCTTGTCAGATCAGCCATTAAGTAAAACTTATACATTTTTATGAGATATTATATATATATATATATATATATATATATATATGTATGTATAGTTTTCTACACCATTTCAACACACCAGTTGTCCTTTATGTTGTGTAAAAATGTCATGATGCATGGACCAACAGAAATGCTCTAAAATCACTTGGAACAAAATCCCTTTACATTACTTTACATTGAAAATGTAAAATTGAATGTTTTTGGCCTCTCCTGTAAAGTTACTATTTTAAAGATACTTGTTTTTTATTGGACAGCGACGATATATAGTACTGATGTGTGACAGAAGGATAGCAGCAAGAGTGAAAGGCCCTGCTATGATGCATGGTTTGGAGACTGTGGCTCTGTCTAAAAGACAGGAGGCTGAGCTGGAGGTGGCGGAGATGAAGATGCTGAGATTTTCGTTGGGAGTGACAAGGATGGACAAGATTAGAAATGAGCAGATCAGAGGGACAGTGAAGGTGGAGCAGTTTGGAGATAAAGCCAGAGAGGCCAGGTTGAGATGGTTTGGACATGTGTTGAGGAGGAATAGTGGATATATTGGTCAAAGAATGTTGGAGATGGAGCTGCCGGGTAGAAGGAGAAGAGGTAGACCTCAGAGAAGGTTTATGGATGTAGTGAAGGTGGACATGGAGATGGTTGGTGTAAAAGTAGAGGAGGCAGTGGATAGGGCAAGATGGAGGCAGATGATCTGCTGTGGCAACCCCTAAAAGGAGCAGCCGAAAGAAGAAGAAGAAGAAGAAGTTGAAGAAAAAAAGTAGCATTGCTTAGTCAGGATAAAAAAACACTAAGATATGGTGTGTGTCGCTGTGAGTCCCCCTGTAAGCCTTGAAATAATCATTTAAAAGTCAGAGGAGTCGGATCAGATATCACCAGAGTTTGTCAGACCACAACATACATCTTTATGTTTAAAGGTGACATGCACAGGCTCTAAAAGAAGGTCCAGCTTGAACTTTAGGTCTCAAATGCAAAATCAACATTAGACTGAAGATGACATGATGACAATAGTACATAGTTCACTCACGTCCTCAGAAAACATGACCTTCACCAAGATTTAACCTTGAGTTCTTTTCATATACCATGTTGCAAAATGTTCTTCTGCACATTGTGTGCAATTACACATTTCCACCAGAGAGGTCTCCAAATCACCAATCTTACATGGTGCAGCTTTAAAACTTTCAGTAGTGAGAGCTCCACTCATGCTTTTTTCTTGACACTAAAACATATAACTTGTATGTAACAGACATTTTGAGCGGAAATTAATTAAAAACTACACATCCTTTCAGACAGAGTTGAGTTGTCTTTTCGTTTATCTGACAGGGACAATGTTGGTGGTCTACAAGGTGTTGCCCAGTTGTTAAGAGAGATTCTCTCTGTATCTTCTAATTCTTTTTTAACTTTGCACATTCCTTCCCTATTCTCCTTCCTTATGCAAGTGAATCTTTATTTGATCTCCTTGGAAATATCTTGTGAAAAATGAATAAAATTTTATGGAATGACTATTTTGACTAAAAATTTAATGAATGAAAGGTGGTATTGCACATATAATGTAAAATGTAAAATGCCCACAAAATGTACATTTCTAGACGTGCATTAAGTGAATTGTAATGACATGAACCTACATGACCAATGTAATTTAGTCTAAAAGCTACAATTAATGAAGACAAGCTCTATACATGAGCCTAATGCTCACACTACATTATTTTGACTCATTCCACATGAGGGCAGTGTTGTGACAGAAATGGACAATATAACTTGAACGTAATAGACATACAAGTCTATTGTGCTGAGATCTTTACAGCTTATCTTCTTTCAGACAGATTATTCTGCCAACAGGACACGTGATTAATGTACAGCATCAAGCAGAAATGTTGCAGTTTGAGTGATTTTGTTTGTGACTTAAAAAGTCAGTAAAGGATGAAAGTCATACAAAATATATTTCTCACTGTAATGAGAGATTTTATGTTCTGATTATGTGTCTGGACATAAATTATAGAGTTAAATTATGCAATTAAACAGTAATGTAAAGGATTGTAAACACAGTTTGCAAGAATGACATGAAAGACAGGAAACCAGCTTTAAATTTACTCACAAATCAACGCGTAGTACACTCTCAGAAAAGAGGGTACAAAACTGTCTGGAGCAGAACCCCTCGTGTCACTGGGGTGGTACCATTAAGGATACATCTCAGTACTTTTAGTCAGGGATCATAATTGTACCATAATCCATCAAAATGATATTTTCTAAGTTGTAGTGACTCCACACACCAGTATTGTCTCCAGGCTTTATGTTTTATTGTTCTGTTTTAAACATTAGGTTCTGAAAAATGTAAAAATACTTTTTTACTTGGAAAAACTAAGGTGCACGATTGAACCTTAAAACCACTGTTGTACCTTTGAGGACGCATTTACATTGTTTCTACCTTAACAAACAATAAATGTACCCACACAAAATCTAAATTTCTAACAGTGATTAGTTAACCCTGGGATTTCACCTCTGTGTCTGAGACTGACATTTAAACCCTCTTCTTTTTGTCGTGACATCTGATGTATTAGCCAAAAGAATCCAGCCTACAGTTCTTTCTTGCTCCAAAACCACCAATCAGCCTTCAACGTTGGAAGAATGTGGGAAAATGAGACAACACTGTGTGTTAAATATAGTTTGTGTGTGTGTGTTAAATGACAATGCACTGTAACATCTGTAAAAAACAAGGAACCAGTGGCAAGTAACATTTCTGTAAGAAATACCCGCTTAAAGGAGGAGAATTCTGTACTTAACAAGAACCATTAGTGTGATGAACGCTGATGAATGAAAATGAGCTTTATTTGTTCTTTGAACCTCTAGAGCTCCCTGCACAATGCAGAGGCCAAAGGTTGTCTATCAGTTTATAGGTTTTGACTAACGTGAAGCCCAAGAATTCCACAACTGCGTGCGCCTTCATCCAAATGCGAGCAGCAGCCTAGTGCAACTGTATTTGGAGAGCAGCAACAGACTTTGTAGGCATTTCTCTCATTGGTGGTAAATATCTGGGGGAATCTCTTTGCGTTCTCTGCCAGAGGACTGTCTGAGGCACTGCGGCGTCCTTTCCGCTCCCACAACAAGCGCACTAAAATACAGGCCTTTATTGAGCTGCAGGAATGACTGTAGGCTAAAGAAGTTTGGCTTTATCCAAATGAGACATTATGATTAATCAAAGAAATGGAAAGCATATGAGGGGAAGATTATAACAGTGTGTCAAAGCTTTGTGACCTTGTAACCTTAACTTTTGTGCCTTTTTAAAAAATGAATTCAAATGACATTAAAGTTAAGTTTTGTCCTTTTGCTCAAAAGCATTTCAGCGTTGTGAGATTTTGTTACAACAGCTATGTCAATTTTAATATTAATATTTCTCAGGACTCATTAACATGTTTTAGGACATATTAAAAAGAAGTTCCACCAGTTTTTCAGAATTTTGCCATAATTGGGTGGCTGAGGTGTAAACAGTTATTCAGAGTGATTGTGATGTGAAATGCTTCACTGTACAGAAACTCACCAACTTAGATTTTGTTTACAGTGCTGATGAGAATCAGGACTCAATGACTGCAACACAAATATAGCCATTTTATTTACTATCCAACATCACCAGTGAATCTGTGTACCAGTGAGTTTTTATATGTAATTTTGATAAGGGTAAATCTACATCACACAACAGTTCTTTACATTGTGACAATTTCATGAATACATCAATAGAATATTTGTTCATCATTATACTTTAGGCCAAAACTATCAAAACAATCAGTCAGGCATCAGGCAGCATATTTACGATTATTTCACATAATAACTTTTAGTGATGGAGCTTTTAGTGGCATTATACACGTCAGACATCTGGTTTCTCTAGAACAAGAGATTTCACACCAAACCACTGTGAATGACTTTATTTACATCTTCATTGAATTATGCAGGCATTTTGAAAAACGGGTGGAATTCCCCTTTAAGCAAGCAACAGAGCTCTTCTCAGCTGGTGCATACAATAAAAGGGACTTGTGTGTCTGTTTAGTTAAAAGTTTAAATGACTATTTTAGCTCCACATACAATGGCTGTTCTAAGTGATTAGTCCACTTTAACACATCCCTGACGGCAAATCCTGAATAGGGCCAATTGTGTGCTTACTCTCTTTGTCCATGCTGCGGTTCAAACATGATGGTGCTTGAATTCTGTCTCGTCCTGAAAAATGACAACATCCGCACTGAGCCGAAAGGTGGATGTCAGTCATGTCCTCTCTCCTCTCTCTTTACTGCAGGCTCTTCTGTTTAAATGTTAATGCTTTTGCTCAGAGTGCAAAACAGTCACGGCAAACCTGTTCTGGTGGTTCACGTATCTTGTCTTTGATTATATGATGTATTGCTTTTTTAAATGTTTAGATTATTTAATGCATTATAGCTGGGTTATTTCTTTAAAATGGCTGTATGATGAACATTTTATGGCACATTTGGAGCTATTGAAGATTTGGGGGCAAATTTTTATAGACAACATGGCTATTTAGTAAAACCAAAATAGAAGTGAATGAGCAGTTGTAAAAATGTTTTCATGTTTGTCATACCCCTCCCCCTCCCTTTTCCTCAGCCTTCTCATCACTGTCCAGCTCATTATCATCTACACCTGTTTCCACTGAACTCAGCTATATAAGTTCTGTAAGCAGTCACTCAGGGCTACTTGAGTTGTGTGTGTTGTGTTACGATGTTGACAGAATAATATCTCATGGTGACAACATCATTCTCGGCTTTCCAAATTAAGAAAATGCATCATATTTTAAACACACATACATATACGCACAAAGGCAAAAAGCATTAACACTTCAATATTTTTGATCAGGAAAAAGTGAAAAAATAATATATACAATAAATATATGTATAATAAGTATCATATGTATAACAATATGTATAATAAATACAATAATATATGTACATATATGTTATGAATTGTTAGTTTTATATATATATATATATATATATATATATATATATATATATATATATATATATAAATATATATATATATATATGTGTGTGTGTGTGTGTGTGTGTGTGTGTGTGTGTGTGTGTGTGTGTGTGTGTGTGTGTGTGTGTGTGTGTTAATGCTTTTTTCCTATGACTGGGGTGTAAATTGAAGGTTTGCTTCAAGTAGGATGCTGCTTAAATGCTTGCTAAATTTTCTGAAACAACTCTGCTTCTCATGGTCTATCATGAAGTTATGGCTTTTTCAAATATCGCACATTAACCAATTGCTGATTGTTCTCTGGTTGGGCTTCCCTGGTCTATCTGGATTGTTCCGCTTGTGGTTTATCATTTGTTAGCTTGTAGCTTTTGCATTGAGTTCCTGTTTTTGGCCTGTGCACATTAGATTAATTTATGCTCTTAAATTCCTATTGTATTACTCACTGGGGTATTTTAAAATATCCTGTATCTTCAGTCCTGAAGGTCTACAGGGTTTCTAAAAGTGATACTGAAATTCTTGTGAATTATATGTTTAATTGCAATTTAGCTGCAGTTATTAAAATCCCTTAAATGGAGGATTTTGCGGTGAAGGAAAGTCAGTTTATGACGATGTACTGTATGAGTGGGATCACAATTAATCTTTCCCAGGGAAATCTTTTACATTTTCCGTCTTTTGAACACAACACGACTGACCTTGATTTTGTTCATCTCTGCTTCCGCTGGTCAAAGATTCATCCTTCAGCTACAGCTACAGCCTCATCCCGCCAGGCCCCAACACATGGCCAGCTTCACATGGGGGTTTTATTTCCAGATTTTGAGTTATATACATGAAGAAAGAACCACTTTTGTGAATAAATCATTTATTTTTTAATTGATTCATAGCTCTTGGTAGAAATTAATCAGTTTGAGTTTTTTTCAAACCTATTATAAAGTGACATCAGCCTGCAAATGCTATATTTTTCACATTTTATCAGAACTGTTTTTTTTTAATTGCATTAAAATGAGTCCAAAAAAAAGAAAGAAAATCAATGCCACTTTGAGGGTGTATTCTTTTTGCTCTTAATTGAAAACCCAAATAATTGTGAGTGAATCACATTGGCCTGTTTCAGACTTGTTAATAGTGTCTACAATGAATGAACCCTAATTGTGTTATCTGTTTTATGTAAACACGGAACGGTGTTCCAGCTGGTTCTTTTCTAGCCCGTGTCCCTGTATGATCTCTGTTTGACGGGCAGAATGAACCTTTACGCGCTGGTCCATTAGCGGGGAGAAGTGAAAGGGCCCTATTCACGCACTTCATTTTAATCAGAGCGGGAGGTGAATTGTCCATTGAAGAACACTTGATGTAAGCGGGAATGAAAGCGCCTCCGATCAGATGGCTGCTTTCTTCAATTTTCTTCCAGTTTGGACCAAGCCGTGACATCCTAGCTGAAAATTAGACTTCTTTGGAAAAGGCTCCAAGAGAGAGTCAATCTGCCGAACTGCTCTTGACTGTATCATAGGTTTAGACATTTTTCTGTAGGCGCGCCTGATTCCGCTGCGTTCACAGGCCAACTTGGAACAGGTCCTTGTTTCTGTGCAGTTGTCATATTTGCCATCTACCACGTGTGTGAGTAGACCACAGTCAAATGAATCCCTTGCCTCATCCCTTCCTCCTTTTTTTTTTGTGTGTGTGTGTTCCATGCCCCGAGCCCAACTGATCCATTTCAGTCAGCCTCCTTTGTGCTGATGCTCCAGTCTCTATGGCAGCCCAGATGAGCTTTAGTGGAGGTGGGACATGTGATGTCTGGAGAGACGGCCAGGTGTGTAGGAGCTTTGTTGTTAAAAAGACGCTGTCGTGGACATAGATGTTAGCTACTTCTTTCATAAGGCATTGAAACATGTGGACAGTATTATATACATTATGCTTCAGGGATCTGATCTCATTGACCCCCTTGCCCACACTCACTGAAAGACATTTAGCAAATTTTAGTTATTTTTGTTTTGGGTTTTTTTTTTTTAACCATTTCACATTCCTGTTGGAGGTGAAAAGTTGTGCCATAAAATTCAGCACCCATGCAGAAAAACGCTGCTTATCTTTGTATCTTTAAAGGAAATAAGAGAGATTTCAGACCCTCACGGGCGCCTTTTTTTCCTCATTCAGCCTTGAGCAAACAAAGCTTTGTGTGGCTACATACAGTGATGGGCAAAACAGCCCACGAGTAGCCATGTTTCCAAAAATGTCGCAACTAATAACATTTTTAATAATGCTGCTTCCAACACAAGAAAAGTCATAAAATATTTCTGGGGGAAAAAGCTGTTTGCAAAATCTGCTGAGAATCAATAGTTGGGTGTCTAAATTGGAGGAAATATTTAATTACATAGACAGTCTCTCCACTGTACTGTGTAAAAGTCAGCAAATTTCATTTAATTAATTTCCAGTCAAAATAGCTATTAAGTTATTCGTTTCTCAATGTCAGAAAAAACTACTTAACAAAAATTATACAGAAGCCTCAACTACAAAATATTGTAGTGTGTTTAGGAAATGTTTTGGCACTTTAGTTTTTGGTTATGTGTTCTCTTTCATTTGTTGCACTTGCTTCATTTGTTATGTATGTGTGTATGACAAGAGAGAAAGAGAGAGAGAGAGAGAGAGACATGAACCAGAGTCAGAGTTTGATCAGTTAGAGAAAAACGTGTTCGTGCACAAATACTCCCAAATACATTTAATGATGCTGGGGTCTGGACTCTGGGGTTGTCGTATATTGTTTTGAGAACACCAGTAGCTTCTTCTCTCTTCCTTTGACTTTCCCTTTCTTTATGCAAGTGGATTATGTTATAATTATATAATAGCTCTCAAAAATATCTCCATGTACTTAATGACTGATTTGACTGGGCATTATATAAAAGAAGGGTGGACTCTGACTTCTCTGACTTTTGTCCAGTACTGTATATTTACTCATATTCAAATTATAGTGCAATATATGTCAATATATGTGCTGTCGTAGAACTGAAAAGGATTAGAATGCTGCTGAGCAGCTGCACAAGAGTCTGAGGTCACAATGTCCAATGCCAAGCATCAGCCAGAGGGGTATAAAGCCCCCCAACATTGAGCTGTGGAGCAGATGAACTGCATTCTCTGGAGTGATGGAGCCGTTTGGGATGAGTTGGAGTGGAGTTTGTGATCCATCCAACATCAGTACCTGACCTCACCAATGCTCTTGTGGCTGAATTCTCACAGTGATGTTCCAGCATCTATTGTAAAGTGTTCATGTAGTGCAGAGGTACAAATTCCCTAATAACACCCTTGATTTCAAAAGAAATGTAAGCTATGTAGTGTAAACATAGAATGACTATATGTAATCAGGCTCATTTGCACAAACATGCCTCGAATAAATTTTAAAATTATGTTGACATGTATTTTGAATATAAATATGTAAAAATATTTTCTTTTGAAAACAGATCTCTTTAAAGAGAGATGGTGCCCAAGGTTATCACAACAAATAGGTCTCAGGCTGGAAGACAGGCAGACGGAAGCTACTAGAACAAAGGTTACTAATAGGCGGACTATGGTCCAAGTCCAGACCCAGACGCTGTCCTACGCGAACCTGGACCTATAACCATGAGTATGGAGAATTTAATTTTGACAAGGTGGTCCTATTTTAATCGGTGTAACTTTTCTAGCCTTTACAGTACCGGTTTAGCAGCCAGACTCACAGACCAATCGCATGCGTTCTCAGCCAATCAGATCTGTGCATTACAATGAGTAGCGAAACTCGAGTGAGTGACGCACACACAGGGGAGGGACGAAAAGAGACACAGCAGTCTGAGAAGAAACTGAGCCGGACTATTTCACATCATGCTCTAAAAACAGAAAACTGACAATAAATATTGTTGAAATATCACTGAATTGTACTTTATTTGATTTGACATTCAGTTGTTGACTGTATAAGATGTTGATATAACTACTAGGCTACTTCAGTAAACAGTATATGACACTGAATCATGATGCAAGTTAGACGCTATGATGTTCTGGACCTTTCCTTGAGGAAATTGCCTCTAGTGGACCTTATTGAATTTTAATTAAATACCCCTGTACTAGAATCTCACAGAGATATTCATAATTTAAAATGGCCAGTTCCAGTGTCAAAGAAAAAACAAAAAACAAAACAGACAACATCAACAAAAAATGCAGTTTTTAAGTTATATTTGGGCTGCTTTCCAGAAGGCATTTTTTGGACCATCAGACTTAAAGAAAAACTGTGAGCTGATAACATCGGAAGAAAGTGGCCTGATCAGCTCCTTTGCTCTTTTCGAGCTCACTTTTTTCTACATCTGGCCATGAAAGCCCAATAGAATCTTCAGCCCACGCTCCTGCTCATGCCTTTTAATCCGAGTGTTGGCCCGCGCTGTGAAAAACAGTTTGTCCTTATTTTTCTTTTTTCGCCTATCGTGAGCTTACCAAGGATAAACCTACATTGAAATAATGATGTTCATCAAGCTTTGGGGGTGGGGGGACAAAATGAAAATGTCTGCCGGCAAGTTTCTGGCTAAACCTGGTGTCTTTTGTTACAACAAAGTGGTTACACTGAAATGTCCTCAATGTCAGGGGCAATTTTTGTTTTCTATCTTTATTATTTCCTTCAAATCTACCTGCTTTCCATGCTCTTGTTTTACTCTCTTGTATGGTCTGTATTGACTTCCTACTCCACCTTGTCTAGCTTGACCTTCTATTATAAGTTGCTTAGAAACCCTGGAGAAAAGATTGAGATGCTTCATCCAAGTCTTTGTATCTGTCCGCTTTCATGCTGTTTTTTTGTCAGGCTCCATCTCACCGTAATAGTGGAGCAGCTCCTTGTTTCATTTACAGAAACCATCCCATTGGCTTCTGTCACTGTGTCGCCACCTCGGCCCCTGGGCTTTTACGTAGGTCCCTTTACACTTTTTCCTTCTCGCTTGTTAGACATTTTGCATGCACCAAATAATGAGGCACGAATGCAGGAGAGGCACAGCAGATCTCGCCCACATGCGCACATATATTAAAGAAAAAGCAAAGTGGCCCCCGACCCATCGCCAGCTGCAAACAAACAGCGGACAGAGTCAGCACCACGGAGATGCAATCGTTTTTTGATTTGCACCTGTTGCAGCACGAGCGAGGGGAATATGTAGCATGCTGATCTTTCTTTCCTTAATGAGCCCGTTTGTAGAATGCCTCCTCCAGGGCCGGCGCCTTTTCCCTTTCATCTCACAGCCTGCCCTGCCTTTTGTGCTGCCCATCTCACCTAAAGGAGATAGCATTATATGAGCATTCAATTAAAGTCTTTGGAGACGGCAAAAAATGTAGGGAGGAGAGACGGGAAAGGGAGAAAGGAAAAAAAAAAACCTGGCCCATTCTTCGGCAGGGGCACTGAGAAGCCTTGAAACGATTCTTAATTAGGAGATATGTTTAGATGTTTAATGAAGGAGATGCTAGGATAACGATATCGAGGCACCAGTTAACAAACACTCAGGTTATCCCGAAAGGAGCAAAGCTAAAATGTGAGAAATGTTTTTCAAATGGTGTATTTAAGCCTGCATAATTACACCTTTCAGAGCAGCAGAATGAATGACCTGTGTGACTTGTAGCTGCTGAATACCTGAGCAGCCCCTCAGTAACTGCTGTGCCTCCTTCAGACGGCTGGAGCTGCTCTGCCCGGCAAGGTGGAATTCACTCTTTCATTCCCATCTCCCTATCAAAGTACTCGTGAATGATTTGGGTCTTAATGATCCACGAGCCTTAATGCTAAAGTTAATTAATATAAATTCCACCCATAATGAGATCATTACTGTGTCTTCGGATTGCTTTTTATTTTTTTCATTTCATCTGCATACATCACTGCGCTAAATATGTTTGATTAGCATATAGTGACAAGACTACTGCTTTACCACAAGCAGATCTCTGAAAAATCTGTTAAATAAAGGTCAATGCCTAGACTGCACATTAGCACCCCCAGCTGACCCCATTTGTGATACGAAACATAGTCTCTCTCTCTCTCTCTCTCTCTGTCTTACACACACACACACACACACACACACGCACGCACGCACGCATGCATGCACGCACACACACACACACGCGCACACACACACACACACACACGCTCTCAGGTCTTTGGCCCATCGTGCTCTTAGGCCGCTTCTTCGTTCTCCTTTTCAGCTGTCCTACTAGAGTTACAGGGCCGTTTCTAACTTGGTGCCTGTCCTACAGCGTGGAGGCTCAGCCACATGACTGTTGATTCATGGGGACGCCCATAGAGCTGTCATTTTCAGGGCAGGTGTCGAGAAACTGGCCAGGCGCCTGAGCAAAGAAAAAGATTCTGACCTCATCCAGAAATACTGCAAGATGATGGCCCCGCTGGTCACAGGACCCAAGGTACGGACATAAAAGGCCTTTTCTAGGTACTGAAATGAAACCCGATCGAGTCCGAGCACAAGTCATATTTTGGAGCCTTACGAAGGGTCATAGTTTATGACAAGGAATGTGGCCACTTGCCAGCTTTGTTTTCTAACTTACATTCTTACAAATAAATGTTTACATATGAGACTTATGGTTTTGGAAAAGAACCTTAACATTACGTGATATGAAGTTTCTCTTTTACAAAAAAAAGTAAAAGTCTCATTTACAAAATCATTCTTCAAAGAACCATTCAGTGATTTTTTTTTCTGAGAAATCATATGTATGTATTGGTATAGAACCTAGACATTATGTTGAAGGTTTTTAAGCTTTAAAAAGTTTCCACAAAGAACCATCCATTAAAGAGTTCTTAGGGAAACCGAAAGTGCTCCAAAAACCCTTTTGTAAGAATGTAGTTGAAAGCACTGAAAATTACTAAAATCATAATTAAATCTGTACAAATCCACTGATAATAAAAAGTCTCATTGACTCAATTTTTCACCCAGATGAAGTTAAACAGCTATGACATGCTTATTGTCCAGATTTTGCTTCTTTCGTTTAGCACTGTAGCTATGAGGCTAATGTTGCTAACAAACACTAGAAATCAGTAGCTACCCAAATTGCTCCCTACTGCCAGCTATATATTCCCTTTATTTATTCATTTATATATCTAGTGTTGGTTAGCAATGTTAGCCTTGTAGCTTTAGTGCTAAAGCAAAACATCAAAATTTGATCACCAAAAAAGTCGTGGCTAATCAAGTATCATGTGGGGTAAGTGAAAAATTGTGTAAAAGTGATTTGTCGCCAAACCATTCTTGAAGCTATTCAGCTTGGTATGGCAAACCTGCCCACAGTAAATCTCATGCTATGTAATGCTAGAGTTTTGACGCTGCATTTACCGACTGTATCTAGTTTTATTGAGACACCACTGGAATCAGGAATTCTTGCCATGCAGAATATGATCTGGCGAAGGCACACACAACATTATTTAGCACTTAGTGCATAACTACTACATATTTCAGAGTGGAACCAACCTATTACTCTCAGGGATCACTGGTCGATGTGCCACATCGCAAGGGGTGAATTCCTCTGGTTTGTTACTCAATTTAGTGGTAGATATTTGTGCCGTCACTGCGGCTATTGGCTTTTCTCTGTCGGCTAAGCCATCAGGGTCCATATGGGACTAGTTAAGTGAAACGAGGAGAGGGGTGGGGACCACACAGGGCAGCGTGATCCCTTCTCACTCGCGCTCATTCATTTTAGACTCTAGGACGGCGAATCAACTTCCAACTGTCAATGACATAAACAAGCGTGGCCCACATCCTGGAAAATTTTAATCATGAGAGCTAACTGTTATGATCCCCTCTCAGTCTCATCATATCCCCCCTCCAGCACTACCACTACCACACATACTCACTCACTCACCCCTGAGGTCCTGCTGAAGGCTTGAAGGCATGGTGGTTTAAGCTTAAGATTCTCAAGATTCCCCACAACATAGCAGCAATGCTTTAGAGAGTTTCTGCAGCTTGTTATGGAAGATGCCTGAGATGGTTCCTCTAGTGTATATTTTCATTTAGTCTGAATGCTTGGCACACTCTCATCATAAACAGAAGCCTAGGTAGACATAGACAGAATACTTGCTGTGCCCTCTGTGTGACGAAAGAAGCCCTTCATTAAGTTGTCTCATTTACATAGCTGAGAGGCAATTTTAGTGTCCCAAACCAATTAATGCAAGGCGGCTTGAGATTCATCTTAGAGGCAATAAGCCTTATAAGCCATGTAATACTGTGTCTGTGGGAACTACCATCACAGTTCCTTCCTAAATCGTGAAAAGTTTGTTAAGAGTGATGTATAGTGTAGGATTGTGTATTGTTAACCGATTACTATCGAAGGGCCGCTATTATAAAAACTTAATTTTCCTCACTTAAAAAAATAATTAGAGGATTGTAAACAACAGTGAAGTTTTTTTTTCAGTTGAGTGATTTGAAAATAAGTGAGCACATCTTCTATAGGGAACACACGTCTGCACATTTTAACACACAAGTACTGTTTATTTGCTTAATTTGACATATTGGGAGAAAAAAGGAAACACATAAAATGTGACATATGCAAAAATGATAGCACAATTTATATTTATTTTTCTCCCCAATATGTTAAACAAAGAAAATACAACTAATTGTGCATGAAAATACCATATTTAAGTGTGTTCCCTGTAGAGGAAATGTTAACCTGCATAAAGTTTAACCGAGGTGCTCAAACCTTTGAGTACAACAATAGAAAATAAGGCTCAGAATTTGTCAAATCACTCAAACCATTACCTTTACATATCCTTCTATACAGCCTACAGTAGATAACCCTGCCCCTTTACAGAGAACTTGCCCATTGAATAAAACATAAAATTCACTGTAATTAATCATAAAAATATAGTCCATTACTACAGATTAAATGTTCCTGGCTTGGATGTATATTTCTCCAGGAAAACATATTTAGTTGACAGAACATTTACAATATGTGGAAATGCTCTAAATTTCACCCATCATCTCATTCACAAAAATAACTCTTATCTTTTATGCCGGCGCTTAAGAGGACCATTTTTTAAGATAGTAGGCCTAACACTCTGCAGCAGGACTTTATAGTGTTTCTTAAAGAGTTTTGCCTGTGAAAGCCAAAATGCAAAAGCTTCTATGCCATGTTTGCTTAAAGGTGCTAAATAAGAGGAGTGCTTGACTGATTGCATTCTGAGGTGGAACCTGTGACAATGATGTGAGAAACACTCAATCCAAAAACACGACAACA